>NC_139344.1:116595545-116970545 GCF_055883805.1 Amblyomma maculatum
AGTTCGGGGAGCAGGTGCACGGTGTCCGAGCCTTCTGACGGAGGGTGAGTGGCGGCAGCCTTGTCACCGGTAGCGCGGCCGTCAGGGGATCGCTTTCTTGCCGTGTCGACGGCACTCTCCCCACTAATGGCCCGTTCACACTTGCGACTCGCAGCGGTCGCGCGACCGTTTTGGTCGAAAAGCGACAGTCGCAAATGGTCGCATCGGTCAAAAAGCGACTGCCGCGGGCCGTCAGGGCACAGCTCGATTTCCAGCCGCGCGACTGCTGGTCGCAAATCGTTAAACCAATCAGCGGCTTAGCTGACGTGAACGTAAGTTAGCTTTACTCTATGTGGTGAACAGTCAAGGTAGACACGATGTGGAAAGCAACCCGCAAGTCGCATTCGTAAGTGTGAACATCGGCTGTTCTCTGGTCGCATGCGACTGTCGGTCGCGCGTCCTTCGTGAGTCGCCAGTGTGAATAGACCTTAAGAGAGTCTGATATAGTCCAGTTATTCTAAAGGCCGTTTAATACGAGGGATCGTCGGTCCGCGGGCAGCGCATCACGTGTCTACACGTCACTGTAAACTGGCCTGCGATCCGATGCCGTCCTGACTCCGTGGAAAAAAAAAAAGCCAGACGATGCACTGGACAAACTGAAGTCGCCAGACTACTTCTAGGCTATTGGTAACGTCAGGAGTAACAGTGAAATAAAAGCAATGGCATTCTTTGCTTTCTTTTTCGTTTGTTTTGCAATACATACATGGTGTATGCGTCTGTTCGGCGCAACAGGTACGTACAATCGCGCGGTGTAGCGCTGCTCGGGTTTATTTACATCTCGGGTTTATTTACATCGCGGCAGCACCAGTCATAGCGTCGCACGGAGCCTTCCGTCCTGGTGCAAAGTGGTGCATCCAATAGTTTCGCAGCCTCGTCTGTCAAACGATAAAATGATTGTCTTTACGCTGTCTAAAAGACTGAGGCCCCATGAGTGCAGAAAACAAGTCGCTCGTGACTATTTACTGTAATTAACGTTATACTGTTACTTCTCAGTGAGTGCGAAAGGCGTTAGTGGTTATGTTTAATGAGACGTCAGGCGCCCTTTCACTAACAAACTCGTTACTAAAGGAACTTGCCCTTTCTCTCAATTGCTGTCAATTAGGTGCACTAGCGCTTTTTAAACGGCAAAGAAAAGGCAAAAAATGTTTAATCGTGATGTCTGTAGGGAAACGGCAGTTGATTGGTTGTCAAATGACGTAGCTTTCTTGAGGTACTTCTGCGATTTATAGAGTCGATCCCAGCAGCTGTTCAGCGTTTCTTAGTTCCATCAAGGAGAAGTTCCGTCAATTGCGAAAATAACGACATCAAAGAAAACCGAAGTACGAACCGAAGCTCGTCTGTTTTCTTTGATAATCGGAAGCCAACTTCTTCCCCTCGTTCTGCACCGAAAATAGCGTTTGGTAATTTTCCACATCGATTCGGTTTATCTCTATTACAGACGCGGGAAAAAGATACCAGCAACGTATCGTGATGCAAGGATATCGCTGCATTTGCCGCGCACACAAGTGAATACTTGTCTGACGACGAAGGACTAAATAAAAAAAGTTGAAAAAACAGTGCCTGGAGAGTAATGTTGTCCATCACAACACACTTTTCTTCATTTGAACACGGACTTACAACTATTACAACTATTTAAGCAGGCGAGAAAACTTATGAGCTGCACGTTGAAAGCCGTGGCGACAACGAGACGCTGGCGCGTTGTCCTTCCTTAGCCCGCTCGACTAGTTCCTTCCCTGCCTCTTACCGTTCTCCCTGTCACTTTCCACAGCTCGCTAGCTCGCCGTCAATTTAGTTTCCAGCTTCATCATCCTCTACGTCAATGCCCAGAAGGTGACTATCGGCAACATGCAACTAATATTTTATGTTTTCCTCTTGAGATACTGGCAAGTTGTCGTTCAAAATCTGATACTACCCGACAGATGCATTCCACCTACTTTTTTTTTTCTCCTAAATATTGCGCTACCAGGGTCTGGATCTGCGGTCATTGCTTGCCCTAAAGAGGCGTACTGCACATCCTCTGAACAATTCCAATACCTTGGCACTGTCGTGGTGGCTCGGTAGCTAGGGCACTCGACTGATAAACCCAAGGACGCGGGATAGAATCCCGGCCGTGGCGGCTGCTTTTCGATGGAGGTGAAAAGCAAGGCGCCCGTGTGCTGTGCGATGACAGTGCATTGCACAAAGAACCCCAGATGGTCGAAATTTCCAGAGCCTGCCACTACAACATCTCTTACAGCCTGAGTCGCTTTAGGTCGTTAAGCCCCCTAAATCAATCAATCAAGCAATACACTGATGTATATTATAAAATCCTGTTCCTTTCCCTAGACTGCCAGACATTACTGTAGTTTTAGTCATGTTAATTTTTAGCCTTTTACCACTTAGTCCTCATTTGGGCGCTGCCATTTCTTCCCATAGCTAGCAGGTCAATGTCATCAGCATGTTAGATGTTAACGAGGTGTAGCCCGCTGACTCATCTCCCGCTCTCCCTTTGTAACACGCGGCGATGAGCAGTGTAAGGACTGTGTCACCCTGCCACCACCACTCCAATTTTGGCCCACCTCAATTCAACCTTCCTAGAGCGCCGACTTTGTTTTGTAGGACCGTTTACAAAATTTACAAAATGGTGCTTCGCGCGCGCGCGCGCGCACGCACGCACGCACGCACGCACGCACGCACGCACGCACGCACGCACGCACACACACACACACACACACACACACACACACACACACACACACACACACACACACACACACACACACACACACACACACACACACACACACACACACACACACACACACACACACACACACACACAGTCAAGCCACAAGACGCGGATAACTTCCACCACACAAATATAGGTTAACACATCCCACAAAATAAATAAATAAAATACAAAAATCGAAGGGTCTCAGAGAGGCGAGGGACGCCGCAGCCCTGCGGACCACTTCTACTGCCCTTGCCCTCGGTAAAGAAGCGCCTCTTGAGGCAACAAGATTCGGCGCCTGATGAAGGTGAATCTCACAATCTGGGCGGACACGCACACCAGACACGCGCGCACCGTGATAAGGCACGAAAAAGGCCAAATAAAACCGCACAGACCGAGAACGAAGCGCGGAAAAAAACAAAAAAAGAACGCGAAGAGCGGCGGCATCCGCCGGGCCAGCCGGCGCGCAGAGAAAGCGCCTCGTAAACAAAGGGAAAAGGGCCCAAAAAGGCACCCATCGAGCGCCGTACAGGCCCAGCAGGGGGATCAGAGCGGCCAGCACCGGCGGCTTAAACCCCTCGGCGGCGGCAGTCTGCGATGCCTTCCTTCGCGTCGCTTCCCCCTCGCCGGGTGTCGCCCGTTATTTCTATAAACAGACCCCCCCCCCTCCCCCCCCCCTTTTTTTTTTCTTTCTAGCAGACGGGGGAGCACCGCTGCACTTCCTTCCGACGAGAGGAGAGGCTTACTGCCATGCTTACTGCGGCCCATGTCGATGCAGCAGGGAAGAGACAGAGCCGACGAACGGCGAGTTCGACCCACTGACTCAACGGGCATTGTCTGTCGCGCGGAGAAGAACGAGACGGTACGGGATCACAGCTAATCAGAGCTCCCCTTTCATTCACTTTTTTCCCTCTCGAAAGACACAAGGCACAGGTCAAGTTCATAGTTGCCCACTCTTGCGTCACATCGCCTTTCTCGCCCGTCATGCGCACTACACGGCACGGTTGGCTACGAAAGTGTGCATCAGGAGGCTCTCTGGCTGCTATGAACTGTCAAAACGACAGCAAATGGCGAGTAACGAGCAGCTCAACTAGATGGCACACCCCGCCCTTCAAAAGAAAGAAAGAAAAAAAAGGAGAGAGCCAAGAAGACAAAATAAGGGTGAGAAGCAATGACAGCGACCCGCTGGGACGACTACATCCGCTGTTATATACGTCTCCTTTGTTTTGTTTGTTTTGCTCAGCTTGAGCGAATAACAACTTGGACTACCGATTCAAGCGACGATCCGCTGGATCATATCACGATAGTCTATACAAACTCATCGCAAGCCTCACTCAGTCGAAATACGCCACTCTGGAAGCTGGCACATTTTTGGGCCTCTCAAGGAAGCATTCGACGCAGCCTCCCTCTAGCGCGTAGGCTCGTAAAGCGAACAAGATGCTGAAATCGGCTGCTATTTGACTCGTACAATACTCGCATGAAACATATACTCAACCAAGCAGACGGCAGACGACCACGCTCGCCGAAAACGAAACGCAACGGACGGAGAACCGGAGAGAATGGGGGCGCACTCTCGGAGAACAAAGACGCAGAGACCTCTCGAGATTAATTAGGCGCCCTCAAGTCGCGAGGCGATCGCACCGAAGATTGCGACACCGATGCGCGCAGCGGTTTCTACGAGCTGGCCTCTATCGTTCCGTATCATCTGCCCTCCTCGATTCCCGTGCGCAACAGCTTCCAACAAACGCGCCGTCCGAGTCTCGCTCCCCGTTCCTTTTCAAGCCCTTACCTCCGCGGTTCAACCGCAGGAAGGCGGGGAGGTCACGCGCGTTTCGTGGAAAGCAACGCGGCCCCCGAAAGGGCGACCACGAGACCCGCGCTCTTCGCGCGCAAAGAAATTTTCCCTGGAGAAGTCACGACTGACAACGCCAGCAGGCAGCAGCAGCGGATCCCAGACGCGAACGAGGCATCGCCGGGAACCCCCCTCCTCCGAGCCGCCTCTACGCTCCGACCCGCGGCCGTGGCGGGTGCGCGCATCCTGCGTTCGCACAGGCCCGGGGGCCGCGGAAGCTCCATCTCGCAGTTGAGCGTTCGCAGCGAACACGAGACGTCACGAGGCAGTAAGGAACTCGGCAGTGACAGTCTTCGCCAGACGAAGACATTAATCCGCATGAGTTACTGCTGTAGACCATGAATTCCGTAACAAAATGGGAGCATTAGGGACGGGGTGGGGGTCGAAAAGAAGCAGGGTCAAATCAGACAACGTTCTGCCAATGGTAATCCCGAGAGGTTCGCGTCAAACTACCTCCATCGACAGCCGCCGTGTTGGGAGGCAAACATATATCAGGCACGCTGCATGTCGGCGCAGTACAGAAAACGCTGACATCACAACCCCAGGAAAAACGGGTCAATAACGAACGTCACAGGACAGTTCTTCCGTGAGGCGAAAACAGGCGCTACAGCCTCTTCAGAACGCGACCGTTGCTTTCACAACGATTTTCCTGTAATATTTCACGGACAGAAGTCACCGTTAATATGAATTCAGTTGCTACAGCTAGCTATGGGCGACAGCTTTCACGACTGCAAATGAATGCACAGAAAGGAAGGGAGGCGATTCGCAGTGCACGCCGGCCGCATTTAGACGGAGGTACGCCACAGGGAGCTTAGTCAAGCTGACCTTCCAGCTTTTTTCCCCAACCTTCCCTCATCAGTTTGGATGAAAAATAAAGGTAATATTATTATGAAAGTGCTCCCCTTATATGCAGCCGTAACAGAATCGATGCTGAGCTCCGGAAATACTGTGCCGAATAGGATCGACGAATCCGATTGGCGTGCTTGTACTGACGAATGATAACGGATGCCTTGAAATAATGTGGCTCAAAATTAGGCTGATCAGACTGGATGGAGCAGGGTCATTAAACAAGATCCGTCAGCTTTCTCACATTCACACAGAGACACGCAGAGAAGTACCTCATAAGCTTAATGGACGGGAAAACGTCACGTAGATTGGCAGTTGGGTACACCGGCTAACGATAAGCGCCAGTCCTCTCCGCGATTCCAAAAACAAGCGGCAGCTGATGGCTGTGCGTTTGTGGTTCCAAGTTCCAATGCGCTGACATGGCTGATAAAGTGAGCGAAAGGCTTCCTACAGGCGCAGCCTTTACAAAAAAAAAAAAAATTATAGCACACGAAAGTTTGGTTCTTAGCCGTGTAATAGGACACGTATATAGGATCCATGCAAGTCCCGACCATTGGAGGGGTGGGGGACGAAAATTCCGTTCAGCGTCCAGAGATTTTAAACGCTGAGGATGCATAACGGGCCAGAGTGCGTGGAGCAGAAGTTTGGCTCTCAACATCTGACAAAGGCTGAATGAACTCAGCGCACAACGTCAGCCAGTGGGCCACGTGACTGCCTGTCTTGCAACACTAGCAGCCGCACTAAGAATGCCATGCGTCTACAGCAGCCGTGTATTCCTCGAAGGACATTAATCGCACACATAGTCAGCTATGATGTTCAGCAAAACACTTGGCGACGTCCAACCAGACCACTGCTGACGACAAACGTCGATACCGAAGCACGCGCCCGCGATACCTTTGTTCTTTTCCGGGTCCACCCGCGTTGCTTTTAATTGTCACACGTCCGCACTACGAGAAGACACCGCAAAACGTGAAGTTTATGAGAAAAGAATCTTCGCTCTCATATTCTCTTTTGCCGATCTCGAGCAGACGGAGGCTGTATGGAACGCACACTTACTGATGTCCATGACCATGAAAATAGCTCAGCAGATGACCTCGCTACTTTCCGCGCGAGACCTCTCGCTACTCAAGACAAGGTTACAGAAGGAAAATCCGGTACAAGTGAGGCTTCGGGCACGGAGCCTGTTCTGACAGCCCCAAGACCGCCGGACGGCATGATTCTGAAGGTTCTGTAGCGAGCTGATCGTATATAGATCCCTTTTTCAACCCGCACAGATGAACGGAACGCGCTTGTCCCGTTATCTGTTGTTCCTCGCATTTTCTATCGCGCTAATGCATTCAGTAAAAAGCATTACTTTTCTCCACCCCCTGGACGTACTTTTTCACGACAGCAATTAAACGTCAATTCAGCGCTCATTTCGGGTTTAATACAAGCTAATATTAGGCACAAACTGCTGTGCCCACAGTTGTCCCAATTTTGAACAGCTGCGCTGTCCGACCGGAGCCCACGCGGTGTAGATCAGTAGGGGGCCACAAACGTGATCCTCGTCACGCGATCAGTTGCATCAGGGAACTGTCAAAAACATGCAGTAATGCGGTCCATCTAATAGTAAACAAGCAGACATTTGTAATAGGAGTTAGCCACAGGAAAAAGAAAAGGAGAGGTCTGTGTATGCCAACATAATATTCGGTGCCCTCCCTCTATAAGACGAGATAGCCGAAGAAGTACGCAACAGAAAGCAACGAGAGAGAAGGGGGAGGGAGAGGGCAGCTCGCGGCACAGCGCCTGCGGGTCTGAGCAAGCAAGCGATGCCGTGGGAAAGCACGGCGGCGAAACAACCGCACGACCGCGCAGTCGCCGACGGCGACGAATTGCCAAAGCAGAGGCGCGCGCCTGCATTTCGTCGCAGGACAGGCCGGGCGGCGTGGCGGCGGCAACAGCTGCGCAGTTGAGACGCGTCGAAAGACGCGCGCAGACTCGAGCGGGAGATCGCGCTGGCGGCTGTGTCGGAATTCGGAAACCCTTCTCGCGAGCGTGCGACGTGCTCGCCGAGGCGACAAGACGGCGGCGCTCGCAAGAGCCCGCCGCACCCTAGGCGGAACTAAAGCGCGGACGACTCCGAACACTACGCGCAGGGCTCAGTACATGTGCGGCTTTCGCACCATCTTCTGCCGAGGTATGCCTTGGACGTTTTTTTTTTTTTTTTTTCTTTTCTTTTTCTTTTTTTTTTTTTGTGATGCGGGAAACTGTTTTCCGGTTACAGTTCCCCATCGCTTCATCCTCAAGTTCTTGTCCGTTAGCCCGTCCTAACCACGGGGAAAATACTAGAGTCGAACCCGGTAATAATTCGATAATATAAACAACGGCAGTAGTTAAAGCTTATATGCAACTTAGAAGCAAGGGTACATTCGAACGACGCGCTTCTTGCATCCAAGCCGCGGACGGTGCTGCGGTTCTAGCACGTGCTTATCGTAAGACGTCTAGTCGTGTTACTTCTACGCTATAAAAAGAATAGACGCTGATCAAAATCAACGAACAGATGCAGATGGTATCGGCGACGCATTTAGCAAGAAGCGAGCGAAATATGTCAAGAGAGAACCGCCCCTAAGCATTAGTTAATTAGGACGGCTTCATTGCATGGCGTGATGTGGCTAGAAAATTGATCACAAGAAGCCAAACAGCCGCCAAAAACATCCCACGTTCCCTTCATCGAGCGGTTTCACAGCGCCAGCACAGCCAAAGGACGCGCAGCATGCCTGTCTCAGAGCGCGAAAAAAGATCGAAGCGCGCAGTTAGAATCGCAAAGCATCATCAGTGAAGTAGACAGGTAAAACAGAACGGTGGGTCTGACATTAATACAAAAAAAAAAAAGTAGAGTTCAATAGTTTCCGTAGGGGGAAGCTGCTTACGATACGTAGCCAGCCACTGGAAGCGGTAAGAAAATATATGCACAGTCTCTGTCAGGAGTGTAGTGGCCAGGGAGTGTATTTCTGAGCCACACCATGTGACTCGTAATGCATTCGCACAGAGTTCCAAACCTTATTCTGAAGGCAAGGAAGAGTTTTTGGCTTACCGTACGTCTCCAGTAGGAAGGACTTCCATGAATGCTAAAGGAGCGCCATTATAGATGACTCTGAAGAAGACATCCTGGGACCTAAATTTTCTGACAAATGCTGTACTTGGGGAAGGTGTTGACCAGATCGCACCACGAAAGTGAAATAATTAGAAGTGCAAGAATGCGACGTGGGGCCTTTAGCATAAGGAGTGTATTTGACGGCTGTATCTCACTGGTACTGCAGACTCAGACACATATGGGACAGGGATGCGGAGGCTAAATTGAGGTCAACCCATCGGAGAGGTTTTTGAAGCGAAAAGATTCACTACGAGGTTCGGAGCCGAGCTTCGCGTATGCCGTATGCCGCGACCGAGTGACGTCACGCGCAGCGCAGGTGGCCGCAGCCGTCGCTTCACTACCCGTGTCGTACCGCAGCTTCGCGTGGCTCCACATAGCCTAGTTCTGCGCAAGCGCACGACGTCACAGCCAAGGCCAGCTGCGCAGCCCCCTCGCCAAGCTCTGCCAGCGTGGGTGTGCGACTCCTCATTAAAAAAAAAAAAAAAAAATAGTCTACATTCGGGAATCGAACCTCTATCCCTTGGATCCCCAGCCGAGCGCTTTGCCGCTGGGTCGTGAAACGCTCTTAATAATTCCGCTTGTCTACCGTGAGGATAATAGCGGGACTCCGCGAGTGACAGATACGGCGATGGGCGCGCAATTTGAAAGTACCAAAGACTAAAAAATAGTTAAGTCACTCAATTAAGGTGACGTCAAGGATGTGCCGTCACCCATCTGCCGTCAGCTATGAAGACCAAGCGGGAACGAGTGCGCTCCAACGCCGCCGGGCGGCGCTTCTTGCCTTTCGCGAGTGACAGATGCTGCGCATTTCCTTTCCTGTAAACGAATTATAGAACGCCGCTGAACTTAGACGCGCTGACATGGAAGCCAATGAAAGTTTAGCTGCTGGCGAACGGTGCAGAAGACTGGAGAAATTAACTTCTTCTGATCCCGAGGTAGTCACTGCTTTTTGCTACGTATATCCAGGCCTAGCAGAGCTAAGCCATCTTTCCTTTTTTTGTCCTGCGCAGTCAGGCTGATGATAATAATGGCACATCGTTCGATACATCGCGAAACTGCAGCTATAGATATATTAGACAACCTTTCCACACTTTCATACGTGACTTTGTGTCCGATATGCCCAATAATTCGAAGTATCCGGGTTCGATATCTCACCGCTAGACAGCATCTTCAGCTGGCTCACTATACATCACAACCGAGTGCAGACAAGGTGACAGAAACAGGCGAATAAATAAAAATAAAAATGGCGCGTCGCAGCAACCGCATCCGCCTACGCGATTGCTGCGGCAAAATGTATCTCCGGGTACCGTACCCCTCCCTAAAATATTTGAATGGAACGTCGCAGCAACCATTAAGGCACAAACAATTGATATTTCCAATAGCAACCCAAAAAGCATTGAAAGTATCAGCAACAATCACGACAACCAATATAAACGGCCCCAAGAGGCATAGACAAGAATAGGTGCGTCGCAACAACAACTAGTGCCCAGGAAACAGACATTTCCAACAACCCTCAAAACAGAATGAAAGTATAGTCACAGCAACGGCTTACACCGAAAATACACTGCAAGAATAGGCGCATCGCAGCCGCCACAACAAGAGCAAAAGACACCCCCAATACCTCCTGTCATTTCGCATGGCTGTCATATAGAAATTTACGCAAAGGGATACTCACTTATGTAACAGGTTACCGCTAGTGCAAAACTGATAACAGCGTGGCTAAAAACTAGCACTAACTTTGTACACACAGTGAAATATAGAGAGAGTAATAACTAAAGAGATATATTTTAAGTACAGTCAAACCTCGCTATACAACGAACGTCGTTTTAGTGAAAACTTCCCTTCAAAGAAACACTGGCCAGACGAACATATTGCCCGCCATAAAAAAAAAAAAAAAAAAAAAAAAAAAAAAAAAAAAAAAAAAAAAAAAAAAAACTTTTCGGGCGCGCGTTTCCGCTTCGATGGAGCTGGGTTTAAAAAATGAGACAGTAAGCATGCCGCCGCACGTCGGTGCATTTCAGTGGATCCACGCTGCTTTGCTTCACTAAAAACTTTCGCTGGAATAGACATGCGCTCCTACTGACTTACCATTCACTTCACACACACACATGAAGACCGCCGTTGCTTGGTGGCGATGATGATTGGGCGAGCTTTCTTGGTACAAGGCGCAGTTGTGAGTTAAGTTCCCGTTTTTATTCTGAGCAAGGGCCGCAATCAATCCCTACCTTGTAGCACCAGCATGTGTACTAACATAACTTCTGCACTAAATGTGGTGGACTCATTTGATGCGACCCACAGTTTCAATGGCGCCCACGACGACAATGTTGCGGTACGTGTGAAAATAACACCACGTCGCATATGGCAAAAGAAAAACAAAAAAAGAAATAGGAGCAGCTGACCGATTCCGGGGTTAAAAAAGAAAACTGATGTTAGACTGTGTAGTCCAATCTGAAAAAAAAAAAAAAAAAGTAGTTCTTGGGTAATTTCGCCTCAAAGAAATTTCGCTCACCACATCACCAAACAGACCCACTGGAAACACGTTGCAGCTTTTAACTGTTCCCGAACTCCCAATATCTTTCTGGATGACGCGTTCTTCGTTGCGTTCGAGTTCAAATTCGTCGCAAGAAAAAACAGGGAAAACAGGTGGCGACGATCGCGCCCAGTTCGACCGCCTCACTCATGCGCGCAATGTCGCCACCCCCAGTTCACGCCAATGGGAAGAGGGCGGCTACGAACGAGCAGTGAGGTATCGCTCTAGTCGGCTGGGTACAGCCGCTATAGGAGCACTTTATAAAATTACTTTTCAAAATCAGGTTCCACGCAGCGCCATTAAATTTGACCCAGATACTCACAAAGACCATCTCCATAGATGTGTTTCATTGAAATATTGCCATAAATAGTTTCGCAGTCCCTTTAAATGTGATGTACCGAAGTGCATAAAGTTTGCGTCATGACAACTTTCCTCGTACGGTTCCTAGTGTATGAATGAGATGGAAGCATTCATCAGCATACATGCACCTCTGCAATTAGGTAACCTATACAAAAACTTAAAAAGTTATGCGTCAGAGCAAACGAAAGAAATCAAAAGAAATGAACCTGGGGTTGGGGGTACGAGTAACGCACCTGAAAGCTTCGCTTCAGGTAGGAGCCGGCCAATGCCGCGTGCCATATAATGACCCAATAAAGGTAACAGAGTGTAATCTAGTTAATTCGAGCTTGCAGTTTACTGGAAGCAATGCTTTTATTTCAGCACCCTGTATTACAAAGTTACCCTTTAATCCAAGCATCGAACAACTAGAACACACTTTTGCTTCTTTCAAGTTTGAAATATATATATACCGGGTGTCCCAGCTAGCTATATTTGAGGTAGGTCAGTGAAACCAGTTGCATACAACTGCCAGCCTCTTTATGCACCACAGGCAATCTTTTGTTTTGCAATTACTTAATTAGCTAATTACGTTAATTTTTCTAACTTACTCAATATTTACCTTAGACCAAAAATGTGAATTGGAAAGTTGTAGAGCACTTTCAGAAACCCCGATTCCATTAATTGCGATAAAGAAAGTCTCACGTGTATCGTTTCTTCCAGGCCCAAAAGAACGCCCGCGAAATACAAATAATACCACGTGACTAGCGCATTTGAGCGCCATGATTGTGGTGCCCTCAGTCATGGTTTGAGCCGAATGAAAGCTGCGGCCGTGACCCGATGGTCCCGTTGCAGCGGCAGGCTGAAATGTTGGCGATGGTTTGAGCGAGCTCGGGCTCGCCCGTCGCCACTGACATCTTGGCAAGGCCTGCGCACCCTAGCAGCCTACGTCACGACAGGCGGATGGTGATAAAGTACATGGCAAATGAAGGTACGAACGCGAATCTGAATCGAGTCACACGATGCCATTTCGTCCCTTTACCCAAGCCTGTACGCGCAGATTCAGTGGCTGATACCTTATCGCTCGTCGGCTTGTCGTGACGTTCGCTGATGGAGAGAAGGTGATGCGAAGACATTGTTAGAATACCGGTGGTGTCGGCTCGCCGCGCTCGCTGCTACTTGCACCGTCACGCGGGCCGGCTGTCTGACGCGGGCGAAGAAACCATCGCAGGCATATCGGCCTGCCGCTTTAACGGGGCCGAGGAGACACAGCCGCAGCTGATTTTGTTCACTCAAACCACGACTGAGAGCATCACAATCGTGTTGCGCGAATGGTCTGGTCACAGTTTTATTCGTATTTTAAGGGCTTTCTTCTGAGCCCGGAAAAAAAAGATATACGTGATGCTTTCGTTATCGCAATTACTGGAATGGGGGTTTCTGAAGGCGCCCTCCAACTTTCCCATTCACACTTTTGGTCTAAAGTCGATATTTAATAAATCAGAAAAAATAACATAATTAGCCAATTAAGTAATTGCAAAAAAAAAAAATGTCTGTAGTGTGCAAGGAGGCTGCCAGTTGTATGCAATTGGTTTCACTGACACCTACCTCAAATATATTATTTTGTAACCCTTGGTTTCATATATATATAACAAGACGGTGCAAGCAGCAGCGAGCGCGGCGAGCCGACACCACCGATATTCACACACACACACACACACACACACACACACACACACACACACACACACACACACACACACACACACACACACACACACACACACACACACACACACACACACACACACACACACACACACACACACACACACACACACACACACACACACACACACACACACACACACACACACACACACACACACACACACACACACACACACACACACACACACACACACACACACACACACACACACACACACACACACACACACACACACACACACACACACACACACACACACACACACACACACACACACACACACACACACACACACACACACACACACACACACACACACACACACACACACACACACACACACACACACACACACACACACACACACACACACACACACACACACACACACACACACACACACACACACACACACACACACACAGCTTCATCTTCACACGGCTGAACGCGCTGCTTCATCATCATTCTGCTCTCTCTTGTAGATACCCATCGTCATCGCGGAGTGTGACTCGCTACAGTGTGCGACCTGGGCTACAGGTCTCTAATAAAACCTAATCTGCCAAGTCCAACCTTCGCGTGACCTTACAATATGTGTATATATATATATATATATATATATATATATATATATATATAGCAGAGTAGCAGTCCAGATTTTAATCATTCCGGCCAACCTCTCTGCCTTTCCTTTCAATAAACCCATGTATTTTGGCAGAGTACGCCAGCAGGTCTAGCATTGAGAATGCAGGTTGTAATATACGCGGGAAAAATTCCTGTTGGAAACGTCGAGAAATGAACACGGAGGATAGCGGCGGGAAATGTGCATTAGTATAAGCACTGCTGGGGCATAATAAAGGTTAGAAACAAAAAATAATAATAAAAAGAGACAGGAAAACAGCATTTATCATTCCCTTCGCCCAGCCTGTCTTGCACAGTTTTTATGGGAACATAAGGTACTTTACGCTCCCATAACAAAACGAGTGTCGATGATTTGTTCCTGCCGTTGGTAAAAATAACAACGAAACAGTTGAAAAAGTTATTACAGAAGCCGATTCACAATCGAATTCTAACTTGCAAACTGAGCTGTTTTTAGCCCCAAAATTTCTATAAGAGGAGGAGGGGAAAAAAAAACGAAAATAAAACGGATTATGAACGCTGTGTGACAGCTGCGGACTAGCTAGTCACCGATGTAACAGTCAAAGGGGCTCCTGTAAAAACAAGGCGTTCGAGAACACGGAGCCGAGACGGCACGGAAGCATGCAATCCTAGCTTCGAAGCTCGCCAAGCACCGACACCGAGGACGAATTACGCAGCTCCATCGAACGATCGAAAACTGGCGGGATGCATACGCTACGCCGTCGCCCGTATTCGGTACTCGTTAAGACATATACTATATGCTGTAATGTGCGAGTTTTCGAAAATTTCGAATAAGGAAAAAAAAAAAAAATTACAGACGGCGCAGCTTTTTAGATAGGGAGGAAGGACGAACGCCACAGAGCTGTGCTGTTCACCATTCCCCCAGGACTTGTCTAGAAAGTTGCGCAGCTTGGGCTTTTCGTTGCCACGAATTGCTATCTGTATAGCCCATCAGCCAGGCTCTCGAATTATCGAATCGAATATTACTACATTCGTTTCGCCGAACAAATCAAATAGTGCACGCTGAAAATTATTGGAAAGAGAAAACATACTGCGCAAACTTCGTTTATAAGGAGGTCATATTTCTTCTCCGCACTATTCCAATACAGGGACCACACACACCACGGATTGCGCTGCCGCGGTCTGTATAAATGCTCGCAACGGAGGGTTCAGTCGATTCGCGAGGCGGCGTTCGTATAGAGATTGGGCAGGTTCAGCAATCGGCACCTTCTGCATTAGTATACGGTCTCTGTGTCATCAACAGCAGATTCCTACGCTCTTGAGGATGATAGAGCCAATATATTGCATTCGCGCTGTGACACCACTTACTGAGGATCGGTATTGTCTTTTAATAGCTACAGCTGTAAATAATATTACTAGGGAGCCTCGATGCAAACGCCCTTCGCATCGAGGCTCCCTAAATAATGCCGCACCGCAGCTCCGTCGCTACAACGCTTCGCTGTCTCGCATGTCTGTTAGTTAATGAATCGATTCGGCAGCAAAGCTACACTATACTATTCGCATTCGATTCGGCTCGAAAAACTCACTATTCGCACGCCACTAAATATACGGCAGCCTGCGCATCGAATAAAGATCGGCTTAAAAAATGACAGGCGGCATGGTGGTATCGGGAGACAAAATCAGTCGTGTCTGGCGAGACAACGGCATCAAAGACGCCGAGGAAGCGCGCGTAATACAGGAATAAATATGATTTGAGATTTACTGAGATGACCCATGCAATTCGGGCGGCTGCTAACTGCTGGCCTCCGTGATCATAGACCTGCTTGCGGTGAGTAGCATCTCGCCAAACCATGATGAACTGTTCCAAACAAGGGTGATCCTCGATTCGACAAGCATCCAGTTTCGTTAATGGAAAAAAAAAAAAAAAACGCTGGATCCACATCCACAAGTTGGACTTGTGGGAGTGCCGTTAGAAACAAAATATTCCCTTTTTAAACCGGTACTATACCCGTAGTATATTCATCCCTACAGTAGTGTACGGCGAAAGAAATGATGTGGACCTACGGCCTGTACTTTGAGCGAACTCGCGATACGTTTTCAGCTGGCAACTCACCCCATAGCTGACCAAAAAAAAAGAAAAAAAAAGAAAAGAAAAGAAAAAAGAAAGAAAGAAAAAGAAAACTTACGACGCGTATCTTTCGTTCTCTCTTTTCCGTCTTCGCACTACCTTGACAGGCAGTTCGCGATACTTACGAAGGCTCTGCGTGCGATGTTGCCACCAGAACCGCAATGCGAGCTTTCCGTTTCTGCAAATTTGCAACGCAACCGGCCGAACTGCGTGTTTTTGCGGCGCTCGGTGCACAATCGGCGCTATTGTCCTGCTCTTTTTGGTGCGACTGCCAGCGCCACCTCCGTACCCCTGGAGAAGCGTCCCTCACGAATCGTGCGCAAAATAAAGCGCATCGCCCGCGCGCTGTTGCCGGAGGAATGCCGTCGCCGGAAATGCTCCCCTGCCTGGCGGGAAGGCGGCGCGCGGGCATTTTTTACAAGGAAAGATGACGATTAGTCTTGGAGAACGCCCGGCGGCCCATGAGGGTCGAGAGATGCTAGAGATGCGGCCCGCGCGCCAGCCGCTAGCCTCGGTCACGTGCGCGCACGCGACACTGCTGACGGTCCGATACCCGGCGGTGACGTCACCTGCACGACGACATTCGTTCCTTCCGTTTTCTTTCCCAAGTAACGGAAGCGACGAACGGAAAGGCGCTACTTCACGAGACTCAACATGCAATCGGCGCTGAATTCGAGCTTGCGTTTAAAAGCCGAAGGAGATGGAGGAAGACGAGGATTTGGACAGAGGGCACGCGAATGGGACTGAGCGCCATGTCAGTAGCCAGGTTAAATCCAATTAGATGCGAATTGTGCGTACCTTCCTATAACAGTTTTATGGTGCCCAAACCCGAAATTGATTTTTATTTTTAGCTGCGCAATTATGTTGCGTGAATAACGTGTTCTCGCGCAATACGGATGTTACTGCAAATCGACAAGTGCCAGCACTTCCAACGACCGACTGGCTTATGCCTGCCCTGCCGTTCCTTGTTTTTGTTTTTTAGTCTCGCGTATTTTGTTGTATTGCTGCTACAATTAATTTAAGATTAACGTTGCCAAACCTCTGCGCAACTCCCAGCTGTTACTCCAGAACTATCTTTTTTTTTCTACTCGTGCAACAGTCGCCGCCGTGTAAGCTATACTCCGGTTTATCTGCACCAAGAGAGAACTTGCTCCAATGACAAACACATTTTATGAATTGATGGCAGCTGTACATGTGCAAAAACAAGCTCGGTACCAACTAGAGAGACATCAGACCTCCATTCCACGGAGATGTGTTTATGCGGTGTGCTGTCGATGCTTGAGGCCATCGTCTACCACGTCCTTAGTGCTGGGCAGCCGAAACGATGTCCTACACTCTCAGCACACACTCGACTATATGTTAATGCCACAAGGGTAACTAAAAGTGGTTACGGTTTAAGCATGAGTTGAATTTTATTTATTTTGTTACGCGCGAAAGCTCTAACGAGCATGGTTTAATACGGGTTAACAAGGTTGTACACGGTTTGACGACTTAAAGTGAGGGGACGCTAATGCGAGCCCTAAGAGTAGACGCAATAGCGCCTGGAACACCGCCTTCTCATTCAACAATTTTGTATATTTTTTTTGTTTAAGTTGTTTTTTTTTTTCCTTTGGACAAAGGGAGGCGCAGTATCTTTCTCACTTTTCGATGCTGACCTACACTTAATTAGGTGAAGGTCCCACCGTCTCTTCATTTTGCGATTTTTATTTATTTTTTATCGGTTTTTTGGGGAAGGGAGGCATATAGTATCTGTTCTCACTCAAGGTGATGGGGTGCAACTCAAGGTCGTTAAGACCAAGAGCTCGCGCTCTAAAATGCGCCATGACGCAAGGTGAGGTGAAAGATGCAGTTACTAAGCAATTCGCACTAAATAAACGAGCACCAGACAAGAGAGAGGCCTATTATCACCGGTGACACACGGCGACACTGAGAATGGAATTCGCACCTTTCCCACGGAAGGCGGATGCCAGGGGCAGGAAACGTCCATAGATGCCCACTGTCCCCCAGAGGCCGGAGGAAAGCCCATTGAAACGTTCTGAATAAACTTAGTCTTTGAGCGCGATTCGTACCACCACAGGCGAAAAAGTAGTATTTCCCAATGCCGGTGGTTTAGAGCCCTCGGCCACCACCGCATCTTCGCACCGTTGCCGCATTCGTGAATAAACGGCACAGCGACCTTTTTAAACGCCGAAGGTTCTTGGAGCAGGACGAAGTTAGGTGGCGCTCCTGTCAGAACCCCAGCTTTCGGTAATCGATCGCTTGCAAGAGTTTTAGAATAGGGAGACCCTATCGGGAGACCCTACAGCGGGGCTCATGTGCGCATGCACAAGAATGCTACCTTGAAAGGGCGGAGGTTGTACCTTCGGCGTGGTTATCGTCACCCTATCCGCTCCGACCTATTCTAAAGATGGGCTAATAAAAATAAACAAACAAAAAAAAAAGTTGCCTAGCCAGCCCAGGACCATTTTAGTTTTGCTTTCTTGTTCTATTAGCCCACCCAAATTTTTGTGAGTTTTGATAGTTCCAACTTGGCCTCAAACTAAGTACCTCTGTGAATAAAAAAAAAAAAAAAACAACAAAACATTAAACATCGTTTATCATGATCAGGTGATTGAAAACACCCGCCTGGATTAAGCACAAGACGTCTTCTCATTTTCTTACGATGTCTTCCACTTTGGGTAAAGGAGAACAAAGTTCACTAGAAGGCATATGTCTGTGCAAAAGGCTTGTTTCGTCCGCTATTTCAGAATTCTGCCTGTGGGAGGCAAAAATTGGGTAAAATCAAGTTTAACCCGAAAATGAAGTGCCCGAAACATACGGCTGCATGTAAGTGAGCACATCCGCATGAGCGTGTTCGGAGGGGGATAAGCCTCACATCTCGTTTTCTTTCCCCGCCTTCCCTTCGCGTGAACACTGTTGACGTGCGGGCGCGGCACGCATGGAGTCAGTGGCGCGATCGGCTTTCAGTCGCGAGGCCGGTCACCTTTGAGTCTTCGACGCCGCCTCGGGCTGGGCCAGCCACAATGGACAAAGGAATACAATGAAGCCACAGCCAATCGCTGGCAGCTGGCAAGTCATGGAGCACCGGCTTCCCTCGCCACAAGTGGCGGAACAGGTGCGCTGCCGCGAGATCGATACGTGAGCCCATCGGCACACCCCGGCTTGGAAGAATCCGTGCCCTTCGGGAAATAAGGAAGAATTCTGCTGTCAGCAAGGCGCAGAAAGTATATTCCTTCTTCCTTATCTCTGCGGACAGCGCTCCCGGACGAATGTAGAACAGCTCTTAAGAATTATTTTCCCGACAGCTTCAGCCCTCCGATTACCGCTATGTTTGCGTCAAATTTATGACGCAAACACAGCGACCGTCCTGCTGCAACCGCATCCAGACAAGCGGGCACTTCAAGGTCACCGACTTTTCCCCAAATAAGAAACGCCGTGGACGCCTTCCGCAGCACAAGAAGGGAAGAGGGGAGATCTCCTCCCAGAAGGAACAAACGAACCGATCTGTGGAGACGGAAGAGAGCGCCGGCGACAACCAGTCGAGTCAAGCCAACACCTCCTAGTTTGGTCAAGCCCGCGGGAGGACACATTCGAGCTATTCAGTTCGCGGAGGCGCGTTCTTGCGTGTTTGTGATTATGTACCAATAGCCGTCCGAATTACGCGGTGACCTCAAAAATTAATTTTGTGCCCCATCAAAGTGTTCGCTGACACCGCCACCGCTGAAGTCACCGCAAAATTACCAAGCGACTTCTTAGAGCAATCAAAGAATGCTCAACTTTAGTTCTTTTTTTTTTCTTGCTCTACCGCCTAAATTTTAGAACGGCTAAAAAAAAAAAAAAAAAAAAAAAAAAAAACGTTTTCAAGAAGAACGCCACCTCGAATCGCAGCATCCTGCTTTTCAGCGATGCACTGCACGCCTTTTTCTTTTTATTGCATTCTTACGCTTCAAAGCTACGTCGTTCAAATAAGGCATTGCGGGACGTTTGTATTATTTTGACCAACGGGGTTTCTTTGAAGTGCGCTCAGTCGTAACTTTATATACTTTCGAGCATCGTATTCTCTGCGCTGTTCGCCAATGAAGGCGTGGGCGCCGCCGTACTGCTCCGCTGGACCGCTGTGGCCATTTGGCGGAAGCACCATGGCCGCCCTCCAGGTTAGGTATAAAAGGTGATCGTATGATTACGGCCATGAATGCGCCGAAGGCGCGCCAAGGTTTCCATATTATGCTGTGAAATAATTACGCAACTTACTTTCACGACGTTTCGAAAGTGGGATAAACGACGTAAATGTATCGTTTTCCCGTACGTTGGCAGTAATCTTGAGCACCCGCCCCAAAAAGCTAACCACTGGTGTCACTAATTCTGGCAGAAAGTTATTTCGCTTCATTATTAAACTCAATACGCAGGCGTTCTTGCAATACTCCCGCAATTTCCCCTCGACAAGCTGCACCGTTGCGCCTATCACTTGCAGGAAGATTTCGGTGTCTACCTGCGGTGACCTTTTATGCTTTTATTTTCGCCTTCTTCCACAACAGATTTTGTGTCCAGCGAGAAGACAGGGAGAGAGAGAACTGATTTCTGCACGGCCCGCACACTCAAGCAGATGACTGCCGCTCCACACACATACCTCCCTCCACAAGGCGCCTAGAAAAAAAGCACCACACCGTAATATGTTACGCACAGCCGCGGAGATGCACAATAAATGACACCGACGACGCGCGCCGGCGTCTGGTTGCTGTGACGTGGACGCTCTGCGTCATGCGGATGAGTGGTGCGCGTCACCACTGCGCGACGGGAAGGAAAAAAAAAAAAAAAAGGAAAGAAACGATGACAAATAACGAAACTTCGAAACCAGCAAGGACGTTTGCCTGTGCCGCAGTTGGAGGGACCAGATTTGTGTGTTTTTTTTTTGTTTTTTTTTCCGATCAAGGCGGTAGCAGTAAAGAAAGAACGACTTTTCTGTTATTTCCGTTGCTTTTTATCACGTCTTGTAACTAAAAAAAGCTGGGCTTTTTTAAAAAAAGTATTTTCATTTATTCATAGAAGACACCTATCAGATCGCAAACGGGGGCAATAAAGTAAGGGAGGAACATGTTTAGTCCTTGCCAAAAAACACCGCCGCGATGACGCAGTGGTTAAGCCCGACTACTGTGCCGGAGTATCCGGGCCGGTTCGAACCCGACCGCCGACGGCTGCGTTTCGAAGGAGCAAAACGGAGTGCCATCCGTGTGCTGTGCAATGTCGGTGCACGTTTAAGAACCCCACGTGGTCGAAATTACTCCGGAGTCTTCCACTACGGAGTCCTTCATAGCCTCAGTCGCTTTGAGACGTTTAACTCCACACACCGAACCAAACCTTGTCGAAAGTGTAGAGCCCAGGATTATAAGTTCCACATCTACAGCGCGATAAACGGGACAAGAGAGACAACACATAACGACAAACACTCTCTCTTGTCCCGTTTATCGCGCTGTAGATATGGAACATCGTCACCAACTCGCCCAACAACTGACCTTGATTATAAGATTTTTTTTTTTTGTCCTACCCTCTCTAATGGGAAGGACCTCCACTAATGCTAAATCAGCGCCACTACACGGATCAGAAGCAGACCCTCTGGGCTGTACACTTTTGACAAAGGCTGTACTACAGTTTTCCCGATAATGATGGCCGACGAAAGAAATCGCATTTTTTTATTCGGCCGCCTTGAAGAATTCGTATACAAGAAACGATCCAGCACTGCACAAAGGCCACCAACGGCCAACTCAGCGCGAGAACAATAGGTGTAGCTCAATCAAAAACAACGTACGGCAAGACAAATAAGCCTCAAAAAGAAAAGCATGAACTCAACAGGGAAGGAAGGTGGCAGCATAACGCATCGACAGCACCAAGCGCGATAAGCAAAGTGCAGGCGATGATGGGCAGTCGTTTCCGGGAGTGGACGTCATCGTGTCGCGCTGCCCCCAGAGTCGGGTCTTATCAGTGCACTGTCAGATAGTCGCTGATAGGCGGCGCTGAAAAGAGAAACGAGCGCGCCACAGTGCTGAAGCTGGGAGACCATGGCTGGTACATTCACAGCGGCTGGCGGGAAGGAGAGGAAGTGAGAGGCATGCGGCAGATAGTAGATACTGAACAAATTGGTGTAAGGAGGGGGGGGGGGGGGGGGGTACGACTCTCTGCGGTGGCTCAGTGGGTTGAGGACGCGGGTTGGATCACGGAAACCATTTGCCGTGCGAAAGAGCCCTTTACAAAACGAGGTATGCGCGACTATAACGTCCCATTATTAATTGCACAATATGAACCTAAAGGAGGACTGCGCCTGTTCTGTGCCTTTTTTTCTTTGCCTGCGCAGTTTTGCACCACGGACCTGTTCCATTTTTGCAACGAATCTTCCTCTTTCCCTCCCCTCTTCGTTTGTAAAGTGGCTAACAGGGTGTTGCCTGATTAGCTTCCCTGCCTTTCTTTTCATCTGACTCGCTCTTTGTTCAACCACTGGCGCTCTATCCAGCAGTAGGAAGGTATGGCCCCCGACTATATAAAGCGTTCTGTGCGAGAGAGGAAGCACCCAGTTGCTACTCCACGCGAACGGTGCGGCTTTTATTCTACTCGTCGCTAGCTCGGTCAGCCGACATCGCTGCCGTCAACCGCATTGTTCGCTGCATCGTGCGCCCAATGTCACTTTCGTAATCATTCCTCGAAATAGCAGACATGGATCCAAACCACTACGAGGAGCTACGGAAAGGGCTCGCAACTCTACCCTTTTCTCCCATCTCAAGTGCCGGCCCACGGCAGAGTGGCTGTTCGTGAATGCGTAACGCGCACGATTCCTTACCTTTCCTCCTGTACTCGCCGCAATGCCAAGGCTGAGCGATTTATCGAACGAATGTCGCGTTCAGCCAGCGCGCATACACGCGTGCGCCCCCCCCCCCCCCCCTTTTTTTTTTCTTCTCGGTTGCATTTAGATTCTTACAGTCTGTGTGAGAGAAAGGGGGGTTAACCTGAGCTAAGAGTTTTCGCGCCTCACCATATTTATCTCAAGCCGCTCATATTCAAAATAATAATAAAACAGATTCGGCACTGCGACGTTCTGCCGCGCAGCGAGGTTTCGCATTTTCCCCTGAAGCCGAAGTCCGCCGTTTCCTAACGGAATGCCCAGACGACCTCCTCCCGTTTCTTGGAGGAAAGCATGGTGCATTGAAGACTCGAAAAGCTTGCACCCTATCCTGCCGCGTGGCTAAGTGGGATAGGGAGGCGACGCGCCGCCTGTTTGTGACCAGCGAGAGTAACTGCGTATTTCGCCTTTGTGTACAGCAATACATGCCACCTCAACACAAGGTGCGTTTATATTGTTCATTTGCTAACGACTTGCTGCGGGCATGCTCTACCCACCACAATTTCCCGACGGCATACCGTCCCCAGACGAATGGCCTTACTGAGCGCCTAAATCACCGGCTACTCACCACTTTATCTCCTCTTCGGCCGCAACCCCCTGCTGCCTTTCGACACTCTGCTGCCTGCCGAGGACCATGCCATCAGTCAAGCTTCCGATGCCATTGCACGCGTCACGCAAAGCTTCGACAGAGCGCGAAATCTGACCCCTGTAAGCTCATGCAGGTGGCGTAAAAACTACCTACGAAACCGCCACAGAAGTATTTGCTCTTCTCGCTAAGATATGTGTCACGGCGCGGCGATCGACACAGCAAACTTCATTGCAGGTTGCCTACAAACGCAACTGCTTGCAAATAAAGGTGCGTAGACGTTTTTCGAAACACAAATGACAGCGAGAGAGCATGTGCTCTGGAAAACAACACGCAAAAGTGGAAGTCGGTAGGAAGTCTCAAAGCGCGAGACCGGCTTCGGATCTTCAGCGTGGCTCGACCAAATGCATCGCCTCGCGAAACAGTCGCATCGTGACGACTAAAGTGTATTGCGATTTTAGTAACGACGTCCACACGCCACCGTTTACCGACAGCATGCGCGAATGCAGGCGCTCCATCATGCCACGCGAGGCGGCCACTACACACATGCATGGCTGTAGATAACCCGCTTCGAATATAGCTATCGGCTAACCCCCATTTTTTCCTGCTTTCAAGTAGCAGATAGCCACACGCAGGCGCAACGAGCCGCCGTTGAAGCCGTAGTGGGACAGGTAACACAAGCGACGAGTAAAGTGTCGGCGCAGCGTGAAACGCGAGATACAGAAAAAGGCACGCGCCGCTCGTCAGCACCGCGCGTAGCCCAGAGGGGGGTTGCATGAGGCCTTGCAGCCTTAAATTCCGCCACTTCGCGCAAAGGAAAAAGCAGGGAGACGTCTAGACGTGAGGCAGGCAACCAGCAACGAAGTTTGTGGTCTCGATCGCAGTGCCGCGGAGCTTGGCGGCAGAAGCGAGCAGTTTTTGGGCACCCGCAGAGCTTTAACATGCTGCCTGCCTGCGCTTATCGGCATAAGCATTCGCTGTGACGAAAGTGGAAGACCCCGACCAAAAGTGTGATGAGCACGGTGCTCAATCTTTTGGTCGGTGCCTCCCACTTTGGTCATGCACCATTTCGACTAGCCGGGATTCCGTCAGACCCTTGACTTCAAGTAATCGCTCTCTGCCGAAGACACGCATGACGCGCGTCAGCCAACTGCGCCAATTAGGGCTATGTAGCTATAGGCTATTCAAGAAATAACCACACACCTGTCTCTCTGATGGTGCAGACTAACTGTCTCGCGTTTTTAGCAGCCCAGGCGGCTCACGACAGCAGTTCTAATGAGCCCAATGAAACATTTCAGCGCCACCTAGGCACTGCAGGTTGTGATGCTCACGATAACATTAACGACTCCTGTCGCAAGGGCGAACGAGAACAAGCAAAGGCCACAGGGTGGCTGCTGGCACAGATGCAGGGCCGGTATCGATTACATCCACTTTTTTCTTTTCATCATTAGTCGCTGCTCATGCGAAGCCGCTTAAAGAAACTCCAATGTAATCGAAATTCACAATTTAGGGCCTCCACAACTACGTCCACCACAACCCACGCTTGACCCAGCGCACCCCCCACCAATTAACCGAAAAGTTTCTATACAGGAACTTAGAAATGCGATAGGAAACAGTGGGTCAAACTGACAAGGGCTAGGAAAGCGCAGCGGACACTCAGGAGTACAGGTCATCTGAAACGAGGAGAAGAAAAGAAAAAACGGGGCGTGCAGTATACCCTTGAAGAAGCCAGAGTAATCTGAAACAAATAGTTATGGTCAGGGGCGACAGCGTGCTCACCTATTCGTGCCCAGTCACTGACAAAAACAAATCATGGTGGCGGCGGTGTATATGATTTAACTTTCTAGAGACAAGGGCTAGGAGAGCCGTAGTAGAAGATGGAGGAATTTAAACCACCTGAGGTTCTTTAACATGAACTGACATCGCACAGCACACGGGCGCCTCCATCAAAACGCGGCGAAGATCGAACTCGTCTCCTCGGGTTCAGCAGCCACTGCTGTGGAGCGTCACGAAACAGGCCTTGCGTTCCATTTCGCAGCAAAACACTTGCTGCAAGGAGCGCGCGCGCGCGCGCACGCACACACACACACACACACACACACACACACACACACACACACACACACACACACACACACACACACACACACACACACACACACACACACACACACAGGTGTGCGTGTGTGTTTTGGTGCGTTAACACTTTGGTGCGTTAAGAAAAGAGTAAAGGAAGTCTGGTTAAGAGGTGCAAGTCAGATTTTTTTTTTTTTCATTTATGCATTAAACGCAATGTCCACCCTTTTATACGCTCTTCTCACTACCTCATACCTTGTATTCACTATCCTATATGCAACGATCATAAAATCATACATGCTCCCCACCTTCTTTGACAGTCAACAGCAGTTTACAGACACACATCGGCGCACTTACACAAGCGAGCTTCCCCCACCACACTTCACCCCCTTTTTCTTCCTTTCCTTCTGTGAGCGCTTCCCTTTGCGCGGACCGCCGAGGAAGTCCGGAATAAATGACGGGGTGGCATTGTTGCTGCACAGACGGGAACAGGCGGCCAGACACACGACGGGGACCGAGAGAAAAAAAAAAGAGAGAGAGGAAATAAGGAAAGAAAGTCGGTGGTGTGGAGGGGGAGGGGAGTAGAGCGAATCGGTGCGACACCCTCTGGACTTGGTCCGCGGCGGGACTTCCCCTTGTTGTGCACTTGCCACACCTGCTCGTCCATCGTGCAGAGGCCCGGTCCATTACGGGACGGCGGCGCAAGGTGGAACACGGCTGCTTCCTCTCCGTTCCTCCGAGTCCGTCCTAGCGCCCGCCCGTTGCACGCGCAGGCAGTACCCCCCCCCCCCCCCTCTCTCTCTGCTCGTTTGTCCCAGAAAGGTTCCTTCCTAAAGCCCCAACTCCTTCCCCCCTCCCTTGTCCCAAAGCGGCATAGGCGGTGGCATCGAGGCACCCTAGAGTGGCACGAGACGCAGCGCCATACTTGCGCAAGGAGGATCGGCTGGGCAGGCACGACTGAAGACGAACAGGCGCGGGAACGAAAAACGGGGCCGATATAGTTTTTCTGCACTCAATGCGTACAGGGCGCACAGGCGCACAAGTATGCACACAAAAAAAAAGAAAAGCTAAGGCGCACAAAAATGTATAGAAAACATCTTGACCGACAGCGCGAGTGAATAGCGTCCAGTTTTCATAAATATCACTGCTAGTGAAGTACAACAGTACAACCGTCCCAGCACTTAAAGCACTACCGAATTTTATTTTACTCGTATGTGTGTGTGTGTGTGTGTGTGTGTGTGTGTGTGTGTGTGTGTGTGTGTGTGTGTGTGTGTGTGTGTGTGTGTGTGTGTGTGTGTGTGTGTGTGTGTGTGTGTGTGTGTGTGTGGACTTCTGTTTCTTTCTGGCGCGCCTTCCCGCACGCACGCACGCACAAAGAAACTCACAGCTCGTTCTACAGTTAGTTCTACATTGCAAAACCAACTCGCTCAAAAGTCTGTGCTCTTGAGCTTCATCGCTGTTACGCCGCAGTTATCCAACAGCGGCAAAATGAGTCTAGAGCTCTGCTCGTCTAATTGCAAGTGAAACGTCAGTTGTACTATACGTGACAGGTTATGTGTGATGCGTATTTACAGTCTCTGTCAAAAGTTTAGAGCCCAGAGGGTGTGCTTCTAAGCTGTGAAGTGGCGCTCATTCGACATTCATGGAAGACCTTCCCTTCACCAATGGGAAAGACAAACCTTACTACTTTCAAGAGATTTAGAGCACCAGGAATGCATTACGAACCACACGGTGTGCTTAAGAAGCAACTCGCTTGGGCTCTGAGCTTTTGACAAAGACTAGTGATGATATGTGACACAAGGTGTTCCACGACACTTCTGCTGTTCGGTTAACGAATTATCGCGGAGGCTGTTTCCAAACACTCGAACAACTGAAAATTGCAGGGCAAACAGCAAAATAAAGGACCGACTGGCCTCTTTCACGACAGTATCGCGCGAACAGCGTACAGAGCCGAGAGTGTTGCAAGGACAGCAATATAGCAAGACGCACGAGACAAAAAAATGGCGCGATTAAGCATGCGCGTTCACACCGCGCCTTTTTCTTTCAGTGGCCGACGCCTTGCTTCCTTGTCCTCGCTGTCTTCTTTACGCCAGCGAGAAGGAAAAACACGTTGGCTGCGACACACGGAAGAGGCAGGAGGAGCGAGTCCTTCCTGCCTTACATAAGCGAGGCAGTGCTCGTGTCGTCGGTGCGGCTCGCGAGGAAGCGCGGCCAAGAGTTGCGTCGAGAGAAAGGCTCAGCCGGCCGCACCTTGTACGGGACGGAAACGGACCAGCACCTCACTTCACTGAACTCTGCACATGTGTCGCGTTATTGTGCTCTTGTTTCCGCGTTTAGTGAAGTTATAAAGAGGGTTTTTACGGGAAAGCAGAAAACGGTTCGGCTTCGATATAGACTCGCACTTCTACGCTGCACGCATCGTCCAATTCGGTGCAGTCTGGGATTACCTGGAGCCACAAGCCTGGGACACCAAAATGTGTGGGAACCTCACACCTCCAAAATGAAAAGGAATAAAACGGCGCACGCTTCAGGTTCGCTGCACGGGCAGTTATTTATTTATTATTTTTTTACGAAATAAGCTTCAACATACACGCAGTTACCCCCAGTGCCAGACGCTAACAAGCGAGGCGTATAAAATATGCGCACTCTGTTTAGCGCCTGGCATCGCCGGTAGCGCGCTACACTAAAAGCGTGTTACTCTGAGTGTCTGGTGCAAGTTCGGAGTCCGAAGCAAGTTCACAAATCACAGGACGGGATACATCTGCAAAGAGCAACAATTGCAAAACGGAGCCATTAGGATTCTTAGCAAAATCACAGTTTTCTGCCCATCAACTCGAGGCAGATTTTTCGAGGTACCTATTTTTTCACTGGCCTTCGGTCTCTGCTAGTAATTGTTGACGCCACAGTACCGCCTGCTGGAGCTGACAGCAGTGAAACTTAACTGCAAATACTTGCACCATCAACACGCTGACGGCACTAATTCCATACTTCCGTAAGTATCGCCCGCGATGCCGATAAAAGCCAAAGAAGCGCCACGCAACGCCATTTAGCGTCGAGTGCCATCGTGTCTCGTGAAGGCCGTTATCGATTGGCCTTTCTTTTCTACCCTGAACCGGGCAGGTGCTGTCGCTGTATGAGCTAAATGTCAAAGCGGATTATGAGGAACTACCTGTGCTCGATATATTTGGGAAAACACCAAAGGCGGATCAATTTTTTTTTTCTTTTTGCGTGCACACACACCAACGAAAATCCTTTGGTTTTCAACGCAGAATCTCTGGTATCGAATACGTCTCGCCGAACTTCCTGGAAGTCCAGGCGGTTACGAGCAGTGGTCAGATGATAAGCGAACCTCGCCAGCTGACCTGCAACGCGTGAGGGACGCAGGCAGATACGGCTGCGGGAGAAAGCCCGCGATTACGCAAAAAGCGATAGGCATGCCCCCGGGCACTCGGTCACATGCGTAAGAGCCGCCAGCGTAGCAGTCGCCTTCTGTGGGCGCAGAAGAATGCAGGAGTCAACCAGTCCGAACCAACGCCTACGTCGCCGCATTGCATCACTAGCCGCTCGCCGGAAATTTCCATCTCATTAGACGTTCGCGGTGCTCGTGCTTCGTTTCTCAGGCGAAGCAAGCCACCGCCGTTGGAAACCGAGTCCCAAAGCCAGACGGGGAGCGAAGCATGCGCTTCTCGTCGAGCGCTGGTAAAGTTCGCAGAAGCAGCCCTCAGAAACAGTGCATGGGAAAATTGAGCTCCCCCCCTGTTACGACCAAGCATCCGCATTTGCGCGCTCTATTGTTCGCCTGTGGGCATGGAAAAGTTTTGTGAATATGTGGTGATGGTCCATTGGCTCTAAGTGAGCCTGTTTCCAGGAATCCTGTTTTGTAAGCATGTTTTGCTTTGTGGACAACCTGCAAATGCCAAATTGGCCCTGTCAAGAGAACGTCTGGAAAAACACAAAGAAACGTCCCCCTGCGGGAAATAGCAGGAAGTGCTTTCTTTTGTTCACCCTTCCAGTCGAGAAGTACTATCCTCCAGTGATGAATGCCTCCTATCCAAAGGAGACGACAGAGTGACATGTCCGCTGACGTGCAGGACAAGAGAAGAGCATGACTCATACGGCCATTAAGTGATTTCCCGGGAATGCAGGAAAGATTTGCAATTGTCGAAAAGGGACCATGTTGGGAGCCCTATGCGGCGCCACGTGCACTCGGGTTTCTGAGAAGTAAAACCCCCAGAACCAGCCTGTGGTTTCTTTGCTGAAGAATAGAAATGTACCTCCTCTCCTCGCCGTTCCCAAGCTTTTCCCGCCAACAAGTGATCACGCCCAACGAATGAATGCCGGACCAGTCAGTGCTTCAGACCATCAGTGCAGTGATGTGTTCGATTGGATGCCGATACCTGAGGGGCGTGCCCTGGATTTGGTTGGTCAGCATCTTCAGAGAGGGGCTGGACATAGGGGGTTTTTAAGGACGCTGCAGAGCACGAAATGTCGCTCTGGGCCCTGGGTAAACGGCTCATCCAGTCGCTTCTCGCTATGAACTCTTAACGCTTGTCATTTTGCTGATGTACCCTTCTTCTTCATGTAAATATTCTTGTAAATACGTTTTCTCAAAGTGCCAGTAAACCTGCTTGTACATATTTTACCAACTTCGAAGATTCAGTCCTTCTTCAACCCGGAGTCTCTGCACGCTACCAAGTGAAGGCCGGGTCGCCATAGCCCCAGCGTCACGACAACTGGTGATCAGCGGTAGGATCTGAATCTACAAGCACAACGACTGGTGCCCAGCGTTGGGATCTGAATCTACAAGCCACAACATCTGGTGATTGGAGGTGGATCTGAAGCTACAAGCCACAACACCTTGTGATCGGAGGTGGCATCTCAAGCAACAAGCAGGAGCAACAATCGGCCAACAAGAGGGCAGCTCGGAACATCGATCGCATGTGTGGGTGAGTGCTTGGCTTTTCTTCTGATGTGGACCAGGTTCTAGAACAGGGTTAGATTTTAGAACTGGTAAAGAGAGTGTGGAAACGCCTTTAGGTTTGGTAGTTTGCACTGTTGTTTTGGAAGTAGCCGACACTCGGAGCGATCATGGACCTACAAAAGCTGCAGAAACCGGAACTGTTGCAATTGTGTGAGGAATTGGGAATTGATACAAGTGGTTTGGCACGAAAACCTTTGATTATAAAGGCAATCACAGATTTGGGAGCCGATGATGAGGAGCTCAGTGAAGCATGGAACCTCATCGGTCAAAAAAAGGAACAGCTCAGACAGCAGAAGGAGCGGGAAAAAGAGCAGAAAGAGCGGGAAAAAGAGGAAAAGAGGCGTGAGCGTGAACTTGAGAGGGAAAAAGAGGAAAGGGAGCGCGAACGTGAGTGGGAAAAAGAGGAAAAGAAGCGTGAAAGAGAAGCAAAAAAGCTGGACCAAGAAATTGAGCTCCGGAAATTAGAACTAGAGTTGAGCAAGAGGTCGGGCAATTGTCCCCAGCTAGCGGTACCTCTTCTCAACAAGGAGGCAGATTTCAAGATGTCAAAGTACATGCAGCCATATGTGATATCAGGGGATATCGGTCTGTATCTGGGTAACTTTGAGCGAACTTGCGAAGAACTGTCCTTCCAGCGAGACACGTGGTCTCAGAGATTATTGACGGTTCTGCCCTGCGAGGCAGCGGAGGTTGTCGCGCGGCTAAACAAGGAGGACGCGGACAACTACGAGAAGGTCAAAGCTTGCCTTCTGATTTTCGGAGACAGAGATGTGCAGGCCTTAACACGTTCAAAGGCGCGAGAACTAGCTACACTGCTCATTTCAGAAAAATCAACAGCGGAGGAAACGGCAGTTAAAACAGTGGTAAATGCGGAAAATAGCGGGCCAGAAAACTTTGAGAGCGAGGCATCTCAGATAAGTCAACATGAAAGTGAGCTTGATAAGACACGGAATGAGGACGTTCTTGAAAGTAACCTCTTGCCGCCAGTGTCTAGTAATCTCACGAGACTTTTAAGTGGAACCCGAGAGGACTTAGCTATGGAGCAAGCCAATGATCCCAAGAATAAGCTCGAAGTACAGTGGGAAGGACCTGCTAAAGTCGTTGCAGAGCTTTCTGACACTAACTACGCAGTGAAAATCCCCGATAGGCGTAAAGCAGTGCGCATTTATCATTGCAATCTTATGAAGCCTTATGTGCAGAGGGAAGCCGTGGTAAATCTAACGTTAAACCTTCCCGAGGAGATGGGGGACAACTTGATTTGCCTCAGCGGAAAAGGAAGCAACGCTCAGGAGCTTCTCAAAAAGACGGAGCAGAGAGGAGAACTAAAGAAATCCCAGCTGTCCGATCTGGGCGAGATAATAACAGAGTTTGAGGCCTGCTTCGTGGACAGGCCAGGCAGAACTGATTTGACTGAGCACGATATTGAGCTGACTTCAGACGTGCCAGTGCGATCAAGGTGCTACCGATTTTCTCCAAGGCAAAGAGAAATTCTGGATAGGGAAGTAACTCGCATGCTGGAATTGGGAGTGATAAAACCCTCGGAAAGCGATTATGCTTCGCCTATGATCTTAGTAGAAGCTCCAGGTAAAGACCCTAGGCCTGTGGTAGACTACCGAAAGCTAAATTCTCTCACCAGGGATCAAGTGTATCCTATTCCGAATATTGAGGAGAGAGTAGAACAGGTCAGTAGAGCGGCATATGTGACTACGCTGGACCTTACTCGAGGATACTGGCAAGTACCGCTCACTGAACGCGCCAGCAGATACGCGGCTTTCGTCACTCCGACGGGCAGCTACCAGCCAACAATGATGAGTTTCGGGCTCAAAAATGCTCCATTTTGTTTTTTCCGACTCATGGATAGGGTTTTAAAGGGGTGTGAAACATTCGCGGTGCCTTATTTAGACGACATTGCGGTTTTTTCCGACTCATGGGCGGACCATATGGTACATCTAAGAGCTGTACTGAGCCTTTTGCGTCAAGCTGGACTAACCGTAAAGGCCGAGAAATGTTGCCTGGCAAGGGCGACCGTGGACTACTTGGGTCACAATGTAGGTCAAGGTTTCAGGAAACCCAGCGAGATTAAGATTTCTGCGGTAGCAGACTACCCGCGGCCGAGCACGAAGACGGAAATTCGAGCATTCCTGGGTCTGACTGGGTACTACAATCACTACATCCCTAACTATTCAGCTTTGGCTAGCCCTCTGACCGACGCTCTCCGCAAGACAGAACCGACAAATGTAGTCTGGGACGAACAAAAGGAAGCCTCCTTCGTAAACCTGAAGGCTGTGCTGATTAGCCGTCCGGTATTGCGAGCTCCAGACTATGGCCGAGAATTCACGGTCCAGTGTGATGCCAGTGATCGAGGGTTAGGTGCTGTTCTCTGCCAGAGAGATGACGACGGTAATGAGCACCCCGTGCTCTACTTGAGCAGAAAACTGAGTTCTAGAGAGAGGGCTTATTGCGCGTCAGAGAAGGAATGCGCTTGCATTGTATGGGCCATTCAAAAATTGCAGTGCTATCTTGGAGGGGCCAAATTCACCGTAGAGACGGACCATTGTCCCCTGGCTTGGCTGCAAACTGCGACATCGAAGAACAGTCGCCTTCTTAGGTGGAGCTTGATTTTACAGCAGTACAATTTTGAAATAAGATACAAAAAGGGGAAGTTAAATGGGAATGCGGACGCGCTTAGCCGCTCTTTCTAAGCGGTCCGAGATGTTCCTCACCATGTATCCAAATTGATAATCAGGTTTTTTTTTTTTTTTCGTGCGCTTGAATATAGATGACTATGTAAAGCAGCACGTTTGGTTTTCGAGGCATACGTGGGTCCTGAACGTCTTGAGAGTGGGCTTTTCTCGAACAACAATGGCAGTTTTCTTTTGACCTGGTCTCTTCAGACGGGAGCCGAGTGCTTGCTTCGACATGTGGTTGAGTTTCAGATAGCTCAAGCAATTTGGCCTACAACAATCAAGACAACGCGACAAGCAACAGCGAGCTTCAAGCGTTCACGTGCAGGCCATTAAGTCGTCTCTTCATGCAGCAGCTGCGGCTGCTGCCCTCCGAGTCTCTTCTGGCGGGGGAGGAGGCTGTTACGACCAAGCATCCGCATTTGCGCGCTCTATTGTTCGCCTGTGGGCATGGAAAAGTTTTGTGAATATGTGGTGATGGTCCATTGGCTCTAAGTGAGCCTGTTTCCAGGAATCCTGTTTTGTAAGCATGTTTTGCTTTGTGGACAACCTGCAAATGCCAAATTGGCCCTGTCAAGAGAACGTCTGGAAAAACACAAAGAAACGTCCCCCTGCGGGAAATAGCAGGAAGTGCTTTCTTTTGTTCACCCTTCCAGTCGAGAAGTACTATCCTCCAGTGATGAATGCCTCCTATCCAAAGGAGACGACAGAGTGACATGTCCGCTGACGTGCAGGACAAGAGAAGAGCATGACTCATACGGCCATTAAGTGATTTCCCGGGAATGCAGGAAAGATTTGCAATTGTCGAAAAGGGACCATGTTGGGAGCCCTATGCGGCGCCACGTGCACTCGGGTTTCTGAGAAGTAAAACCCCCAGAACCAGCCTGTGGTTTCTTTGCTGAAGAATAGAAATGTACCTCCTCTCCTCGCCGTTCCCAAGCTTTTCCCGCCAACAAGTGATCACGCCCAACGAATGAATGCCGGACCAGTCAGTGCTTCAGACCATCAGTGCAGTGATGTGTTCGATTGGATGCCGATACCTGAGGGGCGTGCCCTGGATTTGGTTGGTCAGCATCTTCAGAGAGGGGCTGGACATAGGGGGTTTTTAAGGACGCTGCAGAGCACGAAATGTCGCTCTGGGCCCTGGGTAAACGGCTCATCCAGTCGCTTCTCGCTATGAACTCTTAACGCTTGTCATTTTGCTGATGTACCCTTCTTCTTCATGTAAATATTCTTGTAAATACGTTTTCTCAAAGTGCCAGTAAACCTGCTTGTACATATTTTACCAACTTCGAAGATTCAGTCCTTCTTCAACCCGGAGTCTCTGCACGCTACCAAGTGAAGGCCGGGTCGCCATAGCCCCAGCGTCACGACACCCCCCCCAACATATCCTCTGCAATAAAATAAAAGAAAAAAGAAGGAAAGTTGGCGTCGCGAAATGCGATACCCTAGAGCAGAGCAACGGGATGGGCGAAAGCAAAACAAACTAAATAAAGCAATAAAAAAAAGTCCCGCCTCCAACAGCTGAATGCCCCGCGCACGCCTATTTAGCACAGCATGACACGAGCCGGAAAACAGGCCATCGGGAAATGGTCTTATTTACGGCGCTTCCGAGGCTGCTTAAGACAGCTAAAACCGAGAAATGCTTGCGATCACAACGTCCGACACGTTTATCGCGAGCGAGAGGGGATCAAAACGCGTGCTCGCGGGCCGCAGTGCAACGGCGCGCGCGTCCAAACGGCGCCGTTGCTCAGCGGCCCGCTCCCGACGGGAAGCATGGAAGCCGCAAATGTGTGCCAAGGTCGCGCTTCGCTCTCACTGCATTCGAAACAAAGGCGGCAGTTTGCGGGACGCCGTTGATTCGCGGTCAGCGCTTTCACCTTCGGCACGCGTCGCGCTCTCTGACACACTTCGGATGCCGCTTGACTAGCGCAGGCGCTTGGGCGGCGACGGCCGCAGTTTCCGAATGTATTGCGCATTAAACGCGCATGTGCTCCGGCTGCCGCTGCGCGCGATCGGCAGTTTCGGCGTGTTGAAGCGCGTGCGATAGCGCGATGACACTGCTCTCGATCCAGAGACGCACACAGCGGAGTACCGATGCGCCCACCGTGCGCGACATTCAAGGGTATCAATACCTACCGGACGAGACGACGGGCAGTGCGGCCGCGGAGTTGCCGTTCGACGAGCTGTTGCTGTTGTCGCTGCTCATTGTCGAGGCTGAACAAGTGTCGGCCAATCCATCCACCAACATCGCCCGGCGAACCGATTGCACAACAAAATCCCGGTTACTGCACCGACAATACGACGACCGCCACTTTTCCTCTTCGCTTGGAGATCAAGGGCAAGGCCTAGCTCCCCAAAGCAACACACACACGCAACATCACTTTCAATCGCACTGGGTTAGCGCAGACGGTTGCTTGCTGCAATGGAATTGGGTCACACTTAGGGAGATTACTGGCGCTTTTACTGCTATGACACAATAACAAGCATACATAGAAAAAAACAAGCAGTAGATTTTAAATTGGACCTTGTTTGTTTCAGTTTCTCAATAAATTTTGAAAGCGAACGAATAAAAAAGCGAAAAAGCGTTGCACTAAGCTGCCACCACCAGAAGTCACGTGGTTCCGGTTTTCGCGGCTTGCATGAAAACGTGAAAACTGAGAGCCACCTCCTCCTCCCAACCGGTTCGGCTGTGCGAAGCCGATGTCAACCGTGTCAGCTGCTGTGAGAACGAAGTTTAAATTTCCATGGGAAGTATCGAAGCGTTTTTTTTTTTTTTTTTCACCATTATCTATTTTCATGAATGGCGGACTGCTGCGGCTGCGTGCCAGACGGACCAATTCATGCCAATTTTCCGTGCGTCACGGTGCGTTTTCGAGTATCTATTCGTGCTGCCGTATTTTTACATAGCTGCCGAGGTGAATATTTGCAGTAGTAATCCCAGCAACAATAACAGCTACAAATAGTAATGACATGGACTCTTTTAACTCAAGACCTCAAATAACAGATTAAAGGTAATTGTGCATTCACGAGCGTGTTGGTGCGTTTTCTACTCTTTCGACAGTTGCAGTGTGTGTGCACTTTTGTCCAGTTACAGGAGTTCTTGAAATGGAAACGTGATAGCGACAGCATTCAGCCCAGCGTTGCTGGCCCTTATCCGTCATAACTGGCGCACACAATTCCATAAAAGCCAACGTTGCTAACTAGCGCCATCTAACCATAACAAAATAAACCACACAAATTTCAGTGTTGCTGCGTATTACATTTATTTAGCCAAACCGCCTGAAGACGGAATGAGTCTCTCTGGATATTTATAATTTTATTTAAAATTAATGTATTATTTATGCTACAGTTTCTTTCAAATGCTTTTGCGTACACCCATAATTTTGTAGTATGTGCTGCTCTATGGCTGCAGGAGATTGTTGGCATCAACGTCGTCTGTACAGTGTACAGTCTGGCAACAAAATTTCAATAATGAATTTCGGCTTCGATCAGTGCTGCGAGTTACATCGCGGACAATGCCATTCTGATAAGTCGTTGCCTCTCGTGGTTTGTTCACGCAGAATGTATTGAAAAGTGCAGGTCATTTTAAGCTTGCACACCTTCATTTGGTGCCTTGAGAATGTCATTTCAGCCATCGCGGCGTTGTCTTTGTCTCAAGCAACAATAGAGTTCCTAGCTCCTAGGGCGGTAGCCGCAATTAGTGATTAGAATCGATTTCTTAAACTATTTATAATTCAGATCTTTCGTGATGAGGCCCTGCACTTCTGCGTCTGTGCTTCCGATGTGAATTGGGCGCACATTCCTCTCGCACCCACTCGACTCTTGCACCGCTTTTATCGGTGCACCATTGACGTTTGCAACGCGTTCCCGCCTGTTCCCATTCGGAGGCCACCGGTGCCTGCCTGAGATTGGAGACATGTTCTTTCCTTACTTCCATTTTAACGCTCTGATATTTTTTTGTGTCTGTGTCTGTGTTTAGGTCTTCACCTGCGTTCAAGGCCAAAACCAACTCCCGGAACGAGTGCAAGAAAGGCGCTGCCACCTTTCGTCCCCCTGTTGCTCCGCAGTAGTGGTGCGCCCGCCGAGGAACTGTCAAGACTCATCGGACAATGATGCGCACACTCATAGCTTCTCTTCTGCGTATTGAGTAGTTGCGGCATTGCTAGTGGTCATATAAGCGGTCGAACTGCGTTGTGTAGCCTGAACAGTGCAAGTGCGCGTTTTTGCGAAGTTTTTGCGAATAGATTAACAAAACTTGAAGTTGGGCTAGATGGTGCATTGTAACTTGACTGAAGATAAAGCTCACGGGAAGACACACACAAGAGAGAGCGCGTGTCCTGTGTCTTCTCTTGTGTGTGTCTTCCCGTGCCCTTTATCTTCAGTCAAGTTTGCGAATAGAGTAAATTTCCGTTCGTATGTTGAGTTTACAGTATAAAACGCGCGTCAGCGTCATGTGTAGTTGATGTAAGGTCGCTTGTTTTCGCTGGGGTTGTTCTTTTAGTATTTTAAGCTAGAAGTAGCATTATTCCGAGATACTGGTAGCTAACGTGGCCTCGGTTTGGATTTTTTTTTTTTTTTTTTCATTCGTTGGGAGCGTGTACAGCAGCGTACCGTGGTTGTGTACTGTAGCGTGCCTCGCCAACTTTATAGATTCCTCTCATAATCTTTACGCCATGTGTATAATGTTTTAAATTCATTTGGAATCTGTAAAACCTTTGAGTGTGCAAATATGCTGTATTTACCTGCTAAGTTGCTGATGAAATCTGAGGTACTCTGAAGGAGTGGTGACTCAGAAGATTAATATTTTTTGCATTAATTACTAAAGAGGCTAACAAATAAAAGCACATAATTGATAAGCAGTGTAATTCAGTTCATTTAAAGAGATGTGTACAAATGTGATCACTTTTTGGTATTTGGAATCTTTATAGTGTGTTTGCAGAGTTCTGCTTTAGTAGTTGTGTTGCATAGTGGTGTATGTCATTTTCTATAACATGCTACCATTTGCAGTCTCACAGTGCATTGCATGTACCTTGATGGCAGATTTTTAGAATTCTCTTTATATATGCAAGGTGTTGCAAGCACATTCTTTTTTGTAAACTTGGCAAATTTAGTTTGCCTAAGCTACTTTCTCTTGGCTGACATTCTTGGTGCATATCACCTGCTTCCGCTTTGACCATAAATTAGCAAGGTGTTATGTTTGTTAAGAGCCTTTTCCATTTACTTGTAATTGAAATTTAAGGTGTTTCCTTTGTATTTGTCACTGCCGTTGCTTTCTTCAGTGCATTGTGTTGCTCTTGTATGACTGATTACATACACAAGCATGTCTTTCACTACTATCGCTGCAATTTCAAAATCATGGTGTCACCAGCAGCATATCAAAAATATGTGCAGATTCTGAGTATATGAGAGCATTTGTAGTTTTCATATCTACACTGTTCCATTTGTGTGTATGTTTAGCAAATTACAAATGTTGGTGGCACCTGTAGTATATTGTTTTCAAGGGTTCATTCAGCTAGCCACTCTAATAATGTAAAACTTTCTAGAGGGTTCCTTTGTAGAGGCGAGTTGCACCAATATGATTTGCCTCGTAGTGGAAAATAATGCACCAGCATGAAGGGTTACTTTTTCAGATTTATCATACTATTGTTAGCTTTGTTACACTGGATGGATTGTAACATTTGTATTTAGCCATGTTTGCTTATTAACTTGTACAGCGTGGCTCAATGTGAAAGAAAACTTGCAAGCGTATGCCTGCTACGGTTTGCGAAGTGCTGCCACCGAGAGCCAGCAAGAGTGGATGGCACCAGACACAGGCTAGGAAAGAGCAGCCAGCCATTCTTACTGCTCGTGTGCTTTTGTTGGGCACTCGCATGCTTCCTTTTATATTGGGCCAACCTGTGCTCTCATAATTTTTTTACAGCTAAGGAAGAAGGTTTTATTTCATTATGACAAACTACACAATACTTCACACATCAGAAGCATTTGGCCATCGTATCATCAATGCCACAACACACTACTTAGTTCACTACCTGACTGTAGATATATTGTAGACCACTGGGTAGATATATTGTGCCTCAGCATTTTCATAGTGCATTACTACAATCGAATCAGAGTAACATATTGTTCATTAAGTGATCATTTCATGCAAAGTGATGTGTAATGGCATGCTTCAAATGTGTTGTAATGAGCCAATATTTTAAAATTATGGCATAGAATGGGCTGCGCATATACGTTTGCTCATACTGATTCATCTATTATGGCAGGCTTGATTTTCTTCAGTGTTGTCACACAATCCCGTGTAATTTCTTATCAGTACACCCTCATTGTGCCAAAATGGAGACTGTGCAGGCTACTCGGTGTAGCCATGCTTTTATCGAGCCCTAGTTTTTTCTTGTGTGTGTGAGCAGTGTAGATCCTGAAAAAGAGCTCATGGATCTTGAACCTGAGCAGTCGGAGCATTTCAAGAGCTTCCTGATAGCCAATATTAATCATTAAAAGTACTGCCAATGTGTCTCAGCGGCAGTATTTGTAATCAGCCTTCCGGAGTTATGTAATGGACTAGATACTGCAGTGTCCTTTTTGTTTTATTTTTACAGTTAGCATCCGATGTCTTTTGCAGCAGCCTGCCACCATTGCTAATGCACTGCATATTTATCGATGCTGGCTGGTCTGCTGTGGTGTTCAGCTGCTGAGTCTGAGGTCATAGGACTGAATCTTGGACAAGTTTTGATGGTGGTGAAATGTAAAAATACCCATCTCTTGTGCGATGTTGTTCACATGAAAGAAATACAGGCAATCAAAATTTTATTGTAGCCCATATGCAGCTTTGGATTTTAATCCCTACACACCATTTTACAGATTCTACAGACAGTACCTTTTACAGATACTAGCGCAATTAGAACAGAGCAGGGATGTTTGTGGCATTGCCTATCCAAGCTGCCCTCTTTAGTGGCGTGAAATACATTGGTGCAACACGCCTTTTCTCATGGAACTTGCCAATTTCAACTTTAGTGGAAGAGCTAATCAAGTGAACTCTCCTTTTCCTATTCTCGCAGTGCTCCCACCGCTGCCGTCATCCTTGACATTGGGGCTGCTGCGTGTTCGGGAGAAATCTACCTTCTCAGAGTCGCAGCGCAACACTTTGGAGCAGGCGTACCAATGCAAACCATACGTGGACTACCAGCGACGCATGGAGCTAGCTATAAACATCGGCCTTTCGGAGGAGCAAGTAAGGATTTGGTTCCAGAACCGGCGGGCCAAGGACCGCCAAGTTGCCAGGCGGCGCACAAAGCCTTCGGACCGGCTCTATTCACCCAAAGCAGCTGATGGTTCAGGAACTCCTTGGTGGACAAACTCTTCTCCCAAGTAACTGTGGAGGCCCCAGGCCCCTGTTGTTTTTGCCATGCTCCCTGCTTGTCACTCTTTGGCTGTGCACCCACGCCATTTGCCGCACCTTCATCTTCAGTACCCACCCTTTGCACTAGACTTGGCTTTCTTTGTTTAGTGCCACATGCCTCCAGGGGCTCAATCTTCGATCGTTGTAATCCAGTATCTAGCTACATGCACTGCTCCATGCGTCGGGCATGATCTTTGTGACCCAGTGCTCATCTCTGGCGATGTGTGGTGCTTACTGCTCTGCTGGAACTACATGCTTGATTTGGAAAGTATCTGCATTCTTTGAGAAGCGAGCAAGTAACAAAATATATAGCTGAGCTGCAACTTCTGTTGCCCATGGCTTGCTTCTGTCCCACTGAAAGGAAACTATAGTTTACTTGCCCAGTTTTGAGCGTACAAGAATTATCCAGTGTAGGCATTAATAGTCTTAGAGAAAGAGACATAGGACAACTGTTGACTAGTGCTCCTCCCATGCAATATCCATATGTCTTACTAAACCTTCAGTGTCTCTTTGTTCATGTTGTTCTGTTTACATGTTGTAATTTTGTTGTTGACTGCTGCCTGCTGTGTTTGATGTGTGGTATGCCATTTTCAGGTGTGCGAGCGTAGTTGGCATAGTTTACAGACTGCTACTCAGATGGCTAAGTATGCCGCACTTAAGTGTTTTGATGACAGCTCACTCTTTTACCCTTCTAGTATGGACTGGTGCACAGAAAAATTTTTTAAAGGAAAACGTACCAAGCAGAAGTAAAGCACCACCAACTAAATTGAAAACAAAAAACAAATTGCCTTTTTTGCTGAGGCTACCTAGGGAGCCAAAATGTCATTTCGTTCCATCTTTGGGGTTGATGCCGCTGTATTTTTCTCCATATACTAATCCTGACCAGACAAGCCTCTGTAAAACACTTGATTTTAAAAGTGTACAATGAGAACAGTATGCAGCTGTTTTAATTAAGCACAATAGATTTCTTCATTATGATGTCACTTACAAACTTCCAGGAAATTTTTCTGCTTCTATGCAGCTGGGTGTCCTTGCTCTTGAGCCTGTTAATTCTGCATTTACTAGCTGGGGAACTTAAACGTTCATGCTGCATGTATGCCAGTATACAGCTAATTTTAAAATAGTAAAAGAAGCCTAGGATCAAAACCACTGCAATCAGCCAGCCATCTGTACCGCGCTCCCTGTATGTTATCTCATGCTAATCAGTGGCATTAAGCCAGAATACGTGTAATACAATGCTGTAAGTACCTAACAGTGCACTTCTTCCCCGTTACTAGGGCATAGTTACTTCACACTTAGTCTCAGCATCAGATAAATGGTGAAACTGCTGTTGCCATATTTGTTGGCAGCAAAAATGTTTTTGGCGGATGACAAAGTTGCTTTTCTTTCTTCCTGGAACATTACAAAAGTCGACCCGCAGATAGGCTACTTGAAAAGATGCTTAATGCAGCGACAAAACTGACACCCCTTTAACGTCAAGAGGCTACTCTGTGTCACCTCTAACTGTAATGGTATTTCAGTGAAAAATATTCAAATCTGCTCTGACAGAAAGTTTCTTTAAAAGATAGTAAGTATATAAAGTTCTGGGTTAATTCTTTCGAGCTGTATTGTCAATTCCAAAACCATTACATGAAGTGAGGACACGGACTGGAAAAAAGCAAGAAGCTCACAGAAAGCATAATTTTAAAGCAACCATCCCTTTCAAGCTGACCATCACTCAAATCATTCCCTTTGATTCTTCTTTCTTCCTAACTGCCAAGTTCTGCTCAACACATAGCCAACCAGGCTCCTTCTCAGAAATTGGTTTGTGGTGCACTTCAGAAAATGCATCGCTCCAACCTTCATGATGCCATACATGATGTGCTTTCATTTGGCATAGGTAGGCTTGACTTTTGCATTCATTATTATGACTAGGTTTTGAAATGAAATTTTCTCTGATTACTTGTTTATTTCTCAGTGCAAGAAATGTAGTCACCTGGACGTTTTCTGCCTTCAAAGATTTTTCTCAATTTTAGCAGATGTTGGCAACTTTTCAACATGCTTTCAGTGCATGCATTTGCAATTTTATATAAGGCAATCAAACTGCTATACTGCCAAACTGATAGGTTTTCTGTGTTGAGGTATTGCTGCATGCATTTATTAGCTGACGGATTGAGCTATTTTTTCTAACATTCTTGTGGTAATCCCTATTAGCTCCTTTAATTAAATGATCAGCTTCAAATTTTTGCATACCAACCCCTTTTCAGGCTTGCAGAGCATATGATAAGTAGAAAAGGCTGTAGATTCTGCATTTTGTAACATGCCATCTTTACTCATATCTTGTTTTATTACAACTCTGCTCTGAATACACCTGCTGTATGAAACCCGCTGGAAAGTGTTACTTTCTCCTGAGGAACTAGCATGTTGGATACTTTTGCCAAAAAAGCTGCATTCTCGGAGAATGTGCAGGATGTTTTGACAGTTTACTGTAAATGTTTATAATCAGCTGATAAAACGCATAGTTGCTCTACAGCTCCACCATAGATTGTAACTATACTTGCATGTCGCAGCAGTGCTGGTATATTAAAACTTTAAGTAGAATGATTTATTTAAGAGTTGATGTTAATGAAACCAGTGTGTCACTTTAATAACGGGGAGTTCAAGTTAAGAAGTGTCTTGAGTATGCTTTTAACACTGCAGCATTTGGAACGTCTTAGGCATAGGTGTAGCTTTTGGTTTATTTGTTCGCTTGTTAATTTTGCGGTCCGGCATTAACCAATGTCTTGTAACATGTTTTTGCTGCTTTTGCACCTCCCTGTGTACATGTCAGCGGGGGTTAAAGGGATTTGTCATGTGTTCCAGGCACAAAGAATTGCTGAATTGAAAATGGCAAGTTATTCCACTATTCTTGGGAGCAACTTTTTGTGGCCATGCAGCCAAAGCTAGAGACGACATGCGCCATTTTACTGTGGAACAGAATACAGTCCCTGCAGAAATTCTATCATGCTCTGGAATATTATGTGGTTGCGGAATTTTTTATGCTATTATTACATCAGGTTCATACTTTAATACTAATGCATACAGTGTTAGCGGGTATAGTGCATTTTAATGTTATTAAGATACACCATGCACATGCTGATGGATGTGCTGCCTGTCGGGAATCGGCTGAAGCGTACATGTGCCATGTTTGCTGTCTCTCCCCTCCGGTTTCTCTAAGCTTTTGCAATACACTTGTTTTGACAATGTACGTTATGTGGGCGGTTGATTAGCTGCAAATTTGCATTCACATAGGCCTTTAGTAGCGTAAAGGAGCACATTTTTGCGTACTTGACTGTTCAAAAACGTAATTAGACGTCAAGGCAGAACTGAAACTATAACTGATGCTATTTATGCCTGTACTTCTTAGTGGTGTAAGTAAAGCAGTGAGTGGAGTTCTGCCTCTGTAGCCTTGGCTGCATATCCACAGAAAGCTATCTCCGAGTGTTCAGGATAAGGTAAAAACATCAATTTAGTGCCAGGATTGGACATCAGAATCGTGCCACGCACACTTGCAGTGGATAGCTAATGTTTCTTTATTGGTAGTGTTAGAAGGCTATCACCGGTGACTCCCCTCCCCCCTTACCACCTTGCCTCACCCCTTTTTCGGCTTTTATCTTGGCATTTTCTTGACCAAGGCTTATTTTCAGTGCAGAGAAACTAAATTCTAACTGGTTGCCCAACCAATCTGGCTTCTACCCATTTCCACTGCTGACCACCGCTGGTGCATTTTGACACCATTGGTTCGAAATGAGTGTTTCAGGAGAACGTACTAACTGTTCATTCGGGTATCAGTGTCCTGTACTGTGCATGCAAAGAACAAAAGTCACATTCTTGATGGGTTGCTTTTTGCCACATTTTTATCTAAGCAACATGCCACTTGGCTGCCTTCCTTGCTATTTCTTCACCCTACCACCACCACCACTGAATTTACACAAAAGCAGCATCTCAATTTGGATATGTTGGCTCTGTCTGATTATTGTGGACATGATTGTGAAGGTCACTCCCATTGGTTGTACCTTGCAATTATTGTAGTGCAAAGTGAAGTGAAGCTTGTCAAGACAGATGGAACTGGCTGCTCTTCACTCTTACTTATTTGTTTTGAATAGACTGTTGTTGCTTCGTGTGGTATTGTGCTGTGAAAACTTTTTTCAACTGCCTTGTAGTGCAGGTCTTTGGCCTTGTTTTGTAGCTTTTCCTTTCTTTTTTTCTTTTCGTTGGTCTTCTGTTATTGATTGCGGCCTCCGTGTTACGTAGGATATTGAAAATGACACAAGTGACAGGGGACCAAGGATTAGAGAAAACGAAACAAAACGTTTTTTGTTTGTTTGTTTACCTTGGTGAAATATATTCAATGTCACTTCATCCGACTAAGCAGCACGGGTATCTTGATATGAATGGTGCTTTTAAGGTCCTCTGGAAAGTTTTTTACAATGTTGATAAACAAAGTAGATTTCTCGGTTCATAAATTACCTCTAATAGAAGTGAGTTTGCTACACAGTGCTCTGAAATTATTTATGATTGTTCGTAGCGCAGACGTTTGGAATCTGTAAACTGCTTTGGTACTTCTTAGTGCTGCCTGACCTCTTATGAAAGGGTTGCAATCAGAGTGCTTTTCCTATTGAATTGTGACCATTTACTGCATGTCAGGCTTGCCTACGGTTGTGGTGTTCACTTTTGTTGCTTAGTCTTGTGAAAGGACTTATCCTCTTGTGTTATCACTAGGTGTATACCTGTGCCAAGCATACAGGTACTAGCGTTCGTGCTTTATTATTTTTTTTTTTTGCCTTTTGTTTGCATGTACATTTTTTGTGATCCTTGCTTTGGTTCTCACTCTGTGCTGACAAATTCTGCACATCTTTGTAATTATATGAAAAGTGTGGTTTTGTTTTTGTAATTCAGCACAGGAAAGGATGAGAAGCTTACTCATCCAATTATTCGTAATTAGGGCTGTTCATTCAGATTTCTTTTTCCTGAATTTTGGAGCCAAGAAAGCAAAAAAAAAAAAAAAAAAAGTGATGCAGTTTGAGTTCAAAACTGGGTATGTAGAAATAGAGCAGTTCAAAGAATCATTTTGGGGTACATTTTTTGTTTGTTTTTGACTGCAGAAATAATATACTGTTAATGCTTTTTTTGCACAATGTATCAAATGCTTTTTTTTTTTTTTTTTTTGCCAGCAGTGGTGGTATCAGGTGTTAATAAAAAGAATTGAAAGGAAGGATGAGTCCGCAGCAAAATGAAAAGTACGAATCTGGAATGGGTTCAAGATTAACTATTTGTTTCACAGGCTACCTTCAGCTTTCTTTCTTGCTGGCAGGTTACATTTTCTTAGAGGTGCCTTTTTGGGTAGAAATCAGATTTCACTGAATGCCTACAGCACTTGCTCAGGGCACAAAAAATGCATAAAATTAATTTTAACTGAAATTAAGGACCTTGATCATTGTGCGTAATGGCTTCTGTAACTGCAATTTAGACATGCTTCAAAAAAGGTCATGTAAAATTAGATGAACATAAATTTTACCTAATATTCAGTATATTTCTTCCATTTGCACTTCACTGCAGTGTCACTGCTGTTGTGCCTTGTACATTTGTGTATACTTGTGTTTTTAGCATACACTTACACAGTGAAGTTAACCTTGTAGATAAAGACATGGTTGTTAGCATAGGTTCCTTGCATCTGTTGGGAACACCCTGTGTCAACTTGTAGGCCAACAGTGACATGCTGTCATTCTTTATCCACATTTTGAAGCCGCTTTATTTCTTCCTGTTTGGCAGTCTGTAAAGGCATTGCATATGCTAGCATTTTTCTTGTTATAGTGGACGCACAGTGTTCAGTAGCTTGGGGCAAAGAGCATATCTTTGAGTGAAAAGCATGGGCAAACTGAAGTTTCTGCAGGAAGTGATGCCACAAAACTTATGGCTGGTAAACAGGTTGCCCTAAGAGGCCATCTAAAGGATATATGTCCTCTTACATGGTAGCAGTAACTCATTCCTTTTTCATGCAGGTATTTTGCAGTAATCCTTTTCAGCAGACATTAGCCCATTAACCCGTTCGCTTCTGAAGATGGCGATTTGCCACCTTTGCTTAAAAATTTGGCCTTCAATTAATATAAGCAGATTGTTTGGCTGCTGATTTTTTGATCGTAATTCTTATGCTTTATGCCAGCTGACACTAGTTGCTCCTTAGCTTCGAAACTATACTGCAGGAAGAAAAGAAAAAATGTTTTTGTTGCTTGTTTTGAACATGACTGTAGCATTGCAGGAGACATGCATCACAGGCAGTGAAATCCTGTGCGCTGCTTTTTTGCACTGAGGGGGGTGCGAGCTGCAAATGTCACCAACTTTTCGATTATATTAAGGGTAGTGAGTCTGACTTGATCAGCAAGAGGAGGATTAAGACTGACTCGCAAGTCTGCCACTTCTGATATAGCTTGGGCCCATACTTAGAAATTCAAAAGCTTGCAAAGTATTGATCAGTGTGATGCATTGGCTGTTTACATCAGCTATATATCCTACTGAATAAAATTGCTCACACGCAGCATTTCCCATGCGAGTAATTGTTAATTCTTTCCAGCAACGTTGGTGATTCTGTGCTCTCGTGGATGGAATGGCAGAAGCAAATGGGTTAATGTTTATATAAGAGTGCATATTGTTCTCCCAGCTATGAAACTGTATTTAAGATGAGGTACAGATCTCGGAGGCATGCGGACATTCTCGGAGAAAGTCTCTGAAGACTGTGTCGATCACCAAGCTCAAAAAGAATGGGAAAGGGAGGGGGATAAGGGCATGTTCTAAATATGATACTTAACACATTAACTTTTTGATTATAGTGTGTCGGTGCTACACATTGGCATTTTGTATTTTTGCTTAATATGGTACTAATTGATGCTGCTGGTCGCATGGTTCCTTTTCTGGCAGCATAATTGTGAGCTCGGTAATCTCATTCGGTGACAACAGACATTGATATTTTGCTTTCGGTCTGGCATGCACAGATTTGACATTGCAGTGATCTGTAGGTATTAAGAATACTGCATGTTTTCTGGGCGAAGCTTGGTGGCAGCAATTGATATGTGCCTTTTTTTTTTAACTCGACCTTTTAGCATCGCAGTTTTTCTGCCAGCGTTCTTTGCATTTTAATTGCAATCCAGGGGTTCATATATTATCTTATGAAGTACTGAAGCTCTAGATAGACAAGGGTGCCATCTATGGATAATGCCAAATATGTCGCCTGCTTCAGCCACCCATTACCTCTTCGTTTCAGAAATAGGGTTGGTGTATTATGCTGTCATGAAAGTATGACGTATCTCATGTGTGGTTTATCACCTTCGTTTGTGAATTTTAACAGCCGAGGTTTCAAGGCTGAAAGCTGGTAGAAAAAGTTAAAGGCTGTAAAGTTGGAAAGTAACATAGGAGAGATGTACATCATTGTCTCTGTATGAGTGCCTCCTCATGCAATCATATTGGATTTTGCAAAGTGCCTGTAAGCTTGCAGGTTTCCATGTGCTAATAAGTTTTTTGCTAGAAAATGGGCTGGCATTGCAGAAAATTGACTGCTCCAAGATGTTTTCTCTACTGTCTGGAAATTTGTCATTGGCACCCATGTTCCTACCCATTATCTTTTTAATGCTTCTGTGGATGTCACTGGTCTGTGCTGGTTATTTTGGAGTGGACATTAATTGTATTAAGGTTTTGAATATTGAAGGAGGTGCATTGTAGTTAACATTTTCAAGAAACTGCGGCAATGCTTTAAGATAGCTTTGTTTCTACGCATATAATTTATTACTAGGTGGGATGTTAGCTCACGTTAGCGAGATTCTTAAAATGTCTCGAGAATCTAAGGATCAAGACTTGGTTTTTGGGAGCCTTTTCGAGTAGTAGTTTATCATCCAAAATACCTTATTCCGCAGTGGCTACTTTTGGAGCACTTTGTAAGTTTATTTTATGCAAGTTTTTTTCTCATGCAGTTTCTGCTGGAAATGTAGAGAATATATAGGGATAGCTATTGCACACTGAAAATGTGTGAAGAAAATTAATGTGGTGCCAGAGCCAACAATACTTTTTGTTAAGCATTGTGGTTGTCACCTTGGGAGTCCTGGAAAGGCTGTAGGCTGAGCCATAATTTTGTGTGTACAATATGGCACCCCCGTAGAGCCTAATGTGACAACACAGACAGCAAGGAAACTAATATTGCTAACACATACTTGCTGTAGTGGCTCAGTGGCTTTAGTGTTTGCTGCTTAGTCCAAGGTTATGGGTTATAATCTTGGCAGCCGTGGCCGCACTTCGAATCGAGATGAAATGGGAACATGCCCCTGTACTATGTAATGTCAATTCATAGCAAAGAGCTGCATGTGGTCGAAATTACTGCAGGACCCTCCACTATGGAATCTTTAATAGAAAATTGGCTTTGAGGAAACGAAAGTTGTAGCTGTCTCGCATCATGGTGGACACTTCCGTTATGCATTGAGGGGAGGGAGCAAAATGGGAATGAAAGAAGAAAAAGACAGAGATGGCATAGTGGAAGGCTGTGGAATAATTTTTGACCACCTGGGATCTTTAACGTGCGCGGACATGCACAGCACACTGGTGTCTTACATTTTGCCTCCATCGCAGCGTGGCCGCCACGACCAAGTTTGAACTTGGGCACACTGGGTCACCCAGCTCAGTAGTCAAGCACCCTAACTACTGAGCCACAGTGGGTTGTCCGTGACAGTCCACGTTCAGTTTTACTCCAGATATCATCACTACAAAAGCTTGCACACGAACAAACCCATTAATTTAATCATGGCACCCATTATATCAGTGCTGCTACTATTTCACTATTACTGTATTTAGAAATGCAGGAAAGTTTATTATCCCTTTTATTTAGGAACAATATGCTTGGGAGCAGCTATATCATGCACCAAAGTTCTATCAATTCCTGTGTATGCATGTTTAAGGGGAAAGGTATTCATTCAGAGCATTTAATTCTTGAGGGCTTTCCACATTGATGCGAAACTAGAATTTCTCCTTTATGCAGTAATGTCATGTCTTGTGAGATTTTATTGATACAAGGCACAATAGCCTTTATTTTCACTAATTTTGCCACAGCTTCTCATTAGTTATGCAAATCACTTTATGCTGTATACGTTCCTGTGCACACTGCACATGCTGAATGACTTGGCTGCATCTCCTGTGCATAAAGTTGTCCACCTACATGGTAGTAGACAACCTTTGTGTTGCCCTCTTTTTGTTTTTTCCCATGCTCTTCAGTTCTAAGGTCTTTTAACTGTCGTGTCAAAACCTTTATGAATCTCTTTGTGAATAAAAATGCCCGAACTAGAATACTGTGTCACTGTTCCTTTTTTTTTTTTTTTTCTTTTTTTTTTTTTTTGTGCTAAGAGCCTTGGAAACTAAGTATTGTTTATGACTGCTTATGTTGCAGTTGCACATTGTGTCGCACACTTGGAGGGACAAATGATTGCATGTAGAAGCACATATAGGCAGAGCTTCTCTGGAATAGCATGCAGGAAGCAGATCTGCTGTGGAGTTCACGTTTTGCTTCACTGCTCTTGACATCTCTCAGACTTTGAAAGTGCATTTGTGATTTTAACGTGCACTTTTAGTACGGGCCATTTTCTCACAAAACACCGCATAACTTCAGCATCGTGGAAACAAACATTTGGTAACAGGAAACTGCTACATCTTCAAATTTGTTGTGTACTCCTAGTCATTTGTAGTTTTGTTCTTTCTGTACAAATAGTTCAGACTGCATAGTACGTGCTTGTGTCATGTGCATGTACTTGTACAGATGCCACAAAAGTTTTTGGAACATGAAAATTGGAACAAAAATTAGTTTCTGGGCGATTTAAGCATTCAGCCACAACTTGTGCGTGTGGTCTGTGCTGCTGTTTGTGACCTGCATTATCCGTCTCTCGAAGCATTGCACTGCCTCTAAAAACCTAAGCACCATGTTTTTTTTTTTTTACGATTTCGGTGTTTCGAAAACTTGTAGGAACCTGTTCATATAAGTTGTGTGCAGTTCCGTATAGATTTGCTTTGATGTCTATCCTATAAGGAAATAACACTAGCTGTCAGAAAATGCTTCTTGTGGTTGCTTCTCAACTGAATTGGCTTTGTCTAGTTTCTGCATAATATGGTTCCTATTTCAAATGCTTGTTTTACTTTGCCTCATCGCAAAGAGCAGATGGCTTCCCTTGGACTCTAGTCGGCCTGCATGCTGCTCTGTGATGCTTGTGTAGCTCAGCATTAATTGTTAGATTTAAATTCTAGACAATTCGATATATTTGATGAGTGCTTTTGCAACTTATGTCTTATTGAAGGTCTCAAATTCATTGTGAGCCCAACTTTTTAGGAGCTGCTTGTTTGTAGTTTTAGTTTGTCTTCCATGAAATAATTTTCCTGACAGGTGCCCATGAACCTTCTGATGGTAGTGAAGGTGTGGAGGAAGAAGCTTGTTATGTCAGTCTCAGATGTTGGGAAGCAGATGTGTCAAACAAGAGAAGATAGCCACTTGGCGAATTGTGAGCTTTATCTGTCGTGCTCAAGGCACCACCATAGCAGTTAAGTTAGTCACTGGTTCTGTGCTTGCGGACACAGTTTGTTAAATTAGGCACACTTGAAGCATATCATGTGCTGCACGTGTGCAGTTAGGCAAGAATGTTCTCTTGTTTATGCATGTGGTTTTTGAAAGGTATTCAGGTTACGTGATTGACATATTTAGGTGTGGAAACTGCATTTCCATTTGCAGAATGTCTCTATGCATGAAGACAATACTGATTAGCCTCTACTCAAATGTTGGCATTGCGAGATAATTTGTATGATGCTCATATATTAGTGAGTAGTAACCACTACCATACTTTTGAAAGCAAATTAAGGTATAATTTGATGCAAATGTGAGATGTTTTATTGCACTGAACTTCAGATAATTCAGAGCAATTTTGCATGTCTTGAGGTCAAGTTAATGTGAGTTTATGGCACCACAGTTAATTGGCTTAGTCTTTGTACGCCTCATTGCAGAAATCACACTACCCGAATATGGGCAGTACTGTCAAGATTAAAATGGCTGTTTTGATGCCTACATTGTGTGCCAAGTGCATTCTTTTTGTCAAAGGTTCTGTGTTTGAGCTACTACTACTAAGTGTACATAGCTAAACAAAGTAAAAGATGTGAGTAGCTGTGACTCCACATTTCTTTTTTTTTTATTCACAAGCTAATCTTTCTGTGTTCATCATGGGCTTTCTCTCTTCATTTTTCAGGTGCTTAATCTTGCCACAACTAGTCGAGTGTTGCAAGCACCAGTGGGGAAGCATGCTTGCACATAAGTAAAGGCTACGCAGAGTGCTTAAGTATATGCTTGGGCTTGTAACTAAAGTTCGTACATGCTTAGCAGTGTTCTTTGAAGAATTGCTCAGCTAACCTTCCTAGTTGTTTATGCCCATTCCGTTATTCTCTGCCTCCCTCTCTTGGCACATTTAGTCTTAGACACAAATTAAGTCATATTCCTGGGAAATTAGAAACCCAGTTTGGCTTTCGAGGCCAGCGTTGTTGCTTATGAGTAGTTTGCAGCACGTGATAAATGTTTGTAAGTGTAAGTAAATATTTCAAACACTTTCAAAGATATGTTCTTCCATCTTGCACATTGGAAGTATGTGTGCAATAAGTGTGTGTGTGTATGTAGTGCTTGCATGTTTTCTTTTTTCAATGTGCTGAATAAAATATTTGTCAGGAAATGTGTTTGGCAGAATAGACCACATTGTGTGGCTACTGCCTAAGGTGTTAGAGTTCAAAGTAGGATTTTACTTTCTAAAATTGTATTATTGGCAGCTGTAACGCTTACCTTGGGTATAATGGCAAAAAAAATAAAAGTCGGAAAGAGTGCTTCATTGCTGGTATTATTTTGTGGGTAGAAAAAAACTTCGTAGCCATGAATGTGAACAGAATACCTTAAGTTAGCTGGGTACTGTTTCTACCTTTTTGCCTTATAACAAACAGAAGTGCTTGAATTTCATGCATGAAAACAATTGTGTAACTTGCATTTGTGTTTTCCTGAACTTAACATTATTAAACTGATTTGTTTGGTTCTTTAGTAGTCCTTTTACTAATGAAAGATTTCATATCAACACTGAGCAGCCTTATTTGAGTTTCAAACTGCAATTTAACGCAACTTCCTTCTAGAATCTTGGGAATATTTGTTATGTGCTTTTACAACTTTTCTTATGGGTGCTGTAATTATTGTATATGAAGCATTCATATTACAGAGCATAGTTTTGTATGTTGTTTGCTCATCGTGACAATTTTTTATTATGCCATTTTTTTGTAGCATTGTACTGTGAAATATCTGTGGCAACTTTATTTAAACATGAATTTAGCTGAATCTTTGAAAGTAAAATTGCTGCCTCTATGTAAATGAAAATATGTTTGTTCATGTGGTGGTGGTTTTAATAAATTTGATAGGGATGCCCAAAAAGCAGGGTAAAGGCCTTGATGTATATATATATATATATATATATATATATATATATTTTTTCTAGATGAATTATAGAAATAAATGGTCATATTGATCAGTGGTGTTTCGCATAAATAAATTATAAAAAAAACGCTGGTTGTGTAGCAGAACTGAAGCAAAATGGCATTTTCATTGGGCTTGGGATGGCCCATGCAAAGTAAATAGTTGCAATGCTTACATTTCCAGAAGTTATAATGGCTTAGTGTTTGTTGTGCAGCTGGGCTAACAAAACTGGGTTAGTTACTGTAGACCATTGTATACAGTAAATAACTCCCTAACAAGGAATAGTACTGTAGGAATTCTAGAACTATTGATACTGGTGAATTTCTTGATTTTTTTCCTGTGAGTAAAGTGAGCAGTATGTAGTTGTGCATAGTATAAAGTACCTTATTTTCATTGCAGTGATCCATGTTTTGTGTACTTGTCATGTGTTTGTCTACTGTGCTAGACTATGGCTATGTGTTAATCTTCCCTTCAATGTGAAATGCATACTGTGGTAACTCGTGAACCATAGCAAAACATTTCTCTGCCTCAGCGCCTAGTGCTCGCAAGGCAGAATAATCTTGTGACATTTTGGTGTTATTCTCACTAGTCACCTCTGTTTGAAGGTAACACTCTACATTGGTGTCAACATGCTTTCAACTTTGCCTGCAATGCAAAAATAGTTGAAATCACATTTTTAACCTATTTCAGAAGTTAAAAATGGGAATAATTGATGGCAGGTACAAAGTACAGTATGGGAGAAAAGTTGTACTAGGTATTTTTTGTTCACACTTTGAAACATGCACTTCCTTGATGTTACTGGTTGTTTTAGAATTTATTGTGAGCACAGTTAATAATGTAGGCTTTCGTTAGGGAGAGCCAGCATGATTACCGTTATGAAAGATAGTATTTTTGAACTTGTTGGTGTGCCTTGACGCACACAGGAATTTCATAGCAATTCATTGTGCAAGCATAGCAAAGTAGGATCCTTTCCAGTAATTATGAGCAAGTCTTTGACAAGCAGCACTTCCAAAAGCATGCATTTGATGCAGTGCATGCTGCATTACCACTGTTGGTAGCATCGGCAGTTTTATTTATTTATTTTTTTGTTGCCATTGCAGCTTCAACAAAGGTTTTGACTGAACTCATCCTTGTTTAGATTGGAAGCTGTGCACTGTCTTCAATTTTTTTTTTTTCATGGCTGTGTACTCTTGTTATCCTAATGAGCTAAGAGCAAACAGATCAGTCTAATTTTTGGTTCCAGCAGGCTAGGATGATGTGTGATTGCCTGACCTATGTTTCACCATCTTGCAAGTTTCCTTAAGTAACACAATGATTCAGGCTAGTTGCTGTTCATGTATTATTATGAGGCAACAGCAAACGAATGAGCAAGAAATAAAAATTGGGACCAGCACCGCTCTGTTTCTTTTTGTGGTCTATTTGTTTTGCTTCATTGCTTTCACAGCATCTTAGAATTGATAATGCTTGCTGCTACCAGACGGCTCAATTTTAACATGACCTTTATTTGCCACTGTGTTTGGCTTTATGCTAATGCTGGAAGACTGCTTTGTCATTACCATGAAATTAAGCAATCAAGGATGCTGTCATTTTGATAGGAAATATCAGTGGCAAGGTCAAAATAGTGGCTGCACCGATCAACTCATAATGTAGGTAATGTATAATAAAGCAGTTCAGTTTCTAGAGCCAAGTGTTTTATCTAGAAATTTTATTTTGCATTAACCATGGCATTTGCCACAGGGCAAGTCTCCATGAGATGAGCTGTTGCTGTTGTGTTTTGTCAGTTTGTGTTGACTCTAACTGGCTTTTGTCTTTTACTTCTGTCCCTCCCTATGTTCTGTTCCTGTCCTCCCTGCATCAAGTGCTCCTAGGGCGGACGCGCACCTTCGAGCGATATTCCGCATATCAGAGGTCCCAGCTGGAGCAAGAATACCAGCGCAGCCGTTTTATCTCCTACGAGCGCAAGGCTGATTTGGCCCAAAGGCTGGGCTTGTCCAAGACGCAAGTTCAGTTCTGGTTTCAGAATCGCCGCAGTAAGGAGAAAAAGCTGCTGCAAAAAAACATGAACGCCTTCCAGCCGTAACACTAGCCTTGCACCTGATGCACCAGCAGCCTCACTCATTTCAACATCAGTGGTCACAGCAATGGTGATAGTGGTGCACTTTGATAATCCAGTGGTATTCTTGGTAGCTCTCTATTAGCATGCTTTCAAAATGAAGGTCCACCTGCATGTTGGAAGCTTTGTCTAGGGTGCAGTTTTTCTGCTTCACTTTTATAAATGACCTGCATGCAAAGCTTGTAGTCTTGCGTGGAAACATGATTTAGCCTGTATGTGGAGACAGTGTGTGAAAGCAGTTGATGCGGTACTACTCATGGCAGTGGCATAGGACTGCTAATCATGTACACCACTCCAGTTTCCTTGCTTTGGAAGTGACTGGTGTTGGAAAAGATTGACTTCTATTACTACCAAACTGCTGCCTTCACTCTTATGCACAGCTCTGCAAAAGTATTGTGGCATGTATCTTTTATGATGAAAAGAACTCACTGATGCAACTATGTGGTGGCTTTGCATTGCTATTTAGGGTATGTGTGGCAAAACAAATATGTCGCCACTAATGCCATGCAGAAAACATTTACTTTTATGTACTCTCATGACTACCATCAAGAAAGTAAGATTTCTCCCATGCATGTATCGCACAGCCTTTGTTTACTGGGCAGCTTACTTTTCCTATTCATTAGAAAGAAGTTACTCAAGTGGCACTTCATTATATATATATATATATATATTTTTTTTTTTTTTTTCTTGGTTAGCTCCTTTTGTGAAGATGACTGCAACATTGAATTTGCTGTTTTGCTAAATGTTCTTGGTGGCATTTCCCGCATATTAGTTGTGTCTTCCATGTACAAGAGCCCTGTGTGGTGTCATGTAGTCCTGGTCTTTTCTCTCTAGCCTTTGTATAAGTGTTGATGTGACAGTACTTGTTCTGCATTTCTTGCTGTTGTGTCTTTGTGTGTGTATGGAACAACTTTTTAAGCTCAGTATTTTCATGTTTTTTAGCCGTTAATAAACCAAAGAAACAGTACAATTTTGGCTTCGAAGCTTCCTTACCCTAGCCACAGAGCTCACTGCTTAGTGGCTTGGGCTGCATGCTGCTTGGCAGAACATGTACTGCATGCTGTGCCAATGACATGAGCAGTGCAACTTATTTTTGCTTTTATTTATGCAATATTTGAGCTGCAAGCTTTCTCTCCATAAAAGCATTGTTGTTTTCATTAATGTTGGGAGTTCATGCAAAATGCTTCCGCTTTGTAGTTTACTAAGATGAGGCAGTTGCGATAGAAATGCATATGCAAAACAGGTAGCCATGAAAGATGTGTTCTAACAGTGATGTTGTCAGAGCATTAAACCCTGCATATTGTCTAAGTAACTTCAAGGTGCCCCAGCCTTGCCTATTGATGTAGCTAGTGCGATGTTTTTTTTTTCTTTTTTTTTTTTTTTTTTCATTATGCCAACGCTAATATATGTGTGCATACTTAGTAATGCACATGTTCAGAAAAAAATGCTCTACAATGATGATTTTTTTTTTGTTCTTGTTGTTCTTTGATACTGTGCATAACTTAAGTACAGCTTTAACTTGGTCATGCAGTAATGAGACTTGTGAAAAATCCTGCGTTTAGTTTCTACTTTAATAATTCAACTTAATATCAGAATAGACCAGTGTCATCAAAGCTTTGCTATACTTGCTGTCAACTTTCTCTGGCTCTGCAACCATGACTAGGACAGAAGGAAAGGAGATGAACCTTTCTTCCCTTTGTCATGTCACTTTGCAAAGTCGCTTAAAAGAGGATTAGAATCTTCTGTAAACATGTTGGTCTCATCGCCAATGTCTTCAGGACTTCACTTAAAATTTTGTGGACCGACACTTGCTCTTCAGTCCTCCAGCTTTGACTGCAGTGCTGCAGAAAGCTGTCCACAAGTATAGTATCTGGTTTTCTAGCCTTTTAGTCATGCATACAATTAACGGTGTGCATCCTGTTCAGTTAGGTAATGCTTTTTTAACTGTTTACATATAGATGGTTTATCTTTTTCTGGGTACGCGTGAATGAAGCGATTAAAATGAGCATAGAGTGCATAATACAAATTCTTTGTACTTAGCGTAATGTAAAAGCTTGCAACTATTTCATCATTCAAATGTTTGCTATTTCTTATTTGCCATTTGGCACAGGACGTGTTAGTTCATTACCTGTGTAATATAATTGCTTCTAAGATATGGACAGCTTCTGCATTCACTAATAAGCTTCTCAAGATTTATAGCTTTATATCTGCTATGAATATACTCCCAGCTGTGCCTAATTCTCTGCTAGCAATGCGGGTTTCGGCTTGACCTTTGTGACTAGGTATGCATCTTGGGATAATTTATCTTGTGCTGCACTGTAGAGATACTTAGCAGCTTGCAAGAGCTTTCATCAGCCATACTCTTGGCTGCTTGCTTTCTATAACCCTGCATCTTTCACTGAGCTCTGCACAATACATAACCCGATGTGCAATAGGCATGTATGCTGTTGCACCTCTGCAAGTGTTGTGCGCATGCATGTATTCCATACTGTCTCACTTCTTGTCCCTCCATGCAGGCCGCTACTTCACAAGTTATCAAAAGGATCAGCTGATGAAGGCCTTTATAATGAATGCCTACCCAGACAGTGCATGCCAGCGGTCCTTGGCTCTGCAGTTGGGCCTCACCACAGAGCAAGTCAAGGTTTGGTTTGCCAACAAGAGGACCCGCGACCGCAAGAGAGCGATTATCTTCCCTAACTTGCACCTCTTTTGAAATTTAGGGAGCAGCTTCCTGAAATGTATGCAGACAGCATCAGTGTTGTACACATGCGTAAAATCATTTGTCAACAGTGGCACCACGTCTTCACTGAAAGAGGTGGAGGTAGCTATTGTGACTTGTAGACTGGCCTATACAATTTACACCACCCATGGGCCTAACTTTATTCATGCACAAGTGATTCACTGCATAACTAGTGCTTGTTTTTTTTTTTACGAGCTAAAATAATTTGATGAAACAAAACCGAAGCTGGGCTTTTATGCTACGATTCAAACTGAAGAATTTTTTTAATGCATGCCTTAATGTACTGCTCAAGGCTGTCCCAATTCATAGATGCAGCACTTTTGTGCCATTCATGGTTCACAAAACACCTATTTAAGTGGACTACTTGGGGGACAGCATTTAAGCTTTCCGCCACTGTGCTGCCTGGGAGCTTATGCAGGCTAATGAGTGAGTAAAGTATCACTGTAGGCTTTATGCTGCTCATGTATTCACCTGGCACAATGTGGTGCACAGTGATTCAGTTGTATGCCACTAACAAGGTGCAGCTATTGAAGTTTTACTTTCAATGATTCAAAATCATTTAAAGCATCTTTTTGCTTCAGCTACATCCAGATGTATTGACCAGTGTCTGTGCTTTTCAAGAGGATAAATGCCTTTTTCTTATTGTATCAAATATTTGATAATTTGGGAGCTAGAGGATCACTGACAGGTGCATCTTGAGGGCCAATTGTACTAAAGAGATTAACAAGGAAGATTTTCCTTCAGTGCATGTTGCCTGCACAAATGCAGTCATTTAAAATGGCAGCATTTCTCACTCCTCGAATGCAACATTTATTGACAGCCACAAAACCATGACACTAGGAAAGTGCCTGAAGCATACAGTGCTGTGTAGGGGAACAATGATGGGGCATATTTGGAGAAGGAAAAGTGGCATGTGTACTCTGCATTGTTAGGAGTGTGCAGTCGTATATAAGCTGCACCTAAAGCCAATTGTCAGTTGAATACACAAAGTTGTTCACGCTCACAATTATTTTGCGGCTAGCCAGCCTGTCATCTCATTGGTGCTTAACTAGTGCATGCACCCTGCTCAGTGATGTGCAGTTGTTACTTGGTAATTGCTTTTGAACTTGGCCCCTAATTAACCAATGCGGTGTTTTGCTACCACAGTGCTTTTCTGGTGAGAATGATAGAAAAATGCTGAGGAGTCACAGCTGGCCACTGTTGAAGAAAGCTGCTTTTCAGCATGCCAAAGGTCTTTTCACTCAAAAATAGTACCAACAAGACTTTTTACTGCACATCCTGCAGGATTGTACAGCCGTCCAAATCTTTAACTGGTGTGCATGACGGCTGCATTTTCTATAATTCTGAGCGTTAAAGAGGAGCTCACCTGTGAAAAGTCTCAAGTTAGCAGGAGCTCACCAAGCCCTTGCTTAATCTGAACCTTCCGGCAAGTTTGGCCTGATACGCAGGAGGACAGAAAAGGTGGCCATTGCACACATCAGTTAAGGATCTGGGCGGCTGTACGTGCAAACTAGTGTGCAGACTGCCGTTAGCAAATTTTAGAAAGGAAAGACGGGCTTGGATCAATAATTCCAAGTGGTTTTGCATATCCTGACGAAGTTGACTTAATGGAATTTGACTCTATATAAAGGTTGTTTTGCATAGCCGGAACAAGGCTAAAGAATGCACTTTGCATGCTGCAAGAATAGAAGATAAGCAGTGTTATTGGTGGTTCTGGTTCAAAAGATTCAGAGAAACTAGATGGGCACCAAGCAGTGCACATTCCAAAAGGTAGGTTTATTCCCAGCGTTTTCTCATTCTTTGAATTGAGGGTGAAAAATCCTAAAGCCACTTGTAGTAGCGGCCGCTTTAATAATATATAATAGCAAATGTGAGTGCACCAGCGTAATTGTGCCACAGTAACAGCCACCACTCAGAAGGGTGGCATGGGACATTCAAAGTAGGAAAATGGCACCGTTGGGTGTTGCTTGTGATGCGTGCAGCTTCCCAGCTACAGCTTGTTCATATCTTCATGGGTATACAAGAACATGGGTTTGGTTTGATTTATGGGGATTTAGCATAGCAAAAGCAACACGGGCTATGATGGATGCCATAGTGGAGGGCTCCAGATTAATTTTGACCACTTGATTTCATTTAGCGTTGATAGCACAGTACATGGGTGCCTTGTATTTTGCATTCATCAAAACGCTCAACCTGGCCGGGATCGAGCCCACACCCTTGGGCTCAGCAGCCAGGTACCATAACCACTGAGCCACCGTGGTGGGATTGTTAAAAAGAGTTAACACATCTGATTAATCTTGGATAATGCGCACAAATACTCTATGAAGCCACCAACAATACTGCTTTTTTTTCAGCTCATACCTAATTTGCCTGTGTGTATATTGCCCGACAACCTTATCTGGGCTGGTTCCAGCGGCTAGGCACTCGATTCCTTCATAGTCAGTTCACAGTAGTGGGTAGATTTTTTGAATACAACAAAATGAAGAGGAAAAGGCTGAATATTGTTACACACGATTACTCTACATGGCAAGAAGTAAATGCATGAGTTAATTTGGAGGTCACACTCCAACACAGCTGAGCTGTGTATTGGAGGCCATATTCAAGTGACGGCTATTTTATCACACTGAATTTTAGGGCTGAGAAATGGGGCAGCTGTTTGGATGCGCATGGCATATACAGGGTGTTACAAGGAAGACGTTAAGTAATTTTATAAAATGGGCTTTCAGAGATAAAATTGTTTTGTTGCACGAAGTTGTCAAGGGCCTGGGCGGGTTCTATAAAACGGGTTCTATGTGCTCTTCAGTGGAATAATTAAATAAAATTCGTTAATTAACTTTTTAAGTATTGCAATTAGGTGCATGATTGTAATTCGGAAATTGTAGGGAATCATGAGTCAACCCGATATCCATTGTTAGATTTACGAAAACTTTATTGTGCTGAGAAGTGCAGTGCTCAGAAACTCAGCTCTCAAGACGCGCGCAACGGGCTCCGCGCGGCAGCTGAGTACCACAAAGTCACGGCCCCGCGCTGACGTCAATCACAGTTGTACAAATCACAGGCTAGCCGCGCGTTATCTTGGGGCGGGCAGCGGCGAGCCACTTTTTTTTCAAACCACAGATAAAGCGCGGCGCGCGTGAGATGTGTACAACTGTAAGTGACGTCAACACGGGGGCGTGACTTTGCGGCGCTCAGCTGCCGCGTGGAGCCCGTTGCGTGCGTCTGGAGAGCTGAGTTTCTGAGCGCTGCACTTCTCACCACAATAAAGTTTTCGTAAATCTAACGATGGATATCGGGTTGATTCATGATTCTCTACAATTTCTGAATTACAATCATGCACCTAATTGCAATACTTAAAAAGTTGATTATGAATATTAGTTAATTATTCCACTGAAGAGCACATCTAACCCGTTTTATAGAACCCACCCACACCCTTGATAACTTCGTGCAACAAAAAATAATTTTACCTTTGAAAGTCGATTTTTTAAAGTTACTTAAAGTCTTCCTTGTAACACCCTGTGTGTGTGTGTGCATATATATATATATATATATATATATATATATATATATATATATATATATATATATATATATTTCAGCAGTTACAGTGCATAGTTTATTTGTGTGATCCATCCTTCTGCTTTCAAACTGGCCAAAAAGTGTGTTGACTTTTTTTGGTGTGATGTCAAGAGGGAAACTCTAAACCCAAAACCACTTTAAGCATAGCAACAACAATTTTCTAAACCCTTCTGCTTAAAGGCATATCCTTCCATTATAATCTTTATATTGCCTTGCAGCAGAGGGCTTCAGTCCAGCTTTCATTTCCTGTAAATAATTTGCAGCGCATAATTTATGCAGCCCATTGTTAAAACTGTGCAATGCTTTTCTCTCCACAGTTGTCATGTGAAAAGACAGCTTTACAAGAGCTTCACTGGAGTTAACAGAAATAAAAATTGCCAAATGGAAGTGCAGTAATTCTTAAGGATTGCGACATCTCGTGCTTTTATTTTTGGTTTAGTAGTTATTTGTAACAAAGGCGTTGTTGCATGAGGCTGTGGTTCTGTTTGACGAGTTAGGAGTGCAAGCAGTGAAACGTAATATGGAGTGGGTATATGCTTTGCAGTTAGCATTGATCATTACATGAAGAAAAAGAAAAGATGCTGCAATGATTTCTCAGTGAAGCAATCTTTTTGCGCACACTAACAAAGTTTCTCACTTTATGGCCCAAGCATTTGAATTGTCTTCTTTTTATGTCTCTAATATGGTTTGATGCATCTATTTAATAATGCATTTAAAAATTAGTTTTTCCAGTGCGAGTATTTTTGCTTGTATTTGAAGAGGTATGGACATGAAATTTTAGAATAATGGAGGGCACAATTCGTTTCTTAGATATACAGAGATGCCTTTTAGCAAGCTTCATAGAAGTCGGGTGTATTACGATTTTCACTATTGGGTGGGAAGCAGCTGCGACTTTTCTATCTGCAAGAAAACTGACACAGAGTCAGGTGCCATCCATCAAGACAAAAGTTGTGGCATCTCTCTGCCTGTCCCTGAACACAGTGCTGTGGAGCCTGAAAGCCTGCTTGCTGGTGTTCATGAATTTCTCTTTGCACCAGAGATTTTTGAGCCTGTGTGATCAGTGCACTGCAGTAGATGAAGCGTGACATGCAAGAGCTATGTGATGACCGAGGCCATAACTGATTGTAAAGAATGGCTCGCAGTTAATTGCTGTGTGCTTTGGCACTGTGAACACTCATTTTCACAATTAGTGTGACAGTAAGGATCTTCTAAGGCAAAGGCATCTGCAGTGACGTCAGAATATGCTTTCACTGGGGAGGGGGGGGGGTTGTTTTTATTTATTGATTATGTACTTAAAAAGTACTCGCTCAATCTATTTCTAGCTTTCTCGCAATATTGCACCGAATGATGCCAGAGAGCAAGTTTCACTCAGCATGGTGCCACACCAGCCTGTTTCGTTAGTTGAGATCCAAAATGATTCCAAGCAATTTATCCTTACCTGTTTTCGTGTGTTCCCCTCCCTGTTTTGGTATCCCTGGACATTTGCCTGAAATCTTCGTGTCTATATCCCTTTAAACTTAAGACATGCTATGTAACGTGGAAAAGCTAGTAGATGCGGTTGCACTTTTCGAAACTAAATATTCAATATGTGCTTGATTTTTTAAATTGAAGCATCACATTTTGTTGGCATGCCCATTATTTTTTTACACCTTTTTTGCAAGCATGATGGTTGTGGTTATTCACACTTGTCTACTCCACTCATGCATTTCGGTGAGCTAAACTATACCATTAAGCAAGATTAGCATGTTGCTTTGCCATCTTGTTTCTCAGCTGACTGTATAGTAGTGAATTCTTAGTATTGCACAATTTACCAACAATCTTATTGGTAACATAGTTCAATCAACATCCTTTCTGCAGTAAACACAGGTCCTCATTATTTAATCATAAGGTATAGGTTTATTTCGATCAACTGGTTTCAGCACAAGAGTCACGGTACAGTTTTTACATACTTAACTCTCTAATGCATATGGCACCTGTGGCTTCAATCTAGCACAGCAAAATGTCCTTGTGGCCTTCTTTCCTTTTCTCTTATTCTCATTTCTGGTCATGGTTTTCAGATTTAGAGTTGGGATTTTGCTTGCATGACTTACTGGGGGGTGGTCAGTTGTTTTGTTATGTTTAAAGTTGTGGTTTGTCTTTATAATTTGCTTGATTAGGTGTGATTTATGAAAGTATTAGGAATCACCTGTCATCAAATCTATTGTTTATTTGTCCCTGAAACTTTGTTTCCCTTCTAAAAAGTCTGCAGGGCAATGTTTGGTGTAGGGCTTCAAAGCCGGGTTTTCCCATTCGCTCATAACTCCTTTTTTATCTTCTTCAATCACATACTCGACGCACACTCTTCTTTCATATAAGAAAGGCAGAAAATTGCAATACTTTTCTTCATTGATTCATCTAAAACCATTTTAATACCACAGAACGAATGGAAAATGGCACCAGGGAAAGGACAGAAGAAGGACTTGGAACTAGTTTTAAATTTGGCCAGAAAGCAATGACAGAGAACTGCCTTTTCTTTGTGATTTTCTGTTCCGGGATTGAGTACTTTCATGGACATTGAAGCATGTGATTTACCATGCACCTTTTTGCTTTCTGTTTTTCCTGCTCTGTATGTGACCCCATCTGTTTCCCTAATTCTCTGCTGACACAAGCGTTCCTTGTAAAAAGCAACTTTTATTTGCACACAGACTGTACAGTATGATGCTGGCTGTTATCAAGTGATGCATAATAGAAAAGCAGCTAATTCTTTATGAATGCCCTTACAAACTTTATCTGCATAAAAACAATTTTCTCTGCAATGAAATTCACAAGACAAAGTTCAAAATTATGGTGGCTGCAGCAAACTGTTAGGTAAAAACGAATCACCAGCTATTACTGTAAAAAAAGTTTAGTTAAATACACACTTAGCACACTGACTTGCTGCTATCGTAGCTTCCAACAGTACACACGTGGTCTAGAAATGTGATTCCTTGTGCAGGATCAAAGCAATAACAGGTTACACGTCATTAACTCGAACTTTTTCTCACATACTCTGCTATTGTTGCATACTGTGCAGTGTTTGGGTGCCAGGTGAAAGTTGTATAGTTCAGTGCAGAAGATAAATGCAGACACTAATATTATATTAAAGGAAAAGCTTAAAGTAGACACCAAAATTATTGATGCATGTTGTTTTCTCTGGAATACCTCGCAAAGTAACAATGTACATGAATCACCACGCGGAATTCACTAACACCAGCTAAGTAATTTATAATTAAATCTTTTTCTTGTACAGTTTCGGTTTCAGTTGCAGAGTGACGGCTGTGGCGACAATTGAGTAGTTTTGGTCATTTCAGTGATGAAAAACAGTGATGTAATAGTTGCTTACTCACTTGTGATTTTAACTTTTTGGCGGGCTTGCATAAGAATTCACGCAAAACAGAACAAAACAGTGACCATACTGCAGTTTCTGTATACCTCACATGACCTCCAGTGCGGATGTGACTTCACAGCCATCGTTCAGCGGTTGAAACCAAAATTGCTTAAGGGAAAAATTAATTTACAAATTATTTACAGCCTTTTCGTACAGTCCACGTTGCTATTCTTGTTTGTTAATGTGCTGCGCATTATTTCACAGGCAGAATACACAGTAAAAGTTTGATGTCTCTAATCCTTTAACAATGACGACGACCACCCGTATCCTAGACTATGCAGGTGTTTATGAACAACTGTGTAGTATAGTCCTGGGAAGATAATTATGCTACCTTGTTTACTGCTTCAGTATTGAACTCTTTTAATTCTGCATAATGTGTATTAGCGCCTGCCTGCTTTTGTTTGGCATAACAATTAGCTTTGTGCTATGTTTAAGAAAGTTGAACGTGACTCTTGATATGAAATACTTTGAAGTCTGTTCACAGCAGCAATTTTCACTAATGCATGATTTATTAAGTTTCTACCACCTCAAGAAAGAAGCTGTTTAGATCCAATGCATGCACCTTTTAAGGGCAATTAGCTGTGTTATTGTCCATAGGCTTTTGCATTTGTTTTTATGACTTAGGTTTTAGGTTTAGGTTATAATTTAGCTGGCTGCACCTATGGTTTAATTAGCGTATTGTATTTTATCATTTTTGTGGTTTTTGAGGTGTGGGTTATGTTTACATTGCATATGTTACCAATTTCAAGTTGTTTTGAGTATATTCCATTGCACTCTGTACTTTGCGCACTATGCCACTGCTACTTTTGCAAAGAACCTGTATACAAATCAATGTTTTGGTTGATCTTTTTTGTGATTTTGTGTATGCTGGTATCATATTGCAACATATGATTGTGTTGCCGTATTGCTCTTTGTTAACTGCAGCTTATTGGCTAGTAGTGTGCATTAGCTGAATGTGGTTGTTTTTGAAAGGAGACATTGGTCACAGAGAAGCATGGAATGTAAAATGCATTTTGACATGGCAAACTTGCATATTTTGTGGTGTACTTTTATGTACATGCTTGCATTAATAATAAACTTTGAGCAAGGCATCAACGGTGCTGTGAATAGCATTATGAAAACAAATGCGGTAAATGTAGTATAGGAGGCCTTTCTATGTTACGATAGAACTATTTAGCACCTTAGGTGGAATAAATGGAGTTTCTTAAAGTGCTGCCTTTGCTGTGGTGTTTATGGATTGTATAACCTATGTGATACCTTTAGAGTTGGGGGTGTGCAAATATTCTAAAATTTTACTAATTAAATAATCACATATTTGATTCTTCGAATGAATCAAATGGTGTGTTTTGGAAATAAATTATTCAAATTGAATCGAATATGTTAGAAGCTTTTCAAACACTTTTTGAAATAATGACATGATTGGTTCAAATAAGGCCCGTCATAGTATTTTTCTTTGGCAACTGCTAGAAAAATGGCCCACATCAACGCTGCACACTATCCCGCAGTGATCATTATGTGCGGGGTTCAGTGACGCTAGGCAGTCTATTTGTGTGGCATCTTTCGTAATGCTCATATATGGCCTCTAAGGCTGGATAATGTGGCAAGGCTTAGGAAATTTGGCAACTTTTTTGCCTTTATGCCCGACCTGAAGGCCCATGGTTCATACATGCTATTGCTTGTCTTATGTTTTGAGATGTGGCTCTAGTTTATCCTCTTTCATCATTAATAAGAAAGAGGTCATTTTTCACTCGTATAACTTGATTCCCATAGAGTTAGCATATTGAATTCCTGTTATGGTCCCTTAATAAAGATTAGTGTTGTGTCTTTTAACAGCTATAGCTTGAACTCCACAACTTAGCATCATAATGCTGCTGCTGGCACTTCATTGTTTCACACTATTTCTTGTTTTGTACGAGTGTTTGCAAAGGTAACAAATATTAGTCCAAATATTCGATCCGTATTCATTTCAGTGCTATCGTTGTTCAATTCATATTCAATTCGTTAGGGGAAGTACGCTATTTGTATTCGATTTGGTTGGGAGTAATTACTACTCGTACACCCTTACTTGAGCTAAAATCTAGTTTGGCTGCTCATACAAGTGCTGTGTCGTTGAAAAGATTTTGCTGAAGTAATTTTTACTTTCATGTCCAGTATACCACTAGATTTGACAAATGTGGGGTGATTTGCTCATATGAATTAGACATATCTTGGTCAAACTGGTCAAAGCTGGCTCCAAATGTTGCTGAGTAACATGAACCTGAATCCTTGGCAAGAATGTTTCTTTTATTTGTGATGAAGTTCTTGTTTGACCATTAAGCTTTCTAGTCCATCTTGCATGCGAGACCTTTTAACATTTTTGGGTTAGGTAGGAAGGAGTTAAGTTCATGTGTAACCAAAAAGCTGAGTTTCTCAAAATCAAGTGGCTGCCCTGGAAGAAAGACAAGACTATTTCGAACTACTTGACATGAATCTTGCTTCATGCGTTAGAGAAAGCATTCTCTTCAGATTCATAACTACGGTAGAACCCCACTATAGTATTTCGGATATAGTAAAAACTTGGATATAATAATGTGAAACTGTAGTACCAGTTCGTCTTCCATAGACTATACATATTTTACCCTTTATAGTAAAGACATTTTTGATAAATGTGGTCATAGTAAAGTACTTCCCACGGAATGACATCGCCGCACGTGCACTACCTGGGATCGCGAGGGAAACTTTTCTTTTCTGAAAAAAAAATAAATAAATAAAAAAACACCGAATGCTATTTAAATGGCTTTCCCACCAGGCTCTTCAATCGTGAGGAGAAGTCAACTTTACGCAAGTTTGGGAGCAGTGAGGGAAAGCACGCGGCGCGTAGAAGCCAAAAATGCATGGTTATGAACGTGGAATGAAGGCGGTGCGGTCCGCTCGAAAAGTAAAAGTGCAGCACCCAATAGGAAAACGAAGAAACGGTTGAACGTTCGCAGCACTGTGTAGCGCGAAGCGCGAAACAGCTAGCGGTGGCAAAGAAGTAGCTCTAGGCGCGGCATATGCGGTTTTGCCGCGCTTGACTGTCGTACGCATGTCTCATCTATTGCCTCTTAAACGACAGAAACAGTGAAAGACAACGCCGTGTTCATGCAAGGCTTTGATTTTCACATGAAATGAAACTATAATGCATCTGTACTGTGTTCATGTTAAAGAGGTACTTGCCAAATATGTAAACAAAAACTTATTACTGGAAAAAAAAAAAAAAAGATGCTCGAAGAGTCGATAAGAGAAAGATGGAAGGTATTCTAGAGTGCTTCCTAGTAGCCATTTAATTTCGAGACACGACCTTCAGGGCCCAATCCCAAACACCCTGATAATTTCTGCCGATCCAAGTGACTTTACTAAATGGGTTCTAGTACAGTATTGTACAATTACATTTTATTAGCAGTTCAGACAACCTACAGGGTGTTGTATATGACTTGAGCAGAAGATTTAAAAACAAATGCGATGTATCACAGCTAGGTAAAATCAATTATATGTTCTTTGCCATCACATGGTCCTCCGAGTATCTTTAAATTCCACTTAGTTAACTGTGATGAATTAAGAAAAAATAAAATTTGCATTAGGGTAAAGTGAGTTTTTTAAGTTGTAGAGGGGGTTAGGAAGCAACTGATCCAGTTTCTTGTAGCAACATATCTCCCACATGCTTTTTTTCCAGCAGTATAAGAAAGCCCATGAAATGCAAAAAAAAAAAAAAAAAAAAATCAACTGCGCTTTTGCACTACCGTTCTGTAGCACTGCTAAATGCTTTCAGTTGAACGAAGCATGTGCACTCACTCTCTCAAAATGAACACATTTTTCTTGAATGTGGAAATTGCGTGCCATGATCTGCAATAGCTAGGCGATAAACAGGCCACTGACAGCCAATTCAGATGGGGCCTTTAATTAGCCATCACACGGACAAATCAAAAGAGTTATGAAATGAGTGAAGTTGCCTCTATTTTCCTCTCTATTTCTCTATTTTCCTCTATCTTCTTTATATCATTGTGCAGCCCGCTGAACTGAGTAGAAGCCACTCAGTTGAAAATGGTCGTGTGTGCATTTTGTTTGTTTATAATACAGTTGGGAGCACTGCAATATAGTAGCATGTGAGCACAGTCACCTTGTTTTTGACATTTGACGGGCTTCCTTTAAATATCAGAAGAAAGCACCACGCAGGAGGTATATTAAAAATTTTGCAACCAGCTCAGGCTGTGACGAATTCCATAGCAGAGGGCTTTGGAAGTTTCAACCACCTGGGGTTCTTTAATATGCTCTCACATTGCACCGTACACAGGTACCTTGCCTCCGCCTAAAAGCGGTCGCCATAGTCTGGATCGAATTAACCTACATTCTTGAGATCAGCAGTTGACTACACTAACCACTGAGCCACCAAGGCCAAGTTTATTTGCATAATTCATCTTGGCTACTGAATTAATGATATTAAACAGTATTCTGTAGAGTGCCACATGATAGCGATGAGCAAGATTTTTCTAGTGAAGATTTTCTAGAGTTTTTTCTAGAGACCTGAAGGCAGTTGTTCTGCACTGTTTCAAGTGCTTGCTTCCTTGTGAGAGGTACTCATGCAAAGAACAGGAAGCAATAATTCAGTGCTTCAGTGCAAGCTCTTTATAGGAGTCCCACTAAGCAGCAGGTGCTGGCCCATTGTGTTTCTACTATATACCATCAGTGACGTTCCAGCAATATTCCCACAAAAAAAAAAAAAAAAAAAAAAAAACTTTACCTGAGGTGACCAGAGAGGCTTCTATCGATCACAATACTGAGAAACCTCAGAGTTCACACATAGGAGCACACATCCTGTAGGGGCTCATTGTTTTTTTTTCCATCTGTGTATATATAGTCAGGGTACACATTTTTCTTTTAGTGTTCCTGATATCTATCATTAGTGACTTCACTTTGTGAAAGTCACAACCAGATGATGGCAGTACTCTGTGCCTTCCATCGTTTTTTTGAACCCGTCTCCTAGAAGGATAAAGTCAAATAAGGCTGTGTTGCCAATGCTTGAAACAGCACTAGTGTGGAGTGAAGCAAAAAAGCACCAGACTGCCGGTATATTCTTTAAAAGTGATGCTGCAAAACCCACCTTCACCAGATATACCAATTTAATCCTGCATTTTAAAATTTTCTTTTCATTACGAGGCAGTGCTTACTTGCTTGGCTTTTACTTTGGCAAGTAGAAGCAACCTGAAAAATGAAAATGAGAGAGGTTTGCCGTTTTCATCGCAGCCATTAGCGTGAATTAAATTTTCTTGTTCTTTACATGTAGACTACACTAGGTATTTTACTATAGCTCCCTCTGCTCACGTCAGCGTTTAATGGAGATTCAGGCAACATCCAACAACAAAATATATGCTGGGCGCCCAACAAAGGTAGCCTGTATGCGGGCCATGGAACCTGCATTCAGCTGGCCTCCCAGTGCCAAGCAAGTAGAGCACTGGTTCTAGAACTAGAGGGCAAAGGACGAGAACTCTATGCCTCCAGGCCATGCGCTACAATGTTCATTTTTTGCAGGAACTTCACCTACGAAACCTGCTAACCATTGCATTTTTGAACCACGAGTGTTCAGTAGTGATCCTTTCCTGTATGAAATGAGAGATGGTTTATGGCAAGGCTGTTTTATTCTTATAACCCTGTTTCAGACGCTAGTAGAATGTGTGCAGAGTGCTGATAGAGTGGCCATAAGATGATGTTGGTTGCTCATACTCAAAAGAGTAATTTTACATAAAGAAATATGCTGAACTTAATGTTTTGTCAAAAAGTCCCAAGAAATATATCCTAATGGGACTGCCCACACCACCCACCACCAGATTGCCCCTCCAAGAGTTATCCATAAATCCACCTCAGATTACTCTATCCAGGATGTTGTGTGCAGAATCAGCACTGTTTTGGAGACAGTATATTTTTTACCCCATCAAATGATTGCAGACCTTTTTTGAAGCATAATGGAAGTGCCTGCACCTTAATTTGCAAGAAATAAGTAGTTACTATATGCAGTGAAGATGGAGACAGTAGCATGCCTAAATACCAAGTTAGTTGGTGATGTTTCATACTTCAAGATGGTTGGTTGGTTTGGTTTGTGGGGTTTAATGTCCCACAGCGGGTCAGGCTATGAGATACGCCATAGTGTAGGGCTCCAGATATTTCGACCACCTGGAGTTCTTCAACGTGCACCGACATCACACAGCACACGGATGCCTAGCCTTCTGTCTCCATCAAAAAACGGCTGCCGCGGCCGGGATTTCATCCCGCATCCTTGGGCACAGCAGTCGAACGCCCTAACCACTGCACCATCACAGCAGGTCATACTTCAAGAGTACAGAAAGATAAACCCTCGGCGAGCCCTTATGCACACCCCTTGCAATCTCTGGGTATGCCTCTGTTGTATCTTAATGCCACTCCTTACAATTCCCGAGTTTACTAGAGTTCAAAAAAGTCCTGGACTGGCCCTGCCATCCATTCAAAATTTGTTAAAATTCACAACTGGCACAATTTCACAAATGGAGGGCGAGTGCCGCTGTTGTATTTGCTATAGTATGCTGCGGTAGTTTGTGGAACGCCCTTTTTTGAACACTGCACTTATGAAGTGCTCTGATCCACATAGCTGCAACTGTTTATTGCTAACAACTTTCCAAACACTTTTAAGTTCTCGTCTGTGTACCCACTTAAATATGTGCCGGTGTGTCCTTCGAAAACCAAATATTTGATTTCTCGGTCATGGGTGTATATTTTTATGAATATATATCCTGCTTTATGTTCAGAAATGTGACATTATTCACCATCTCCTATAAACCCTTGTATTGTGCTTCTAGCATAAATGCATATTTGCAACTGAAAGAAAATGTTTTCTGGTTTATGGGGCTTGAGGTCTAATAGAGACTCTGACTATGCCGGATGCTGTACTGGAGGCCTGATAATGCCAACCACCTGGAACCCTTTAAACGTGTACTGACACTGCGCAGTATGTTTCACCTACATGAAATGCAGCCGCAGAGGCAGGGATTGAATCTGGGTCTACCGGCTCAGTATTCAAGCGCCTTAACCACTGAGCCACCACAAGAGGGAAACAGAAAACATCCAGCGCCTATGAAGCACGTCCTGCCCAAATACCTGGAACTCAAAGGGTCGATTTAATTATAAGTTTTTCTCTCACATGTGATGTCAAAGGTGGGCTTAGGTCACGTGAGGAATAAAAAAAAATTTACTAGAATCACTAACATGTAGTTTGGCGTCATTCCAGCTGTTAAAGCAGGCTGGTATAAGTGCTGTAGTGAATTAAAATGATGTATCAATGCATTACAATATAATCGGTTTTTCATGCTTATGTAATCTCACTTTTGATCTCACAGCCATCACTTTGAAAACCGAAACAGTTTCAAAGAAAACATTCGATTGCAAAATATTGATTGGTCCTACAGGAACATCACAAGGCGATCGATGTACACTAATCTGTAACGCATTGTAACAAAGAAAAGATAGAAACAAAAATTTGGTGTCTAAGCAACTGGCGTAAAATGGCAAGACAAAAAGCTGGTGCTCCACAGGTTGAGTAGCCAACGTGCAATAAAAATATACTTCAGTTTGATGCAGATCGTTTTTCTCCATAAGTTTTAAAGTAGTTGATGGTACCAGTCCTTCCCGGTCTCCTCTTCACATCTTGTTGTGATCACAGCAATGCAGTACAGACATGAACTGGTAAATGACAATGTAGCTAGTCATTTAACTGCCCGGTACATGATTGTAATTGCCTAACTGTGAGACCTGGCTAGAAAACCAGGTATGCATGAAGGCTACAATTCACATTGGCCAGTATTGCACTACCAGTAATTTTGGACTGAGAAACTTGAAGTATGTGTGGGCATGACAAACTGCTGAAGGAATGCCAAAATATAAAATAACCAAAGTTGTAGACAAGGTGTTTTTAACAAGTCGTTTTTTCTTTTTGTGACATGACAATCTCAAAATTCACTCATTTAGGCAATTTAGTCATTTATACAAATGCATTTAACCTGGGCATAGTTATTAGTCCTCTTCATAATCATTGGATACAATGACACTGTGTGCCTACCTTATCAGTCAAAAAAGAGAATAACCTTCACCATATTCGGCTAGAACACTGATTTAAACAAATTATTATAAAGAGGACAAGCTACTTTATGCCCTTCTTTCTCGTACCATCAAAAATAAACAGGCATTACTACTCCTCCCTTGCATGGCATCAGTAATGAAACCTATCTTATATTAGTTTAGTACAAGGCCTTTGGCACTAGGTTTGCCTCTTGGGCAATAACTATTTTGGCCTCCATGCATTAAAAGGAAGGCAAAAAAACAATATTCTTTTTTAAGCCTATAATTACAAAGGTCACTAATGTCACTGATCAAAAATAAAATTGCTACGAAACAGCTGCTTTGATACTGGCTCTGATTTTCACATTTCTGTGCTTTACGTCATTGGAAACAATGGACATGGCAACACCGTGCAGATCAAGGACACCATAGAAGCTGCATCTTCTCAGTTTCTTTTACTGCCTAACTGCTTGCTTGGGAGTGCCGATATTTTTTAATTTAGGCTTTTATTTCAACTTTGACACAATATTAAATTACCTTATTCCTGTGACAATAATATTAAACGTAATGTACCATTCTTTATACTTCCTCAGTAGAGAATTTCAGGATTTGAAAAGTTAGCATGGCGCAGTGAAGCTAGAAAAGGCTTGTACATAAAACTGTTCGAAATCTTTAAAGGGGTGAAACTGCATCCCAATTTTCTCGACTGAATGTATCCCAGTTTTCTCGACTGAATGTCCTAGGGTAGATTTATGATGGTAAAAGTCACAGAACCTAGAAAATTAGTAAGAAATGTAGAGGTAGAAAAACCAGGTGTGAAGGAAGAAAGAAGTGTTAGGATAAAAAAAAAAAAAAGAGACAAAAACTGGGGTTCCTAGCCCACATTCAATGCAAGTGTGGTGGATGCATTGGCAAGGAACGCACAGCCTGCCAATATAGAAATAGCAGAATGTGATCATATCTCCATGACACCCATGGAAAAGGCCAAAACAGTTGAACCGATTGTTATGACTGAATTGGCAATTGGCTATTTTCGGCCAACAAACAAAGAATACAAAATGAAAAAAAAAAAAAAAAAATGCTGATGCTTTTCATGTTGCTCCATGCTTCACTTATGCTCATGCTTATTACAAGCCGCATGCATATGACCCCTGTGTGTACTTGCTATTCAGTGGCTAAGGAAAGCTGTGCTAGGGAAAGGGATAGAACACTGGCCAACATATTATGGCGGAAATGAAAAAATCCTGGCTCATATAGTACAGATCTAGCACTACAATATCAAAGAAAAGGCTTTACAATTTCAATTTGCCATTGAAAATCATAAAAATAACAAAGGCGACATCTTGTGGAGAAATGTATGATCGTTGTAGCACCCATGAAGTAAGCTTATCTTACTCCGTGGTAGTACCCGAAGTGACCACATCTCGGGAAAATATCACTGGTTTTCACGAGTGCACACAGTTGTTTTCTTCTAGGAGTGCTTGTCATATTTTATTATATTTCGCACTCTCTCCAATGCGCCCATAAATAAAAACCACCTCTTTATTCGCATCAAGAATGGCATGCTTTCAGCTTTGTCACTAGATGGCGCCACAGTGTTTTGAATTCCTTAGATGAAACGGTGATAGGGCCCACTAAAACTTTCGTCGACAAGGCGTACGTTACTATGCCATAACAGCATTGGGTGTGGGAACTGAAATGGATGCTACTCTGCACCAAAAATGTCTAATTACTGTCTAGTGGATGAAATTTATATTTGTTTTTGCCGCGTCTCTTTTGTTGACCACTAGTCGTCATTGTAGTCACTGTTCATGGTTTCCAGCACTGGGCTACATAAACACGGGCTCACGCCCCGCTCAAAAAATTCTAGCTAAAAATTTTCTAGTGTTTCACTTTAGACAGCAATCTCATTAGACAGCAAACTCTCCATTGCAACGGCAACATATGACAGACGGGTGCAGGGAGAATACACTGCATTAAGTTTTACATTATTCCGGAAGAGCTTCATATTCTCCAGCACTACACCCAATTTTTGCCTCAAAAATGGGCTGCACCAACATGGTAGAGAGGTTTCCAATAAACAGAACATCTAACTTGGGAGTTTTGCAAAGCATCCATAGCTAAACAGTATAATTTGACAATGGTATAATCAAGGCGTCGAACCAAAGAGATCACCTAGATATGGAAGATGTAAGGGGCACAAAGCCGGGAGCAGGAGAGGAGCAGCAAACAAAGTAAGGTACAATGCTTATAGCAAGTGGCAAGGGCAATAAGGGGGAAAAACATCAACCAGAGCCAGACGGGCACGTCATAGCCTTTCTGCCACTCAAGTTCTGAACTTTACTGGAGTGTAGGCATGTGTCATTTAGCTTTTGGGAACTGCGTACATCGAGTCGCAGTTAGTTTCTGAGCAGGTCAGACAAACCAGTGCATGGTCCCAGCACTTAGCCCAGCATTCCAGCAAGGAAGCAATGTCAGAAACCAGAGAGGACAAAAAGGCAGTTTGGCCCTTTTTAGAAAGCAGAGGCATTTGAGATTCCTTCTTGAAGGCGAACACTTTCCTCTACTTTAGATTCAACCGCATCCACAAAGGAATGGAAAAGTAGCACTACGAGGCAAGAGCTTGCATTTTGACAATTGGAGCATCGAAACAAGGCTGAGGTCCTAATTTCATTCATGCATATTCGTGGGCACCACCTACTCAGCAGACGACTATCCTGGTTTGCGCGATGCCCAACCTCCTTCTCTATGCCTCATTTTTCTTTGTGCATAAGACCTTAACCAGTACACATGCTCCTTCATAACAGCAATGAAGCTCCTTTACGTCCGATACTGGCTCAGCTACATCCAGGGCGTAAAACTGTATCTTGGAATATCTTTGGTAAACGAATAATAGTGCTTCAATGAAATGAATAGCATAGTTAGCTTCTAAGATGAAGACAGAAGTTTTAAAGGTACTGCTACAAATTATGAATGTTTCATCTGAAGTGAAATGGTTCTTTCAGCACCATTTTTATAGCACTTCACTAGTCGACAAAAATCAAGTATACAGACTACAAAAAATTGAAGTTTTGCAAAAAAGGGCCAGTTAGGATAACATTCGTCATAATGAGTGGCCATCTACTCTTGGCATGTATCAAAGCAAATCACCAAGTTCAAGTATAAGTCAGGATGAAGTTTCTAAATTTGCCCCTGCAGTCAGCAAGAAATTGTAATACTGCAGAACCCAACCATAGTAATGAACTCTGATAGAGTAAAGTCAAATTGCAATACCAGTTCACCCTTCATAAACGACAGCACATTTTGTGCTTATACTGGAGATTTTTTAACAAAGAAAGTTGTAGTAAAGTGCATCTTGCCACAGCGACAAAGCTCTCATGGAATGACATCGTGGCACGTACGCAACCTAATACAAAGAGGCCAATTTTCTTTTTGGAGACAAATAACAATTAAACAGCGCTTTTTTATATATGGCTTAACCATCACGCTCACGAGCTTAGAAGGAGAAGCAAGCTCTGCGAAGGTCTTGGAGTCGAGAACATACATGGGGAAAAAAAAAAAGTAAAGCTGCTATGAACATGGAAAGAATGCGGCGTGGTTCACTGAGAAAGTAAGGAACAGTAAAAATACAGTGAGAAGTAAGAAAGGGAAGAGAAGGGAGAACTTTTGCAGCACTGGACAGCGCGAAACACAAGGCAGACAGAAGGTGGCAAGTGTAGGTGCAGTGTCACAACGTATGCGGTTTCACTGCATTTCAGTGCTTGCTTGTGTCGCATGCTTGTGTCGCACGTGTTTCTCAACTATTGCTGCTTAAATGACAATGAGACCAAAAAAAAAAAAAAAAAAAAACATGTTCACGCAAAGTTTTGGTTTTCACGTGGAATTAAACCTGCGTTGTATTCGTAGCCACATTGTATTCGTGCTAAAGTGGTATTTGCCCAAGGTGTAAACTAAATTGAAAAAGTGATAACATAAAATGCGATAACTGAAAAATATACACATAGTTCGCATAAAAAAAATGGCAAGACAAGGATGGAAAGTATTCATGAGTGTTTCTTTCACAAACCAACAAGACAGACAGCATTTTCAGTGCCATGTCATCACCAACAGATAACAGTCACTGATATAGTTGAGATTGTGCAGATCCCACTGACTTTAACACAGGGGGGTTCCAGTGTACTTGTGTAATCCGAACTCTTACAATAAGAACTTTATTGTCAAATACAATGCACAAGAAGTGCGATATTCTGACAAATTCAGGCAGCCTTTTGACACAGAGTGAATGAGAGTCATTGCCAATGGTTGCGATGTAAAACATAGCGAAACACATGATTTGTCCATTGCTTCATTTCTTTACTTCTATGCCTCCATAAGCAGCTTCTGTTTTGTTAGGTCAGCCACTTCTTTCATCACCTCTGGCTTTGTGAGGGCATTCACCTGGTGAAGATTTGGACAAGAAATATGTTTGAAAGCAATACACAAGAACATGCAGAATGCAAATAAACACACAAAATGGCATGAACTTTGCAAGGTTACGGTGCTCTAGAATATGGGTAGTGGGTCCAGGAGCCGGTGCACTTCATGCTATGCGGTGAGGTAGCGAGCGTTGACAGGTCCCGGATGCATGCGGTGGCGCTGCAGTAGCGTGGGCTGTAAGGCTTGGCACGTCTGTGCACCCGGGTGCAGCCAAGTCTCCTGCAGCTTTCCATAGCTGTTTGCAGCGCTTTGCGGTTCTTTCTTACTCTGCCGCGTTGTAAAACTGAGGCAAAACAGAATAGTTGGCGTCTGCGGCATTACTTAGCTCCCAGTTGCAAACCGGCATAACAGAGAATGAAATGCAAGCAGCCGCCGCTCTTCGCTGTGCCAAAGGATGCATTCGAACCGATGAAACACTTCGTCAAAACAACAAGGCTTTGGATGAAACATTTTGGACGATAAAGGATGAGAACGGAGTGATTACCTACGTTGCTGGATTAAAGAGGGGGCTGAGGAGGCTGAAGCCCAGGGCCTCATCTTCAACAGCTGGGAAGGGTGCTAATCCATATTGTAACATGCTTAATGTATGGAACAACATATAATATAAATTTGACCGGTATGTATGAAGAGAGCAAACTAGAATGGAGAGATCGAACCCTGCCTAATCTAACTTCTTTGAGCCTGATTAGTTGTGCAGGGTCCTGCAAAAATTAATTCCCTGCTCCCCAAGGGGCCCCCTTTTTATGAGATGATCTGGGTTTGCTTACGGGATGAGCAAGAGTTTTTCATGGTTTGACAGCAAACCATGAAACTATGTCTGTTTATTGCTGTCAGGAGAGAGAGGGGGAGAGTAGATGTAACAAAATTTATTTGTTTGAAAATACTGCAGGCCAATATTTTGGCCCATGCAGGGGGGACAATACAAGGTATTTAAATATTCACAGATCAAAATATAAAATAAAAAAGTTTGCTTTGGTTTGTAGGGTTTAATGCCCCAAGGCGACTCAGGCTATGAGACGCCGTAGTGGAGGGCTCAGGAAATTTCGACCACCTAAGGTTCTTTAACGTGCACTGACATCGCACAGCACATGGGCACCTTGCTTTTCGCCTCTATCGAAAAGTGGCCACCGCAGCCGGAAATTGATCCTGCATCCTTGGACACACAGGTTGAGCGCCCTAACCACTGCACTACCAAAATAAATAAAATAAGAAAGGCAGTTCATGCGATTGCAATCATTAAGCAAAAACAACAAATACAGCACTGATTTATCTATAAAATTCTCTTCTAACAAATAAAGTCCCGCTTTAACGAAGCCGCATGAACGTGCCTTAGTGCCCTATAGGAGTAACGTGAATGCCAGGGTCCTAGCAGGCTGATTCTGACATAACCGTCCCACGTGAAACGAGAGACCCAAGTTGGCAGCTCCTGCCAACTGAGCCGCGGCTTTGACCATGCCATGCCGACCGCTTGAGTTGAGAGCCCATCTCTCGCTTTTGTGTCACGTGGGGTGTGACGTCACAGTGTCATGTGGGTAAGACGTGGCTACCGCCGCGCTATGCCGACCGCTTGAGTTGGTAGCCCAGCTCTCACCCTAGCGTCACGTGAGGTGTGATGTCACAGCGTCACGTGGGTAAGGCGTACGTGGCTACCGCCGCGCTATGCTTAAGGCTCGAAACCTAGAGTAGTAGTGCTTTCGCAATAAAATATTCATCTTCCCTGCTTACCACCATAGCGCACATACTCTAGCTCTCAGAGTTTCATAGCTCACTATCTCCAGCTTTCGCAGAGCGAAAAGGAAAAATATGCCACAGTGCCTTCCAAAACAAGTCCCCTGTTGTCTCTTAATCTGAGCACTGGTTGCATTTGTGTCTTGTAAAGCAAACGCTAACTGTATTACTGTCGCGTGCATGGCGTGAAAGGCCAGATGGCATTGTCGAGTTGGAAGCAGCTGCCAACTCGGGCAGCTCCTTTTATATGGAAGGATGAGATGCAAATCGAACTCAGTCCCTTGCACATCGGTTTGAAGCCTCGCAGCCTTGAAAATTCGTGTATATGCCTTTGGCAGGCAGGCATCTGCTCTCTGACAGCAAGGGTAGGTCCCATTGAGCTCGAAATCATGTGAAAGAAGGTCAATGGCTACTAGACATCCAGTACGGTCAAAACCACCAAAAATGATTTTGTCACAGCACGATCAGAGACCAGAAGCAAGAATTAATCGTTTGGCTTAGCAGAGTTTAACGTCCAAAACCAACTCGAACTAGGGACTCCATGTAAAGGGCTCCACGAATTTTGACCACTTGAGATTTTTTGACGTGCACCAACATCGCATAGTACACAGGAGCTTTGCTTTTTGCCTCCATTGAAAAGCGGCCGCCACGGCCAGTAAATGATCCCACGTCCTTGGCTTCAGCAGTCGAGCACCGTAACTATACGGAGCCACTGCGGCGAGCGAGAATCAATAAATGACCATTTTTTTACTTAACATAACCATTTAGCAAGCTGTAGTACTCTCTCGCACATAAATATGCCGTTTGCAAATTTTTAAATATTCAGTTCTACACTTTAAATGAAATTGGGGGTATATTCAAGTAGCAATGTAGGGCAAAGTTGGGTAGGGACTGCCAAGATCGGGGAAAGAGTGGGGGCCGACATGCGCATTAGCCCACAGCCCCAATATTTTATTGCAGGCCCTGAATGGCTACTATAGAGCATGATCAGCTTTGCAAAGCATTTAAAGTTTATTCTTGTGGCTGCGCATTCGCACCATCGCACTATTAATAGGCTGTTGGTCGCTACGTTTACTCCTCTTCATTCGCCAACATTCCCACTGTACAGCTCCTATTTACAGGAAGTATGTTAAAATGTAGAGCCTTGTTTATGTTAAAATGCAGAGCCTTGTTTATTTCTCCAACAATTCTACGCAGAGCTCGCAGCCAGGCGCAGCGCGCTGCGTTTCATACAGCCCATGCTCTGGTGGCACCATCTCAAGTCGTCGACACGAGGTGCCTAACCCGTGGCCGCTCCCTGAACCATAGGGACGTTCAGTCCAGAGGATTTCCCTATTACCTAGAGGGAAAACTGGCGGCACTGCACTCCAGCCACCATGGACACTCTAAGCATCGTGGGTCAGTGTGCTACCCGGTGTAGGACAACCAGACTTTTTTTGTTTTTCGGTGCACAGAATGGCACTAGTGAGATGCCTCATTTTTAAAATGCCATTTGTGCACCGATGTACCGTATCATGAAAAATGGATATAGGAGCTACTCCTGGGGATCTGTGTAGGAACTTCCAGAGTTGTGGTTGAGAGGGGAATGTGGACGGTAAGTCTGTGGTTAATTTCTGGACTGTTAACGGTATGCTTCATTTCAGCCTGCACCACAAAGGGTTGCATGCATCAGTGACTGCTGTGGTGGCTGATGATGATGAACTTTGACAGGCGACAGTTATGCTATCCGTGGATTTTTAAGACAGGCGGTGATTAAATATATTGCATGCACAAGCGAATTCATGAATTAATTAATGGGAAATATCCACATTCCACACACATGTGCTCATCAACATAAACACGGCCATCACTTATTTGTGGTATCCACTTCTTATTTCATGTTTTCATATGTAAATTCTATATGGGCAGCATTGGGACATGGTGAAAGCTGGCACTTGGCATTCTCAGACAACTTTCTTGCGGAAAAAATGTAATGCACAAAAACCAGACTACAGAAGAGTGTTTCTGTATCCTGAGATGCCAATACAAACGCTCTTAAAGTGTTTGACAAATTTCTGCGCTTTTTGAAGTGTGCTGGTTAAGCACGAACAACTGGTTTTGACGGTGTGCTATATTTAGCCAATAGAAGAGTAGACTATATAGTAGCACTTTACACAAAGTTTACACGTACGCATTCTTCTGCTTATTTGTTGCAATTTACAGCCAGCATAGTGAATGTTACATTCATCTGGTTTGTAAAACAATGCTTATTTTCGCATTACTTTTTGGCTAAAAATTGTGGTTCACAGTCAGCGGCAGAACCGACCTATGATGTTTAGAGCACCCGTGAGGGCTGAAGTGGTCATTAAGAAACTCCATAGAAACTACCATTTATGGTGGTGCCAGCTTTCCTTCTAGGTAACAGCAGAGTCCTTTAAAAAAAAGTATTGAGGGATTCTGGTAACAGTAAGAAACTCTATGGTGCAATCATGCTCACTGCTTTTTTTTTTTTTTTAAATTTTACAGTCACCGACCAATTGTTCAGCCACTTAAGGAGCCAAAAAAGTGTTGGACAACCAGGAAGTTTTAAAAAATTAATTCAGAATAAAAACATCCCTTTATTAGCTCAGAAGCTTTAAAAAAATAATAATAATTGGTTCACAGGAAAGGAAAGTCACGGTATCTGTCACACTTGTTCTGTGAATACCTGAACAGCACCGTATGGGAAGGGAGAAAGGTGGGAGTGAAAGCGGAAAGAGAGAAAGGGGGTGTTGTAGTGGAGGGTTCCGGAGTAATTTTGACCACCTGGGGATCTTTAACGTGCGCTGATAACACACAGCACACGGACGCCACTTTGAATCGAAACGCAGCTGCCGGCGGTCATTGAACCCCAGGGCTCCGGCACAGTAGTCGGGCGTCTTACCACTGCATCATTGCGGCGGGGCAAATTTAAAAAAAAAAAAAAAAAAAAAAAAAAATCCTCAATTTGTTTCTATGTCAATCTCCTCATTCTCACTGCCGGTTTCCAACACCCCTGCCGGGGTGGCGCAGTGGTTACGGCATTCAACTACTATTCCCAAGGATGCAGGATCAAATCCCGGCCTCCACGGCCGCTTTTCGATGGAGGCGAAAAGTAAGGCACCTGTGTGCTGTGGAATGTCAGTGAACCCCAGGTGGTCGAAATTCCCGGAGTCCTCCACTACTGAATCACTTTGGGACTTTAAACCCCAAAAACCGAACCAATCAACCAAACCAAACCAATCTCCAACATGGTGGCAACGGCTGGAAAAACCTGATATATTCTGATATCACCCTCCTATGTGAAAGGAGAGGCCAGAGTTGGCAGCTCCTGCCAAACGTTATGCCAGGCAACCCCACATCTAGTTAACGCTCGGCCATGTCAGCTACCACTTGCCAGTGCCATGCTCGTGAGTTTTCTCTCACAACGCCAACGCCAGCAGAAGGCCACAGATGCCAGATTTCTGGTCAACGGGGGCCTTTGATGTTATAGCGTTAAAAGCCATTGTCCCAGGAATGGCACCGGTGACGCCATCTCATTTTCTTTCCATCAACAATGCCATAGAGATTTGGTGGAGGAAGGCAGGCAGGCGCAGTTGTTTTGCGGAAGGTTTGAATTAGGAGCTTGATAAATAATAACCAAAACTTCTCTTCATCAAAACACTCTAATTTTGAAGGAAGATACTAAATTTCAATGAAGAGTTCTGTTTGCGTATCACAATAAATCTTTTCGAGCTCGGAACGCTATGCGATGGTGCCACCAGTGCCATCGCTCAGGCTTGCTCTGCTTTGCCATCGCTGAATGCAATTGAACACCTGACTTCTGATCGAATCAGGCAAGTACCGCCGACCAATTTGATATCAAAACATACTGACATTCAAATGCCATTTCTGTGCGAAATTCGAGCTGCAAGGATTCAGCGGTGTGGAAGAAGCATTCTATGGAACGCATGTAATTGTGCAATGCATTGCAGCTTTCGCATGTAAAGCTCTCGCTAAGCTACGACTAAACCCCCGTCAACCTTCTTTATCTGTTCCGAAAGCTTATTTAACTGGGGGATTTTTTGCTCAGTCGATGCCAACAATGACTTCTCTGTGACATCGACTCAAAGCAGTCCTGTTAAGTGCACCTTATAAGTGCAATGCAAGGTGGTGGATTTCAGGCCCAGGTAAAGCACACTGAGGAAAAGCTGCAAGTTCAGAATGCACACAATTGTGTACAAAGCGCACTAATGAGTATATGGTTGAAGAAACACATGCAAAAGACGGACATAGCAGCGTTGCCAAATTACCGGTTCTCCCTAAATTTAGTAGGCTTTTACCATGTTTGGCAGGCAAAAATGCTGCATTGTGGGAGATGGTTCCTGTTGGCTTCTGTAGGTGGTTTTCGTGGTCCTACAATATTTGTTTAGAATACTGCAAGCCCTTCGAAATTATATTTAATTCTGCAAGAGAACGTTGCTGTGAGCGCATGACGTCGATGAGACCTCAAGGTGACAAATATTCGAACACACCCAATACACTTTGATTTATGTGCAATTTTTAATGCAATCATCAAATCTGCTGATGCCAGGCATGCGGTCTGGCAGACTGGGACCTGTCAAGCAGGAGCAGAAGTTATAATAAAAAAGGATCCTAAGTTTCGTGAAAAAAATCGCTTCCATTCAACTGCAGTGGAAGAAGGCCACTCTTATAAGCTGGAGCAGCCGTGAAGCAAAGCTGCATTCTGAGATGAAGTGAACTAGTACAGGGATGCTCCCAACAAAAGTCCCTTCTTCGAGCTGGCCAAGCTTTCTCTTTCCATGATGATACTGCTCTGATAAAACACAAAGGATTGATGCATGTTCAGCCACCTAAACATTGTTAATTATAAACAGGGAACCTAATGTGAACATAGATGGCAAATTCCATCTTAATTATTGAAGCCGGACTCCAAAGGCAGAATGCTGCTCAAACTACGAAAATGTGCACATTGGAAGCAGTGCTGCAAACTTGCCTAGGACCATTGGTACAAGCAGACAATCGCCCACAGAGTGGTCGGCAAACCAAGATGAAACAAACGATGCCTTTTTGCAAGCAAAAGTGCCTACAGACAGCAGTTCATAGTCAGGAAAAAGATGTATTTTTCCGAATTTTTTAATTTAAACCTACAGAAGCCAGGTGGGATATTCCCGAGGATGAAAGTATTCATAGTCCAAAGTTTCTAGTAGTGACAATTCCTCAAAACGTGTTTTCCAGTCACCATCAGCGTCTTCTCTACGGCACCTGAACCGGTCTGCGTGGGGAAGAAGCGGGAACGGAAAGAGTGGAATAAATGCTCTCCTCGCGTACAGTGAGGAGGGCCAGCCTGTCTCCCGCTAGCGATGTGTGCCTCTATTCGCGCCCTTCTGAGGGAATGTTGGTGACCCACATATAGGAGTCTTGACGCTCGGTACTTACAAACACCGACAACACTAGTCAAAGAAAAGTGATTTCTAATATATTTGAATTATTACCTAAATTGTTTACAGGCCAAATAGCAAAATAAGGTATTAAAAATAGGCTTTTTGGTGAAATATTATTAGTTTTTGGGGATTCCTGTTGCGGGTCTTCTATTCTTAATTGGCAACACTGGACCCAAACTCACAATGATAGTAAGAAAATGAACTGAGGAAAAAAAAAAATCTTTGCAAAACATGCTGGATAGCAAAAACAAAATTTTGCAGCAAGACGTGCAGCCCATTTCAGGTCTCCTCACCTTGTGTTCAAGGGAGATGTCATAGGCATACACTATGCTTGTATTAAAGAGGACAACGTGATGGTGTGCTAAGGCCACAATGCAGTTTCTCACACGAGATATAGACTCTCTCGTGACCTCTGGTACCATCTGCAAATAAGACAGAAAGGCCATGTGCACAGGTTGCTGCCTCGAAGATCATTCCACACATAACTTCGCAAACCTTCGTTTTTCACACAACAAACATTGCTGTCCAGCACTACACACTAAAAAGTGGCATAGGGCAGTCGATACTCTTAGTTAATTAAAACCTGTAAAAGCTATTGACAGCAGCTTTCTCTTTCCCTCACAACCAAACATACAAAAAAGAGCAGAGACCATAGTTGCAGCGTTAAACATATTTTGCTTTATGCTGCTTTATACACTTGTGATATATATATATAAAAATGGACATAAAACCAAATGCAAGAGCCTTGACTCACGTCTACACTCTGAACAAATTTCGTGCCTTCTTCTGACGGGAGTGGGCAGACCCAGACATAGCCATTATTTCCCAAGATGACTTGGACACCACATGGAAGGCTGTGGAAGTGAATCTTGCAGCGCTTGATCAATGATGGTGACACAAGAACTAAAGTGCCTTGACCCAGCTGCAACAAAGTGTAAAAGAAATGTCAGGTGAGCTGTGACAGTACAAGTCTATGATCCAACAATGTTACATCCAGTCAAGCCTAGACATGCCAATGAATCCTGACAAATATAGTGAAATATGAAAAATTTTAGCGGACCTTGAAGGGCAACTCCAGCGGCTTTTCCATAATTTTGAGTCAATGAATGCATCACATTTCTTACAGTCCCCTGTCTGTGACACTATACTCGACCCAAGCAGTTTCCCTGCAGCACTACCGAAGCTGCGATGAGTGCAAAGTCGATGCACTGAGCTGCAGGATATAGCACCAGCATAACATGGTCATAAGAGTGTATGAGATAATGTTTTAAAGTGTACAAGCGCAAAACACTACCTCAAATCAAGCCTTAATGTACCCTCGCATTACACATGCTATTTCTCAGGTCTAGCGTTCACGGCTCTTGCATACAATAAAATCGCATTGCCAACATGGCGGCAGGCTTCAAACCAGGCCATCTCATTTCACAGTGAACCCTTCATACTTACTGGGTTTTTCAGAAAAGCATGTTCATTATTCATAAATGTTGCACCGGGCATTTGCTTGGCCTCATCTCGCCTACAGCAACATCTATGATTGAAAAGCCAAATATCTTTTATTTTTTATTGCAGCAGCTGGTTCTGCCTCTTCTAGGCCTAAGAAGAAAGTCAGTTCATAGACAAAAAAGTTTTCAGCCCAAAAATCCAGGCGGTGTCACTGGGTGGAAATAAAAAAGCGGATGTGGCAAAGAGCATAATGTCTTGCAAAATGCTATTCTGAAACTTCTGTATGTTCTTTCAGTGTTTGGTACGTGGACAATGTCCATGCTCTTTTGCACCCATATCTGGATATGCCGTGAGCAGATGACGTGCACATGATGCACCTTGGAGGAACACACTTAATGCACTTTCGTGAATGGCTGGAGAGGTCTCCTAGCTTCCACAATGCTGTTAAGGTTAAGGCATGAAGTATACAAACCGTCCTTCCAAACAAAACTATTTTTAAAAAGCAAAAATAGCAAATCGGAACCCAAAATTTGATTCATGGCCAGAAACAATGGGCCAGATGATGAATCAATGACAACGCATACATGAGCGGGAAATGTGCGGGAAATGGCTGAAATAGTGACTGGAAAAGGCAATGTAGTTCATAAAATGCCCAAGACAACCTAATACAAGCCTCAAACTTTCTTATTCACGTGGGGAGCAGGTAATAATGTGGGGTCATTGCTCTTGATGTTGCAAATGCAACATTTCCCACAGAAATAGTCTAAACTGACACAATGGACGTAGCATAACGTGGTTTCTGCAGGATGGAATTGTTATATGGCTCCCATAGTTTTTAGAACGGGTCACAATGCATAGGAAAACCTATAGTAGATGTTTCATTGCAATATGTGAATGCTGAAGAAACCCTGCAGTTGTTATTTAAGGACATTCTCACGGTCTTATTTCGAAGAACTGAAATAAAGTTATTGGCTTCCCAAAGATATTTATTTCATGTTACTGAAAACTCCTCCCATGTATTCAGCACTAGACACTTTTGATAAAAGTGCAGTAAACTTATGCTGAAGTTTTGTATTCATGCTTGAAACAGTGCGACAGATGAAACTGAAAGGAAGAGATACCACATTTTTTCATGCCATCCCTTATGCTGTTTCAAGTATGAGAGTTCCCAAACAAGCCAAAATTACCAAACTATTGTATTCAAAATTGTCAACTTGGAAAACAGTGAGTTTATCTATGCTTCCAAGCAATTTTAAACTTAAGAATGCTCTTTGGACAAGAAAGGCTTTGAACTTCTGTAGACATCTTATTGTCTTTCATGCATAAATTCTTGTGTCAATTTCTTTTAAAAAAGGTTCTTCCTATATTTCTTGACCAGTGAAAGAGTAAAGCAAGCACTAACCAATACATCTGGCTGCTACTCATGTTCCCTGCCTGTTGCATTGCTAAACCAGAGTCAAGAAGACATAGAATGCCTGCGCAACTTTGAAACCGCAGTGCCCCAAGTTTAGTGGCTCAAAATTGCTGCATTTCTGCCAGAGTGATCAGTTCTGACCCTGAACTGAAAGCTGTACTGTGATGAAATTGCTTCGACTCAAATAAAATCGTATTTGATACAATACTGTTTTGGCATTGGAATTCGCATAGGTTCATTGGCTTTTTAAAAGTTAATCAAGTGATATTTCTCGCACATATATAGGGCAAAGAAATCTAACCAAACAGACCCCTAGGATAAGGAATATAAACAGAATATTAACAAAGCCAATTAGAACGCATAACAAGGCATGGTTTTCAGCCAAAAGAGGAAACAGACCGTCAAGAAACTAAACAACTTAGGAGAAAAACTACAGTCATGTAAACAAAATGTTCAAGAGCAACTCTGGAGACTTTTGACCATTAAAATTATGCACATATGTCTGAAAACTCGTTTTCCTCTGTAACTAATTTCTTTAAAATGTGCCCCAGACAGCAAAAGACAGGTAACCCATCAAAGGCAGACAGTGTTTAGTGCAACACCACAGAGATCTCCAAGATTGATGGAAAAGCCCTCATTAGTTGTTTAAGAGGTCAAACCAGAGAGCGGACACAGTGGCTCTATGAAATATTTAAAATGGCCAAAAACACGTGAAAAATTTTCATTTTTGCAACATAACTGGGCAATATTCTTGGCGCAAATAAGGCTACACCATAAGCAGCAAGTAAGTGCATAGAGTTAAATTTTCACTATGTAGATAAAGGGCCATACTATATATTACAGCTACCTATGATCCATACAGAGAGCACACCACACAGTAAAAGCTTAAAGGTATACTGAAAAAATATCCAACAATGTTGAGAAAGCACCATAATTGCATTCTTAAGACACGATTACACTAGTACAGACAAATAATTCGGGTTAGTTTTGAGCGGATGGCTGTATTTTTGACATTTTCTGAGCGGCCGCCGGGTCAGAGCCAGTACGCTCCCGACTGTTAGCCGGCGGGTGTGACGTCACAACTTCCCTCAGCAACGTCATGGCCCCGCAATCCCGCCGCCGCCCCCGCACCTGGAGTTGGTTGACCGTCTACAAGCAGTGTCAGTTCCCCGCGTAGCGCCGTGAACAATGATGCGAAGTATGGAATGCTTAACACAAGGGAGGTCAAGCGGGACGTGTACGGAGGGCGCGTATTACGGACAATTGTTTGCGTGTAGGGAGGGAACGATGAATTGTGCGCAGGAACACGAGCAGAAAAAAAAAAAAAAAAAAAAAAAAAAAAAGAAAAAAGAAAAATGCAAGTCCGTCCCTGCGTTTTGTGAGTGCCACGGGAAAAGGGAAAAATGAACAGGTGCAACCGGCCGCGATGGGGGTGTTGTGACATGATGTCCGGTTTTGTCAGAGCTTTCATAGAAGCCCGCTAGGTGCGGTGATTTGAGAAATATTCATTAAAATACTTTCCGCTCATTTCTGCTCATAAAGTGGATTGTTTTGGTCACTTCCAATGCGATAGCTACCATCTGCACTGGAAATCTCGGCAGCAATTTTTTTATTCAGTATACTTTTAAAGGGACAGAATACTGGCCAAAATATGTCATGAGATTATGGTGGAGATGAAAAGACCTTGCCTCATATAGTACAGATCAAGGACTACAATATATATAAAAAAAAGGGAGGCTTTACAATTTTAATTTGCCATTGAAAATTGCATAACAACAACTGAGGCGCTATCTAGCAGAGAAACCCCATTGCTTTCAGTGTAGTACCCCACGTGACTACATCCCAGCAAAATATCGCTGATTTTCTTAAGTGCACACTGTTCTTTTTTCTTCTAGAAGTGCTTGTCATAATTCATTCTATTTTGTGCTCTCTCCACTGTGTCCTTAAATAAAAACCACCCTTCTTTTGCACTGCGAGTAGCATGCTTTCAGGTTTTGCCACTATACTTCATCTCACAAGATGTTTGTAGCACTGCGAAAGGCACCCTGGTCCCATCAGGATCCCGCGCACTACCATAGGCAATTGTGCTCCTACGCGCCTCTCATCCCCCAAATTGGCAGGGGTGACAGTAGAAGCACAATTCTCTATTATAGTGTGCAGGGGCGAGAGGCACTTAGGAGCACAGTTGCAAGGACTCCTCTTCCTTTTGCAGTGCTGCAGATATCTTGTGAGGCGAAGTATAGATGGCACCACAGTGTTTAGAATTCCATGAATGAAGCGATGATAGTATGCAGTAAAACTTTCATCGACGATGCGTGCGTTTTTGTGCCATAACAGCCTTGAGTGTGAAACTGAAAAGAACGTTACTCAGCAAAAAATGTCGAATTACTGCCTGGCGGGTGAAATTTATATTTGTTTTCGGTACGTCTTTTTTGTCGACCACCAGTCGTCATCACGGTCGCTGCTCATGGTTTCCAGCATCAGAGTACATAAAAACGGGCGCATGCACCGATCGAAAAATTCTGGGTAAAAATTTTCTACAGCATTTCAACCAAAACCATTCTGGAATCGAACATTTTAGACATCAATCTTCCCATTGTGGAAAAAAAATATTGAGACCTAAATTCGAGCGTTCTGTCCCTTTAATAAGCAAACACAAACCATGAAAATACATAGATTTGCCTTTTAACATATGGTCAGACATTCTCAAAGTAAAATCGCTGCATATTTTATGGTAAAAATATTTATTCTCTTATATTGCGTAGAAAGTGCCTATATTAAACAAACACACACACACACACACGCACGCACACACACAGACACACACAAGGTGTTCAAAATTAGACTTTACTGATTTTTAAACAAAAAGCAAAATGTCGTACGCTAAAGCCGTTTTTGTACATTGGTAATGCGGCCGGGCGGACACAAATCGGGGCATTAATTGTCTCTGCAAACTCGGTAATTAACTAAAATTTAATAATTTTTAATTGGCTGAAGTTAGCATATATATTTATATTGAGAACTTGGAGGCAAATGCTTTTTAGGGCTATTCCATTTTGTAGAATTTTAGTAACGTGCCTGTGTCCTGAGATGTACACTTCTAAAATTTCGTCCAAGTTTGTCTAATTACGCATGCGAGACAGCGGCTCTCGGCATGAAGCACCTCCCACGTGTGACGCAGCTGTTGCTTATGGCACTCTGCCTTGCACATCTGCCTGTCCATGTGGCTTGCACTAGCGCTGCTATCGGGAATAAAAACAGCATATCATGGCTCACTTTATCTCATCCATGTTTATACGGCGGCACCAAGCCTAGTTGAAAGTTATTGCTCGCTCTAGTCCCCTAGCACAGTGATTCATCGCTTTTGCGCGCCAAGAAAGAAACGCTGGCCGAGAACAAAAAGTGATCCGCGTCGCCGCTCGTTACACACTCTTGCAAGGCAGTGCCACACGCAACAGCTGCGTCACACGTGAGAGGTGCTTCACGCCGAGAGCCGCCGTCTCCGCATGCGTAATTAGACGAACTGGGACGAAATTTTAGACGCGGGCATCTCAGGACATAGCCGCGTTACTAAAATTCTACAAAATGAAATAGCCCTAAAAAGCATTTGCCTCCAAATTCTCAATATAAATATGCACGCTAATGTCAGCCAATAAAAAGTTTATTATTGAATTTTAGTTAATTACTGAGTTTACAGGGACAATTAATACCCCAATCTGTATCCGCCTGGCCGCATTACCAACGTACAAAAACGGCATGAGCGTACGGCATTTTGCTTTTTTTTTTTTAAATAATCAGTAAAGTTAATTTTAAACACCCTGTGTATGTGTGTGTATATATATATATATATATATATATATGCAGCGGCAGGCAGAAATGTTGGCGATGGTTCAAGCGAGCTCGAGCTTGCCCGTCGCCACCGCGATTTTGGCCACGCCTGCGCACCGCAGCTCCGCAGCAGCCTACATCACGACAGGCGGATGGCGATAAAAAACCGGCAAATGAAGGTGCAGCGCTAATTTTAGTCGAGTCACATGATGTCATCTCGCCCCTTTACCCAAGCCTGTATGCGCAGATTCAGTGGCTGATACCTTATCGCTCATTCGTTTGTCGTGACGTTCGCTGATGGGAGAGAAGGAGGCCTTGTTAGAATGTCGGCGGTGTCGGCTCGCCGTTCTTGCTGCTACTGCACCGTCACGTGGGCCGGCTGTCTGACGCGGGCGAAGAAGCCATCGCAGGAATATCGGCCTGCCGCTTTAACGGGGCCAAGAAGACACGGCCGCAGCTGATTTCGTTCGCTCAAAGCACGACTGAGAGCACCACAATCGCGGCGCACAAATGCACTAGTCACGTGGTATTATTTGTATTTCGCGGGCTTTCTTCTGAGCCCAGAAAAAACGATACAAGTGAGACTTTCTTTATCGCAATTAATGAAATGGGGGTTTCTGAAGGTGCTCTACAACTTTCCAATTTACATGTTTGGTCTAAAGTCGATATTTAATAAATTAGATAAATTAACATAATTAGCTAATTAAGTAATTGCAAAACAAAAAATTGCCTGTAGTGCCCAAGGAGGCTGGCAGTTGAATGCAATTGGTTTCACTGACCTACCTCGAATATATTATTTTGAACGCCTTGGTTCAAGTTAGCTGGGACACCCGGTATATATATATATGTATAAGTTATACATTACGTACTTGCGCCCACAATGCCAGAAGTGGCCCCTCAAATAGCACTTTGATCGATGTCTGTCTAATAATTAGAAATCTGGTACAGCACAATTTTAAAGCACAAGTGTCATATGGAAGCTGGCATTTGCTGTCACAGCCCTAGCAAAATTTAGTCTGCATTTTATTAACCTAGACAGAAGCCAAACAGAAGGGCATCTAAGGGCTGCATTCTTCTCATACTAAGCACAGCATTGCATGGAATACCAACATGGCACACTCCAACGCCCGACCGCTGCATTTGTAACCAGATGTACAGAGTGGAACTTGCCTTGCCATACTTGAGACTCCTGGTGTGCAGTGACAACGATCCATCAGAAAAAATTGACTGAACCTCTGCCTGGCAGCACAACAGTTAAGTAAGTTATTGATGACTGACATAAACAAACAAACAGTACGCAAAGAAAACGCTAGCAGACGAACATGCATGTCTAATAAAAGAGAATAAATAAGCAGTCTAATGCTGGCTGTCATGATCTTGCATGGCATATACTACACTCACAACTATCAGCCTCATGCGGCAAGAGGATGACTCCAGATCTATTTGAAAGCTATGACACAAGCAGCCAGTGATGCTTTAAAGGAGTATCAAAACCAAATTTTGGTGGAGTGTTTCCAGTTTGTTAATGATGCGCAAGATATTACTGTAAATGGATCAATGCATGGAGCAAAGGATATGACATCAATGTTGCACATAAGTCTCGTGAGGGATGAAAAAAAAACAACAACAAATATATTTGCTCCTTTGTCATTTTTATTTACTATAACACTAAAGCTAGCCTGATTCAAGAGCCAGAATTACAACTGAAGGAGCAGTGATTATCTCACAAATTTCTTCATCCCTCAAGAAATCTACACACAACTTAGATGTCATAGCCATTGCTCGGCTGTCGAAAACCAAAAAATATCAAAGAAAAAATTTGATTACACATAGTTTAACAGTCATAAGCAAATATCACATGTGCCTAACCTCTTGGCGATTCCTGTATAACACCAAAAATTGTGTCCATATTCCTTCAACACTGTGTACAAGGTAAAACACCAGGCCTATTTAAGACATGGAGGCCTGATACAGTCCTTGATGAACTGTTTCACTTAGAACTTCAGTGTTAACACAACCTGCTCATTCTTGCACTGCTATACCCATAAAACATTCATTTCTTCCTTCACCTGCATGATGTAAACAAAAGGATACACTGATGAGGTCACCTTCACACAGGTATTGCCTCATAAGCAGTTCATCCTCAGCTGATTTCCTTCTCTGAAAAAGTTGTGACATCAATTCTAAGACAATGCACATAACATGGCCAAGGCTGGACACACAGCATAACAAGTGACTATAGAATAAGTAGCTCCCAGCATGCATTCTATCAAGCATATTAGCCAGCAATGCCAGGTCAACTCCTGACACCCCGTTGCAGTGGCTCAGTGGTCAAAGCACTTATCTGCTGAGCTTGAGGATGAGAGTTCTAAGCCAGCAGTTTAGTCGGCATTTTAATGGAAGCAAAATGCATAAAGAATTTGTATACTGTTTACCACCAGTGCATTTTAAAACACCTAAGGTGGCTAGAATTAATCTGGCGCCTTCAGCTAGGGTGTCCCTCATAGCTCGTGTCACCTTGGGACATTCAACCCCATATACCATCATTCCCTAACGGCCTGAGTAACATTGAGCATCGCCACCACAATCTCATTACGTTCACACTCAGCGTTTTTAATGTAATAGTAAGTAGATAGCAAGAAACACCATACCAGCTCTCCGCCAGGCAAGTTGACGGATGAAAGCAGCAGAGATGCGTTCAAACGTGATGCCATTTCAACTTTCCATCGCCTCTGCTGAACTTCAACTATTCGTCCAATGACAACGTCCCCTATCTCGCCATTGTAGCTACACAGAAGGAAAACCCAGTAACAGTGGCAGGGAGAAAACAATGCATAAAATGGCACCACCTAATTCCAACAGCCATGCCTTTTCACAAATAAAAAGCCTAAGAAGAATGCGTTTTAAAGCAATGAAAATAAGTATGCTAGGACTGCATGCAGAGCACCGAACACAAAGCCTGCGACTTATTAAGAAGAAAAACTTCCTTAATATCACATTATTATGGCAGACAACAATTACTGTCCACTCACTTTGTAACAGATGGTATGAACAAAAATATCCCAAGATATATCTAGACAAATGAAGTATGTAGAAACACAATTACAGAGATAAAAATTAGGAACAGAGAATTGCTCATATGAGAGAATTCATGTTTCAATGTGGTCATGAGGTGATGGCTCATAGAGTGCTGCACTACATATTAAGTGACAAAAATATCCTTTATAACATAGGTAGTCAAAAAGATAATGCATACTTCGAAATATATCGACACTGAAAGGTTCTCAATCCAATCAGGAACAAAATGACAAGATCCATTAAAATTTATAAATCGGATGTCTCCACTTTAAAGTTCACTACTTCTGCCACATTGTTGCTGATCCTTCTTCAGCCTGTTACTCAACACAAGCTAGGCAATTTTATGGCTTCAAGCCAGGTTATCATATCTCTTTTTAAATCTACAGAAGACAACCCATGTTATCAAACACAGTAATGATCTGGTCAAGCATCTTGTGAAAGACATGCAGCTTGCCTCAACTTTTCTGCAGGGCTTCTGAAGTTCCCATAACAACCCACAGCAGTACTTTGTTTCAATGGAAACAGATCTTGAAGGACACTAGTCATCATGCCCTTTCCAGTCAGCCATCGAGCCCGAGTTTCAGTGTTCACACAACAGAACCATAACACTGCAAATGCAGCTTCGTGTGTCTGGATTCTGTAGCATTCTGACGTAGCAGCACTTCGCTGATGACCACCAGTCTTACCAAAAAGACAAAACTAGGTTGTTTTGAAACTGGTTTGCTAAGATTGAGTGTTTTGAAATATCAATGTTGGAGTGTCAATTCATGTTACTTCTATTATGATAAATAGTTCGGCATTCATTCGACTGTAAGGTTCTGCATATGCAGCTGTTTACGAATTATGAAAACAGCAGATTCTCTACACATCTTAAGTGTCAACAACTTCCTTAGCTACGGTTCTGTAGCATCGCTGAGGCTGGGACTTCAGCAGGTGCCACTAGCAGCCTCCTGGTTCTCGTCATGCCTTTTGTCAAGCATACCTTCATGAAGTTACCCACACAACTTCTGAGCACGAATAGTATACAGCAGTTGCTTGCCACCATGTTTTTCAATTATAGTGTGAGAAGATGGCTTTTCCATGCATTTCATAGCAGTTCATATAAACAACAAAAGAAACCTTTGGCCAAAAACAAACCAAAAATTCCACTTTCTGCCCAGAATATTCGGTTACGGCTGGATAACAAAAAAGAAATGAGTCACAGTATTTAGAAGTGGTATATTACCATGCATACATTCATTATTCTCAACGGAAGATGCTGCCAAAGGGCATGGATAAGTTACACAAAACAATTATTTGCACAAAGGGAAACCCTATAAGCTAGAGCATAAAAGAAGTCTATACGCACCGTGTTTTGAGAGGACGAACAGTAATGAGCTTGTTCACTTTCTCAATCACACCTGCGACTGATGACAGTAGTTGTTCACTGCTACTGTCGACATATGTACCATGTCCTCTGGAAAGGCAGGACAAATGCAAAAGTTTGATATGTACTACATACACAAAGCAGTCACAACTGCCCCCAGCAACTCATCTGCATGCACTTCTCTGCTTCGCTTAATGACAGAAATATGCGAATCTGCAAACCACCTGAGTGCAACTGTAGCAATTTACAAGTTGGAAGCCTAGGTTACATTAGCCAAACAACACTCGAAGGCTAACATTGATCACCTCATAAAGCTTAAGTCGCTTGTGATGACGTCTCCTGGAGCCACAAGGCCCTTTGGTCGCGTGTTCTCACAAACCTCTCGCTTTCGCGCGGAGAATAGCCTCACATCAACCGCCCTGGTAGCTATGGTATCCATGTTGACGCGTTAGACAAGGTGGTAGCCACCCTAGACAAGGTTAGTACACTTTAACAAGGTAGATCCAAGGCCCGCAGATATAGTGCCAATATTTTAGATCCCGCGTGGGACGCGTTGCTAGTCTCGGATTGAAATGATTTGAAATCGCATCTCGGACTCCCGCTAGTTTCGGTTCTGCTTTCCAAACCAACCATTTAATCGGCACCTGCCTGCACAGGCTTTAGCGTTCGCTTTCCATAATTTGCTCAGATAAGTCTGGTTCTCACTCAAAAATATGTTTTTGTCCTTTCTATCTTAAATCCTTACCAGCAGGAGCCCACTTTCTCGTATTATTTCGGATACAGCGCGGGCTGTTCACAAGAATTTGTTGAATGTGTCCACGAGGGCCTTGCGCAACGCTATCTTGACCAAAGTTGATCTTGTTATTGTTATATTCTTCATAATTTGAGTGAACGGGCTGTAGGTAAATCCGACACCTCCAACCTCTTTAGAGAGCAATGGGAGGCCATTCTTTGCAGCGATGACCCACAAGACCAGCGATGACTGGTGAACAGGGCTGAGGCTGCGCTGAAGGCCAGGCTGCCGGACTAGGAGGTCCACGCATCATGGCTCTAAAATAGCCTTTGCAATGTAACCCACTTGAGAGCATCGGGGCTGGTAGAGGAGGAATGGGAGGGCTAACTGTGTACTAGTATAAAACACGTAGGGATCTCTTTATTGGTTCTATAGTGAACATGTTCTCTAAGTACCGAGAGCTAAGTACAACATCAGAAAATGCGCGTACATATTCGATCGTCATATCACGTCTTGTCATCTTACACTCATGTGGCCAAGGAAAGTTATTTTTGCTTCAAGCACACAGAAGTGGCACAGGCACACATATATATGAGCCTTCTTTTCTGAGGTAAAAGGTTTCCAGTAGTTCGCGTGCACCCTAGACAACGGCCGATATACAGACAATGTCCACAAATAACCGTAATATCCGATATCATTTGTTGGTATCATAGCGACGTCCAGGTGACTTTCTACTTTCAAGTATCAGTGTATAGATATTCATGAGATATCCCTGTTGGGACTTTTTTTTTTTTTCGGGGTATACTGCTGTCCTTTTGCTCTAATTGAGGGGGGGGGGGGGGGGGGGGCTATGTAGAATTCATTATAAAAGTGAGCCACTCACAAATCTCACCGACACAAAACCTCAGTCAAGAACTTATATCAAAGAGTAAGGGAGTAAAACAATTATTTAGAAACTCCGTCAGCTCAAAATGCGAGGTAAAAATAACAATAATTGGTTTACAGAAGGCGCGATATCTGCCACACTTTTTTCCTTATGGAAGGAAGGAAGGAAGGTGGGAATGAAAGGGGAAAGAGAGAAAGAGGAGCCGTAGTGGAGGGCTACGGAGTAATTTGGACCACCTGGGGTAACTAGCGTGGACTGAAATCGCACTACATGCGGACACCGTTTCGTCTCCATCGAAACGCAGCCGCTGGCGCTCGGGTTCGAAGCCGGGTACTCCAGCAAAGTAGCCGGGCATCTGAACCACGGCGCCACCGCGGCGGGGCAAATGCGAGATACACGTGACTTGGAAATAATGAACTAGCTTAGTTCACTGTAATTTGGTACCTACATCAAACGCGCACATCAGAGGGACGTCGACACGCTGCGCGGTTACTTCAAGATTTGTAGGCGTTGGTGTTGGTGAAAAACGTCTAATTAGAAAACGAGAGTGTGCAGGCTGCAGTAGGGTGCTTCGCTCCAGCTGTGGACTGAAAATGAATATTCGCTGTTTGTTATTTCCGAAGCACTGAAATGTACTGGCTGTTTTGGCTTTTCTCAGACTAGTGTGTCAGCGCGTTTGAATACATTCCAATTAGTTTGTACTTTATGCACTGAGGGCACTGTCAAGAGGCAGCCCAACTAGCAACTCCAAAACTCTAATTTATCCCCGCCGCGGTGGTGCAGTGGTAATACGCCTGACTACTGTGCCGGAGTACCCGGGTTCGATCCCGACCGCGGCGGCTGTGTTTTGATGGAGGCGAAACGAAGTGGCGCCCGTGTTCTGCAGATGTCTGCGCACGTTAGAGATCCTCAGGTGGTCGAAATTACTCCGTAGAACTCTACTACGGCTCCCCTTTCTCTCTTTCCACTTTCACTTCCACCTTCCTCCGTTCCCTTACGGCGCGGTTCAGGTGTCCACAGAGCAACTGTGTGACAGATACTTCGCCTTTCCCTTCCTGTGAACCAATTATTACTATTATTAAATTTGAAAATTGGACTGCAAAACATACAAGCACGGGAAAAGGAAAAGAAAGCACGCTCAAAGAATAAAGAAGATAGTCTCAAGAGAAAAGAAAGGTTCACTCAGATCTTTCGGTGCCGGTGCTCAGCCTTGTGAATGACGGTGCGTCTAGCGAAGAGGTGCGGTTGGGCGTCGGCTGGGGCGGTGATTCCGGCTGCGCCAGAATGGAGGTGTTGGGTTGATGGCGCCTGCAGCAGACCTCAGCACTACAGCATGGGCCCGTCAGCTACGCGACTCGTTCGCGTAAATCAGGTAGCCGGAGTAGCGTCGGTGGAGACGTGGGCAGCCAGCGTTCGGTCACCCGGGTGGTGGCCACATCACGACAGCTGCAAGCCACGAGAGGTGCAATAGAACAGCTGCGCCTGAGTGGTGACTCGGGCCGATGAGTCTGGAGGCTCAGGGTGATGGTCCGTCCGGGCCTGGAGGACCGGACGTCTGTGGCAGAGGTCCAGACCAGGGAACTCGAGACGCCAGAAGACGCACAGAACCTTCTATTGCCAACTGCTCTCCTCCTGTTCTCCCCACCACGCTCCCATGCGCTACGTTCTCCACGCGCCACGCTCACGCGTTCGCTTCCCGCTCCTTCTCTTCTTCCTCTTCCTGCGTGCTCCTTGTGCTCCAAAATATCCCTTGCGTGGCGCTGGATCCTTATACACACAGCGCCTAGATCGCTTCACCCAGAGGTTTCGTCGCTCTGCCGGCATCACTTGAGAGACAGGCGCACAGCGGTTCTTTGTCAATTTCGTTTCGACCGCGGCCTCGCTGATAACCGCCGCGCCAGTTCCCAATGGCCAATGTGCACAGTAACTGCGCTTGCAGTTCGACCTCAAAGCGAACATTGGCAGAGTAATCTAGGCCGGACGCTCCGCTGGCACTTTGTTTTTGGATGGAACCGCCTATCCGGGTCACATTCCTGGGCCTTATAACGATCGTAATTATTTTAAGAAAATGGTTCTAGCGGTTATACTATTTGGACAACAGCTTCAGTTCAGCAAACACAACACACACCCTAAATGAAAATTAAAAAAGGTAAATAATGTATGTAGTTAATTATCAAAATAATTGAAGCCTGCCTTTTACCTGGTGTCCGCCGTAGCTCCTCAATACAGTCCCAGCGCTACAATTAACCTAAAGTCAGTTGCCCTTTTTTTATACATTTTGGACCTTCTGAAAAGAAACACCTTTCAAATGTGTATATATATATATATATATATAAGCAGATCAATTAAGGGGAAATGAGGGTGCTTGTTATAATACATGAAGGAAAGAAGCCAACAGTCAGCGAGGCCAAGGAAAGCGTTGGGGATGGTACTTTTATGTCTTTTTTTAATGTTTGCTTAGATAATCACGGAAATTAGTAATGTAATCTGTTTAGGGGAAAGATAATTAAACTCAAAGTAGAAGAAAAAACAACGTTACTAAACAGATTACGTTACTAATTTCCGTGATTATCTAAGCAAACATTAAAAAAAAGACATAAAAGTACCATCCCCAACGCTTTCCTTGGCCTCGCCGACTGTTGGCTTCTTTCCTTCATATATATATATATATATATATATATATATATATATATATATATATATATATATATATATATATATATATATATATATATATTTTTTTTTTTTTTCTTCTTCTTGAACCAACATTTTTGGTTCATGGCCCCTTTTTCCAAGCTTTTCACCCCAGAAGAGCCGAGCACCAGGCCGGGGGAAATCTTGTACCCATTGGAAACCGGTGGGTACCCGGCGGCACTGGGGATCGAACCCCGTACCTCCGTCCGGCGTGACCCCCAAAACTTCCGGAGGCGACTCCGCGTGTTTCGCCTACGTCACGAGGCGGGGCCACCGCTTCGAAAGGAACCGTTTTGCCGGCCGGCGCAGGAACCGCGACGAGTTGGTCCGCTTCGAGAGGGAACCGCTCTGCGCTCGCTGTGGCATCTCATGGCCGTAGTCGAGCGACGGCGCGCGCCGCAGATGCTTGAGTACGGCCGTGGTAGCCGTGGTATCTTTTTTTTCTTGGAGGGGGGGGGGGGGGGGGGGGGGCAGCGCTTTGCTGTTTCAGTAAACCTTTTGCAGCAACACTAAGACTCTGCCGATTGCGCGCGAAGGGAAGTGAGAACGAAGGAGTATGCCGGGCTGCCGTCAGAAGCGAAAGTGCGCTACGCGCTTCGATAGGTACTATCATAAGCAATATGAGCAAGAACACACGAGCGCGTGGCAGATAGCCTCGAAACCCACTTGGGGCGATACAGTGCGGCCGCTGTGGGAAACAGTGGAAAGGGAGCCGTGGTTCCGTTAACTGTTAATTGTCACTCCCGCCTTACTAGCATTACTGCGAAACGGCAGCTGATTGCAAGACACCCTGTCGGAAGTGATGAGGCATTTTTACGTTCTTCGCAGATTTGAACGTTTGCGTGTGACTGGCCATATCATAGGCCATTAAAAAAACGTCGACCAGAAAAAGCTCATTGCAGCATGCTCCCAGAAAGAAAAAGTAAGAAACGAAAAGGTAAACAGCGGTATCTGGCGCAGAACTACAGATACCACGATTCACAATCTGCGCTTCAAAACCGCCTTATCATCGCTAGCGGCCGGTGCCTCGCAATCAGCTGCCGTTTCGCAGTAATGCTAGTAAGGCGGGAGTGACAACAGTTAACGGAACTGCAGCGCCCTTTCCCTTTTGTTTCCCACAGCGGCCGCACCGTATCGCCCCAAGTGGGTTTCGAGGCTATCTGCCTCGCGCTCGTGTGTTCTTGCTCATATTGCTCATGATAGTACTTTGCGATCGGGAGCTCTCGGTCAACAGGAGTGCGACCATTTGAATCCGGCAGTCGTAGAGACAAATAATTCGCGTCCATAAGTGTGCGGGCTGAGTTTTTGCCCCCTTCTACATTAGCGGAACGGGTATAGAACGGGGGCAGACGGTGGCTGACTGGATCGAGTGCGGTCGGATTCCCTGTGTCATCGGCTGCGTCCTACATTGACAGCTATATTCTCGGAACGTTCGCGCACACTCACGACGCTTGAGCGGCCGATAAGACTACGTACACGCTGCCCCGCTACATGGGCAGGCGCGGACGGGCCGGCGCGGTGCCGGTATCAAGCAGCTCGTTCGTACTCGCAACTGCGGCAGTTACTCCTGTTACGTTTCGAACTTCCCGAGTAACGAGACGGTGCACGTGTAGAAATGGGCGTCCGTTTTTCTAAGAAGACTGCACGCGACCACCTCGGAGTTCGTGGACCAGAACCACCCAGGACGCAGCAACGCGGTGTCTCATATCGGCAGCGACGGCAGCAGTTGCCCCAGTTTGTGTCCGGAGGACTGTGCACAGAGGCGCTCCTGTGTTGTGTTTGGAAACAGAGAGCCGCGGCGCCTGCGTGTTAGCACCGAGGAGAGAGAGCGGGTCATCTCCCCCTTCCCTTCCCCCCGTGGAGAAGAGTGGTCACCGCATTCCTTTCCCGCGGAGTGTTCCCGCGCGAGGGGCCCGCGTGGGTGGCGCGCGGTTCAGACCTTGGACAGCCAGCAAGCCTCCTTGGGACCCCCATGCCTGATTTCCCCCGGCGGAGTCGCCATCGTGCCGCTAAAGTGGAAAGAGTGCGCTGGGAGGACGTTTCTAGTGGGCGGTTCCCGAATGTCAGCATATCAGGAACTCAAATGTGATTGGACTTTGACCAAATAGAAAATTCCCCAACTAGGTACTTGGTGACAAAAAAGTTGTTAAAAACGAGAGTACGAGTGCTCTCTGGTAGGTACCTTCTCAGATTCACCATGTAAATAAACCTTCGTTAAGTTCTCTCTAACTCTCGGCCAGTCTCTGCTTGGGTGACCGCCGCCTAATGAGTGCCTGCAGCCCGACGTCTGACTCGGCTTTTCGCTACCCATTGGTCCGCTACTTGGAGCAGGCGCAACGCAACACTCCTCGTTCATAGAGCTAGCCGGATTCGGACTGCATACTACGGGCGTTGTAGACCTCGTTCTTAGGATTATTGCCATTCTGTGCGAAAGACAGAACTTACAAAAACTTCACAGTGAGCGAGGAAGTAGACGACGCCGCCGCTCGTGCGACACCATCTAGCGGCGAAAAAGGTACTCTTGAGCCAAGAAAATTGCTCGGCAGTTGTTAACAGGAAGTTTCCAAGAATATTTCAGTCTGTTATTTACTAGTTTGCATTACTATGTAATTATTAGATTTATTTAAGGCTTAACACCACTTCGGCACAAGTATTTGGCACCAGAAAAAGCCGCATGTGCTCGCGGTTGAACACTGTATCGTGGTGGACACGCCTAAGGCCTCATTCTCACAGCCGGTTTTTCTCTCCTCCGTCGCCTCCGTCGCGCCGTCGCTCGCCCGAGAAGGGGAGTTAATGGTGCCAGTACTCCCCGAAATCGGGTGGCCGGCGCCGTGGGGTTTAGCTCCAAGGCGCCGCCGGTCCGGCGAGCGGCGGACTCCGCCCCACGAAAGACGGACCAGTGAGCGCGCTCGCTTCTCTCACGTGACTCTACGTAACGGCTTGCGTGCCGCGACCGAGCGAGCGCTGGCGGAGCGGCCGCGCGGCCATCGCGGGCTCGCATGCAGACGGCGGTGCGCGAACACAGAGAGAGAGAGAGAGAGAGAGACAGAGACAGAGAGAGAAAAGCGGGGGTTGCCCTCCTATTTGGTGCCCCGCGAAGCGCGCGCTGACAAGAGACAACAGATGCCGTTTTTTTTTTTTTCATCTTTCAATTCATCGGGTGTCGCAGCTAAACATGACCTCCTACAAAACTTAACGATATTTCAGTTGTATGTTTGAATGGGTGTATCAAAAGAAATTTTGCAAGTTCTGGCGCCCCATTCCTTTAGTGATGACAGTTATTATATATGTTCCTATAGATTTCTTCGATTTCGCTAACTGCCATGAATAATATTATAGATGTGCGCATTTATGCTGAGCTTGGACACTGGCTTGATATATATCCGTACCCATTTGTTGTTCCGTAGTACGTGCGGTGTTTTTACTGAGGCTGACATAAGAAGGCGTTCCAACTCTGAACTGCTGCGAGAAGTCGCGACACTAAAAGCGGAATATAAGAGACGGGTAATTTTTTTTAATCTGAAATGCTGAGGTAACACTATTTTCAAGTAGATTTGGAATTTCACTCCCTTTCATTTTGGAGCTACGCAAACGGTACCTCGTTGCAAATAGTTAATCTGGTAGTTTTTCTCGCCAACCTAAGTCGATCCAAACGCAGAACAGGTTCTTGACAAATTGAAATCATGTAAAGCATGTGGCTCACAAGTTGAGCTAAGAGCCATTATATAGACACAACCAGAACCAAAAACAAGTACGGAGTGGCAAACAAGGTTCGAGGCAGTAAAGATTTGGATAGACGGGAAACCTGCTGGCTAGGCAGGCGAAGAAGTCAAAACGACTGCCGCGCAGGTGAAGAAGGGAAAGGAAGAGGTAATGGGCGAGGTGAGGGAAGGAGCAGAGGAGAAAACTGAACAAAGAAACGAGAGAGAGAGAGAAAAAAATGCGAACAGCGTGTAAATGGCGCGGCAAAACTTCGTCAAGGGGTGGAGGTCTAAGAAAGCAAGTAAAGAAAAAGCATATCAATGGGGAAAACAAATGTAAGAAAAGGTCGCAATCTCTCCGCAAGACCGAGAACCCTTAAAAAAAAAAAAAGAAGCTGTGACGAAACTGCGTTTCAAGAGGAATCCACCGCTTTTGAAGCCGCATTGCTTGCACTTGCAGATGATAGCGAAATATTAAGCGCTGCCTTAATATCACGAATGGTGGTATCGAGAGGAACGTTTCATTGCTGGTGAACAATGCTTATATTGATAGCAGTCTTGAGTTGCGTGGAGTTTCGTACAGCTACTGAAGCACCAAAGCGCAAGAGGCTGACAAAAAATGCCGATTTTATTTAATTTTGCAATATGCAGGACGTCACAGCTAACCTCGACTTCCGACAGATTTGCGTGAAATATTATTTCAGTCGGCGCCATTCTAACTTGATTTTTTAATGCTTGTATCAAAACCATCTTGCCATGTTGTCGCGAACAATTCTTTTATTGATAGAATATAGTTCATTACGTTTTCTGTGATTGTGCTGATTGCGAAGAATAATTTTATTGGAGTAAGCATAACTTTTTGCTGTTTAATACATGCTTGCTATAACTATACTAATTTGTTTTGGCGCAGTACGCGTGGTGTTTGTACCGTTACCAAAGCTGAGAAGACGCTTTCTAGCTCCAAACTGCTGCGCACGTGAGACAGCACGCTTCTTTTTTTGTCCCCCGTACAGACGCGGAGCACACGACTTCCACCGCTGCAGAGAGGGCAGCCGCCCTCCGTATTTGTTTTTTTTTTTTTTCTTGCAGGAGAAAAAAAAAGCGCTCTGACGTAGAGTCGCGTGGGAGCGGCAAAGCCCCGCCCGAACAGGTTTGACGGCGTCTGGCCGCCCTTTATGTTTGAACATCGCGCCGTTCCATCCGTCGTGCGGTGTCCCCCGCCGGTGCCGCCGCGACGGAGAGAAGCACCGGCTGTGAGAATGAGGCCTAAGGCCTCATTCTCACAGCCGGTTTTTCTCTCCTCCGTCGCCTCCGTCGCCTCGGCGCTCGCCCGAGAAGAGGATACTCCCCGAAATCGGGTGGCCGGCGCCGTGGGGTTTCGCTCCAAGGCGCCGCCGGTCCGGCGAGCGGCGGACTCCGCCCCACGAAAGACGGACCAGTGAGCGCGCTCGCTTTTCTCACGTGACTCAACGTCATGGCTTGCGTGTCGCGACCGAGCGAGCGCCGGCGGAGCGGCCGCGCGGCCATCGCGGGCTCGCATGCAGACGGCGGTGCGCGAGCACAGAGAAAAAAAAAAAGCGGGGGTTGCCCTCCTGTTTGGCGCCCCGCGAAGCGCGCGCTGACAAGAAGACAACAGCTGCCGTTTTTTTTTTTTTGTTTTTTTTAATGCACCGGGTGTCGCAGCTAAACATGACCTCCTGCAAAACTTAACGATATTTCAGTTGTATGTTTGAATGGGTGTATCAAAAGAAATTTTGCAAGTTCTGGCGACTCATTCCTTTATTGATGACAGAGTTATTATATATATTCCTATAGATTTCTTCGATTTCGCTGACTGCCATGAGTAATAATATAGATGTGCGCATTCATGCTGAGCTTGGATACTGGCTTGATATATATCGGTACCTATTTGTTGTTCCGTAGTACGTGCGGTGTTTGTACTGAGGCTGACATAAAAAGGCATTCCAACTCTGAACTGCTGCGAGAAGCCGCGACACTAAAAGCGGAATATAAGAGACGGGTATTTTTTTTTTTTTATCTGAGATGCTGAGGTAACACTATTTTCAAGTAGCATAATTGGAATTTCACTCCCTTTCATTTTGGAGCTACGCAAACGGTACCTCGTTGCAAATAGTTAATCTGGTAGTTTTTCTCACCAACCTAAGTCAATCCAAACGCAGAACAGGTTCTTGACAAATTGAAATCATGTAAAGCATGCGGCTCACAAGTTAAGCTAAGAGCCATTATATAGACACAGCCAGAACCAAAAACAAGTACGGAGTGGCAAACAAGGTTCGAGGCAGTAAAGAAGAAATCAAAACGACTGCCACACAGGTGAATAAGGGAAAGGAAGAGGTAATGGGCGAGGTGAGGAAAGGAGCAGAGGACAAAACTGAACAAAGAAAAGAGAGAGAGAGAAAAAAATGCAAACAGCGGGTAAATGGCGCGGCAAGAAAACTTCGCCAAGGGGAGGAGGTCTAAGAAAGCAAGTAAAGAAAAAGCATATCAATGGGGAAAAGAAATGCAAGAAAAGGTCGCAATCTCCCCGCAAGACAGAGAACCCTTTAAAAAAAAAAAAAAAAAAGCTGTGACGAAATTGCGTTTCAAGAGGAAGCCACCGCTTTTGAAGCCGCGCATTGCTTGCACTTGCAGGCGATAGCGAAATATTAAACGCTACCTTAATATCACGAATGGTGATATCGACAGGAACGTTTCATTGCTGGTGAACAATGCTTACATTGATAGCATTCTTGAGTTGCGTGGAGTTGCGTACAGCTATTGAAGCACCAAAGCACAAGAGGCTAACAAACAATGCCGATTTTATTTAATTTTGCAATATGCAGGACGTCACAGCTAACCTCGACTTCCGACAGATTTGCGTGAAATATTTCAGTCGGCGCCATTCTAAGTTGATTTTTTAATACTTGTATCAAAACCATCTTGCCATGTTGTCGCGAACAATTCTTTTATTGATAGAATAGTTCATTACGCTTTCTGTGATTGTGCTGATTGCGAAGAATAATTTTATTGGAGTGAGCATAACTTTCTGCGGTTTAATACATGCTTGCTATAATTATACTCATTTGTTTTGGCACAGTACGCGTGGTGTTTGTACCGTTACCAAAGCTGAGATGAAAACGCTTTCTAGCTCCAAACTGCTGCTAGAGCACGTGAGACAGCACGCTTCTTTTTTTTTTTTTCCCCCGTACAGACGCAGAGTACACAACTTCCACCGCTGCAGGGAGGGCAGCCGCCCTTCGTATTTTTTTTTCTTGCAGGAGAAAAAAAAAGCGCTCTGACGTAGAGTCACGTGGGAGCGGCGAAGCCCCGCCCGAACAGGTTTGACGGCGTCCGGCGGCCCTTTCTGTTTGAACATCGCGCCGCTCCATCCGTCGTGCGGTGTCCCCCGCCGGTGCCGCCGCGACGGAGAGGAGCACCGGCTGTGAGAATGAGGCCTAAGACGCCTACGATCTGGCGCCATCGCTGATTGGCTGCTGTCTTTCCCGTCCTCCCCGCGAGGTAGCGCCCGCTGTCTTGCTGACGTCAAAATGACGTCATCTTGAAAAAGAACGGTTCCCGAAAGGAACCTTCGTTGGATGCGGCCCCTGTCTGCAACTTTTGCATTGACACTTTTTATCTCAAGCAAATAATTACAAAAATAAAAAATACCTAATTGGTCTTCACTAAATAATTAATTTCAGTAAACAAAAAACACTAGAGGTTAGCATAGGTGACTCTGGACAGCTCTGAAATGGTTTCGCTGTGCTAGGGCTAACCGTATTTTATTGCGAAAGCAATACTACTGTGAAGAGGAAGTAGTGCACGAGAAACATTCCAGGCAGTGACATCGTGATCGCTGCTCGTGTTGCACCTGACTTGTGTCCGCTGCCGCTGTGTTCGCCGCTGACCTGCCCAGTCCTGCTGACCGAGTCCTGCTGATCTACTCAATAAACCACCAGCTTACATTTGGGGGAGGTGCCGGGTAAGATCTATCCTCTCGCTCTGGAACTCCGCAGCAGCACATTACCACCTCCTGCGATGCCTGAGGACGTTAACCGCCAAGCCGTGCAAGTTGGCTCGGCCATCATCTGTTCTGGCTCCCTCCGCCAGCGAGACCCCGCCATCTTCAGCGGCACTGACTACCATGACGTCGAGGACTTACGTCCTACGAAAGAGTGAGCGCTTACAACAAATGGGACGCGGAAACGAAATTAAGCAACGTGATTTTCTATCTCACCGGCGTAGCCAATCTTTGGTTTCGGAACCATGAAGCGGACATTCCATCATGGTCCGTGTTCAAAGCCAGCTTCTCGGAAGTTTTCGGCCGTCCGGCTGTGAGAAAACTCCGCGCTGAACAGCGCTTGCGTGCGCGGTCTCAGCAGGTTGGCGAAAATTTCACGAGTTATAGTGAGGACGTCGTCGACTTGTGCAAGCGCGTGAATGCTCAGATGTCAGAGGCCGACAATATTAAGTACATTCTACAAGGCATTGATGACGACGCTTTTCATATGCTGAATGCTCGAGATATCCTCACCGTCGCAGAAGTGGTCACACGTGTGTCAAAGTTATGATGAACTGCGCAAACAAAGGGCCATAACTCGCGCGAACACCATGCATTCTGAGTCGCTTGCCGGCCTGACAGATGCAGCTGAACATTCTGCGCTCCTGCCAGAAATCAAGAGCTTCATTCGGGAAGAAGTTGCTCGACAGCTCTCCCTTATGTCCTGCCATGAAGGGCCTTCCGCGCACCTCGCTCCCAGTTTGCGCCAGATCATTCAAGAACAGGTAGCTGAATCCCTTCCTCCAGCCCCTCAACCCATGCCTATCGCAGCCCCGTTGACATATGCGGCGGTTGCTGCCCGACCACCTCCTACGTATGCTCCGCCGCAACCTGCCTACGTTCAGCCGCCTCCTCGTCCTGCTCGAGAACCTGCGCAGTTTTCTCGACCGGCTCCAAGACCACGCAATCCCTGGCGCACGTACGACAGATAACCGGCAAATCTGTTACACTTGTGGGCTGGCTGGACATATTTCTCGTTATTGCCGAAACCGTCTCCCAGTGTCGGCACCACCTACTCATGGCCCTAAGTACTGGTCTTCGACGCCTCAGTATTCCGCGCCTACTGAGCCTCCAGCCAGCCGTCATTTCTCCCCAGACCGTTCAGCCATGTCCGACCGCCGTTCACCGTCGCCATGACGCCGGTCTATCTCTCCGATGCGACGTCGACAGAACGCTTCACTTGAGGAAAACTAGAGGCCGCAGTTCCTGAGGCGAGAACTGCGACCCCGTCGAACTTCCCAAGTCCTCATCTGCCCCCGGCAAACCTTATTGAAGTTTTCGTCGAGGGTGTTGCTGTCATGGCTCTAATTGACACTGGTGCTGCGATTTCGGTTATGGACACAAAACTATGTAGCTCTTTAAAGAAAGTGAAGACGCCAATTGCGGGACTTTCGTTGCGAACGGCCAGCGCTCAGCATATCAAGCCTTTAGCAGCGTGCACCGCTCGAGTAGTTATCCATAATTGCCTTTATACAATTGAGTTCGTCGTGCAACTTCAACCACTCAAACTGGGACCTCGTCCTTCCGTATGTCACTTACGCTTACAATACCACAACGCAGTCTACTACTGGCTTCTCTCCTTTTTTTCTCCTCTACGGCCGTCACCCCTCTGCTACAATCGACACCATACTCCCGTATCAGCCAGACATATCAGAGTATACTCCTGCGTCTCAAGCAGCCCAGCATGCGGAAGACTGTCGACAAATTGCCCGCGCATTCACGGCTAACACCCAGTACCGCCATAAATCCAACCGTAACAACCAACACTCGACACCAGACTTCTCGTCTGGCGCACTTGTGTGGCTGTGGATACCCTCAAATGCTCCTGGACTGTCTTCAAAATTTCTTGCTAAATACCATGGCCCATACCGAGTTCTGGAGCGCACCTCTCCGGTTAATTATGTGGTGGAACCTGTTACGCCGTCTCATGATTTACGCCGGCGCGGACGAGAGATTGTTCACGTCCAGCGCCTCAAACCCTATTATGACCCTGCCGTCTTGCTCACGCCATAAGTCGCCAGGATGTCTCCCCTTCGTCCCAGGGGTAATTGTGAAGAGGAAGTAGTGCACGAGAAACATTCCAGGCAGTGAAATCGTGATCGCTGCGCGTGTTGCACCTGACTGTGTCCGCTGCCGCTGTGTTCGCCGCTGACCTGCCCAGTCCTGCTGACCGAGTCCTGCTGATCTACTCAATAAACCCCCAGCTACTTTCACTTTTCAGCCCTTCGTGTAACGAGGCGGTAGCTACCATTGACCTTTATCGTGACCTTTGGCGCGCCGTCAAGCACAGCTGCGTAAAAACAGGGGCCCCAACTCGCGCCGTCAGCTCGCGAGGCGGTAGCTACCAACCGCGGCCTAACTCCCGCTCCCTCCGTGAGGGAGCGCTACAGCCGGAGTGACGTCAGCGACATGCAGAGGAGTCATTCCTGTCGACTTGGAAACCACGGAAGACGAAATCATGCAAGCCATTTACTCTCCACAAGCTGCGGTCATCGGCGTTCGCCGCCTTGGGAAAACAGTCATGGCAGCCCTCACACTTGACGGGCACAAATTACCCCGACACATCTTCTTCTACCAGCAAGCGACCCCGGTCCGGCAATACAAGAAAACCACACCGACGTGCCTGAAATGCGGCCAGGTAGGCCATCGCCAGGACGTCTGTCCTCATCCGGACGCGTCATGCTGCCCCTCCTGTGGTGTTCAGAACCCATCTTCTGGCCATGAGTGCACAGTTACCTGTTTCACCTGCGGAGGCGATCACCTCACCAACTCAAACAGATGCAAACTTAAATATCGGACACCAACCCCCCGAGGTCAGCGATTTGGCACCGATCAAACCAGCACCCGCTCATTCAGGGACAGACAACGCTTGCAGCACCATGAGCCACATAAACATCAGCGACTGCGGTCGTCCAGCGGAGGCTCTGCAAACTCCCGGCGTTCCAGCACTTCACCCGGGCGGCGAGGCGGCAGTCAAAGAGAAGACAAGCGAGACGGCTCCGCACAAAAGGTGAGCTGGGCTAAGGTAGCCATTACTTCCCCTCAGTTGTTGGCACAAACCAAAATGCAAGATAAGCTCAACACGCTCGAAGCCGAAAACCGCTGGTTAAAACAGTTCCTATCTCAACCCCAAACAACATATCACCCGCGCAAACCAACCCCCTACCCTCCACTGACACTAGCGCCTCTCCACTCGCACCCAACCCCCCTACCATCCGATCTGAAGCCACAGGGGAACCCGAGCAGTACACCGAAATTAAAACGTGGGTAACCCAGGCTATAGATAACCTAAGGACAGAACTTTTTCAAAGTATGCGGCAGATGATTCAGGAGGCTATGCAACCAGTCGTGCCACAGATGAGGTAAGAAATTAAGCTCTTACTAGAACCTATGTTTCAAAACCAACGAGTTCACGACGCTAAGATAGCGCGCCTACAACAACAGGTGGCGGAACTCATGCGGTCTGCCTCCCCACGATTGAAAGGCTTCCGTCGCCGACACGCTGTCGCGGACGAACACTTGGAATCCTGCCTCGAAACCACCCTCGAACCTATGCGTTCCATTTCCGAAGAATCTTCTCCACCTGTACCATGCCTACCGCCCGGACAGCAACCACCCACAACTTAAGCGTCCTACAGTGGAACTGCCGCAGCTTCCGCCGTAAGAGAGCCTCACTCCAACAATACATTGATTCTCTCCCAAACCAACCAGATGTCATCGCTTTACAGGAGGTTAACAACTCCGCAAAACTCATTAATTACTCCACACACCAACGCACTCAAGCAACTTGCATTATGGTTCACAAGGATTATACTGCACTTGCTTTAGATCTAGAAGAAGAAGATGATGTAGTGTACGACTTTGTACAAATCCTACCTAGACACCGCAACGGTACGGGCACCTACATTCTCAACATTTACATTAAACCCACCCAAATTGCCTTCCCTTGCGCCAGGGTGTTCACAAAGGCACTCACTGTCGCCCAAGGAGCTCCGCTCCTTATTTTGGGCGATTTCAATGCGCAACACTCATCCTGGGGCTACCCCAAAGCAAACAAGAAAGGCCGCATCCTAGCAGACACCATATCAAACCTCATGCTTACCATGCTGAACGACCCGACCCAACCTACTCGACTTGGCAACAGTGTCACGCGTGACACCAGCCCCGATCTCACACTAACCCCCGGCGGTAAGCTTGCCTATGGGAAAACACACTGGAAACTTTAGGCAGTGACCATTTCATTCTGATCATCCATCTTGCAAGCAAAACGCATCGACATATGCGCGGTACTGCCAAAATCACTGATTGGACCGCGTTTCGAAAAGAGCAAGCTGACCTTGATCACCCAGATATCACTGATTACGCTTCCTGGGCATCGGACCTTAGGCACCTGTCCTCTAAGTACACCCGAACCCTGAAAACATCTTTAGACCGCCCTGCTATTGACTCCCATCTCCTGCACCTGTGGGACGCCCGCAGAGGCCTGGTGAAACGTTGGCGCCACCAGCGCCACCACAGAACGCTCAAACGCCGCATCGCAACCCTAATGCAAGCTGCAGAGGACTATGCATGGAACCTTGCTCAATCAAATTGGCTGACAAGGTGTGATTCCCTGAGTGGTAACCTTAGCTCGAAACAAACTTGGAGCTTACTCAGATGCCTCATTGACCCCAACAACTCCAAAAGCGACCAACGCAAGAACCTTGCTAGGGCTCTACATGATTACCGCGGCTCCAATAGAGATCTCGTACAAACCATCAAACAAAAGTACTTCTGCACCACAGTCAACACGGACCCCCTCCCTCCCTATAATGGGCAGCCAAACGAGGAACTAGATGAGGAATTCACCGTCAAAGAAATACAGGCCGCCATCCTAGCCATGCGCAGAGGCACAGCTCCTGGGAAAGACAAATCACGGTGGGACTCCTCGCCAATCTCCACGACGCAGCCCTCACGCAGCTCGCGAATTACATTAACAACTGTTGGCGCATGGGCCGGCTGCCAAACGAGTGGAAGACTGCGGAGGTGCACTTCATCCCCAAACCGGGCAAACCCAAAAATATTAACAATCTACGGCCCATCTCTCTCACCTCCTGCGTAGGGAAAGTTATGGAAAGGCGGTACACATCAGGCTCACCCGATATCTTGAAGAAAACGACTTGTACCCACACACCATGTTCGGATTCCGGCCTGGCCTATCCACCCAAGATATACTCCTCCAGCTTAAGGAAGAAGTCATAAACCCCCTAACAAGCCTTTCTTCAGGACAATTCTCGCTCTTGACCTCAAGGGGGCGTTTGATAACGTAAAGCACCACTCTATTTTGGAAAATATGAGCCACATCAATTGTGGTGCAAGGACCTATGCATACGTAAAAGATTTCCTTCACGGTCGTACCGTCTACGCCGACCTCGGTCTGGCAGAACCCAGCCAAATACAACTAGGCACACGCGGCACGTCACAGGGTGCTGTTCTATCACCCTTACTTTTCAATATTGCTTTAATCAAACTTCCAGCCCAGCTAAATCAGGTATCGCATCTACGGTACGCCTTCTACGCGGATGACATCACTATTTGGACCACGGTCTATTCTACCGCAGAAATCGAAGACCGCCTTCAAGAGGCCGTAACCATCGTGCAAGCCTACGCCGCTAAATGCGGCCTTACTTGCTCCCCCGAAAAGTCGGAGTTGCTGGTACTACACAGCTCCCGCCAACGCAGACCCACTGTTGAAGTCAACCTCAATGGAAACCCAATACCACAGAAGGACACCATCAGGGTTCTAGGGCTTTACATCAACGACAAGGGCAGAAATGTGTACGCCCTCACTCGGCTCAAAAACACCAGTCTGCAGGTTGCGCGTATGATAGCCAGGGTCACTACCAACGACAGGGGTATGCTCGAACAAGACACCCTGCGCCTGGTTCAAGCATTCATCATTAATAGAATTGTGTATTCGACACCGTATCTGCACCTCAAAACGAGAGACTATAAGCAAATCGACTTCATTATACGAAACGCAGTTAAAAAGGCGCTGGGCCTGCCCCAAAGCACTTCCACAGAACGTCTTTTGCAATTAGGGGTGCACAATACAGCCGAAGAACTCCTTGCCGCCCAACGCGCCACCCAGATAAATCGACTAGCAGCAACCCGCACGGGCCAGACCGTTCTTATGGACCCTAACCTGACTAGCCCGCAAGGTCTCGTACAAAAACAGGCTATACCGCCCGGGTGGTCAGACTCGTTCATAGCCAATCCCCTACCCCACAATATGCATCTTCTGTTCCACCAAGGGCGCCGGAAGGCGCGGGCCAAATACATCCAGGAAAAGTACGGGACGGACACTGAATCCTACTACGTCGACGCAGCAAAGTCAGAAGCGGGGTACACGGTAGCGGTTGTGATTCACCAACAACAACTGGTTGATGCCCTCACCATCTGCGATGACAATATAGAAATGGCGGAGGAGGTGGTCATTGCTTTAGCCGCCACGCATGCCACCTGCGCCTATATAATAACAGACTCTATGGCTGCCTACCGCAACTACATCAAAGGGCGAATATGTCCCCAGGCTGCTAGAATATTGAAAAATTATGGACACCCCGAACAAGACAAATTCCTCGTCTGGACACCGGGACATCAAGGCGTGGAAGGGAACGAGTGCGCCCATGCCGCTTCCCGAGCTCTCCTCCCCCGGGAATCGACCCCTCCATCCTCCACACCGCCCTATCCCGGCCCTCTGGCGACGTATGCGGAGAGGTTACAGCACTGCAGACTCTCTCGCAGAAAATATCCACCCCCAGCGAAGGGGCTCTCCAAAGCGGAGGAAGTTAGATGGCGACGCCTACAGACAGGTACATATAACACACCAGCCCGTTTAAACACAATACACCCCGGGTTCTGCGACCCCAAATGCAAATATTGCGGGGAAAAGGCAGGCCTGCACCCCATGGTGTGGACCTGCCCACACAATCCTCCAGATGATCCGAATGCAGTGCCAACAATTGAGGGGTGGGAGGCTGCCCTATCCAGCTCTGGACTAGAGGCCCAACGGGCCCTCGTGACACGTGCGCGGGTAGCAGCGGCAGCCGCTGGAGTCCCGGACTAGGGACCCTACCTACACATCCCCCTCCCTTAAATATACTTAATAAAGTTTTTCACTCACTCACTCCTATCTGCCGCAAAAACGGGGGCCCCAACTCGCGCCGTCGACTCGCGAGGCGGTAGCTACCAGCCGCGGCCTAACTCCCGCTTCCTCCGCGAGGGAGCGCTACAGCCGGAGTGACGTCATCCCATCTGCCGCAAAAACAGGGGCCCTAACTCGTGCCGTCGGCACACGAGGCGGTAGCTACTGGCCGCGGCCTAACTCCCACTCCTTCCACGAGGGGCGCTACAGCCGGAGTGACGTCATCCCATCTGCGGCAAAAACAGGGGCCCCAACTCGCGCCGTCGGCTCGCGAGGCGGTAGCTACCAACCGCGGAGCTGCAGTTGTGCCACATGCTCCTAAAACTAAGAATTATGGGGCTGCAGCCGCAGCTACCGCCGGGGGTGCAACGTTGGATACTATAGGAGGTGGCCTAGCGCCAGGTGGAACCAACGCAGTCTCCAGGGATGCTTTCATTTTTGCTGGCGTAAAGAATGCCGTTGCAGCCGGTGCCGGAGCGGCAGTTGTACATTCTGCCTTAACCTCACCCACAACCAAGTATATCGTTGCAGCCACGGCACTCCTTGCCTCGCTATTAGTTATACATAGAATAACCAGGTAGCACCCCGCAATAAACAATAGTTGAACCATATGCTGTGACCAGAGTGAATCACTGCATAACCATAAGCATAACCACAAGCACCACAACCAGCTACACCACCAGCTGAACCTAGGCGTAGCCATAGCTATTGCTTTCGCAATTACTAGGCTTAACCAAGCTAAGCCCCTGCCAATTTTTTTTTTTAAGTCTTGGTCCAAGTTAGCTGGAACACTACATATATGTATATATATATATAATGGGTTTTAATGGGGGAATAAATGCTTTTTTCCCCGCTTAGACGCGGCTGATGGTCCAAACCGCCTACCCCACCCAGTGATCGCGTGCGCTACCGAGCGTACGCCGACCACTGCGGGCCGTGCTTTTAGGAACAAAAAATAAAGAGCACTGCAAAGTCTGCATTGGAGTAATGCGAAAGCACGGATGCTGCTGTTGGTTGCTTCTGATTGCTTCTAGTTGCTTAATTCACTTCTTGTTGACCCATTTTAGTATTTGGTGTACTTTCAAATTGCGAGCCAATCCCTTCCTATGCCCTTTTCCGGCTCTACTTCCGGTTGCGTGACGTCACATCCTTGACGTCACCTTAATTCACTTCTTGTTTACCCATTTTACTCTTCGGTACTTTCAAATTGCGCGCCAGTCCCTTCCTATGCCCTTTTTCGGTTCTACTTCCGCTTGCGTGACGTCACATCCTTGACGCACCCCAATTGACTGCCTTAATTAACTACTTTAGTCTTTGGTACTTTCAAATTGAGCGCCAATCCCTTCCTATGCCATTTTTCGGCTCTACTTTCGGTTACATGACGTCACATCCTTGACGTCACATTAATTTACTTCTTGTTTCCCCCATATATATCACTGACCTCGTGCGTGGGAAAGTTAATGGAATGCGTTATTCAGACGAGACTTGCCAAATACATGGAGCAAGAGAACCTCTGGCCACACGAAATGGTGGGCTTCAGGCCGGGGCTAAGCACACAGGGTACGCAGATGACATAAATCTCTGGATAAATAAAGGTAGCGACGCAGAAATAGAGAACAAACTCCAGGCTGCCGCAAATAAGGTGGTTGCCAGTACGCTGCGGAACGCGGTCTATCCTGCTCGCCGCAAAAGTCAGAACTATTCATCTACAACCTCAAATATAAGAAGAATAAAGCTGACAAAGATAAATGTTGAAAACTACCCGGTTCCACAAGTAGAGGAAATTAGAATCCTAGGAATGATCCTTCAACCAAGAGGGCAGAACACAAACACCATCAAAAAAATTGGAGAATTACGCAGCCCAAGTTACGGGCATATTCAGAAGAGTAGCGCTTAGAGGACACGGTCTCAAGGAACGTAGTCTACTCAAAATGACACAGGCCTACATCATCAGTCGCATATGTTATGCCACACCTTTTCTCAATCTCAAAAAGACAGAACGTGAAAAAATCGACGTCATAATTCTAAAATGCGTCAAACGCGCACTAGGCCTCCCTGTCTCCACATCAACAGAGAAGCTGGAGAAAATGGGGATTCATAATACATGGCAAGAGCTCACTGAAGCTGTCAGAATCTTTCAACTGGAAAGACTAAGTCAGACGGAGACAGGCAGAGCCATCCATAGACTGGGTCGGACTCCAATCAGACAGAGGCCCACAGACGAAAACATCTATCCCACCCAACATAAGGGAACACATACTGGTACCACCCTTACCTCAAAACATGCACCCAGACTACAACAAAGAACGCAGAGAACACAGAGCCAAAGCCATCGCTAAAAGAAAGAAACGCAAAGCAGTCGAAGTTGCTTATGTAGACGCATCATGCGGACGATACGGAGCAGCTGTCTCGGCAGTAGTAAATGGAGAAGGTGCACCTAAAATTGCGGCCTCAACACGCACCCGTGACATTAGTACAGCTGAAGAGGTCGCAATAGCGCTCGCATGCACTGGTGCACAGGCCAAAACTATAATCAGCGACAGCAAAACGGCTGTCTGGAATTCTGCAAAAGGACGGATCTCAGAGGAGGCCAAAAAGATTCTTCTCACAAATCCCATTACTAGAACCATATCCATCATATGGATACCAGCACACGAATCTGTCCCTGGCAACGAAGCTGCGCACCTGCTGGCCCGAGATCTCTACCACCGGGCAGCGGTAGAACAGACCGAATGCAAAGGAATTAAAGATTGCGCTATCACATACAATGAGATCACAGAATCTTACAAATTAGATCGAAAAGTATACCCTCCCCTAAATCGGTCTCTCACTAACAATGAAGCACGCATCTGGAGGCGATTACAAGCCGATAACTACATCTGCCCTGTCTGGGTTTTCTTAACACAGACCGGGGAGGAAGAAGGTTCTAAATGTAAAAATTTCGGACAAAAATGCACGCTAGATCATATAATATGGCAATGCGCCGATTCCCCAGGCGCCGGCATTAACATTGATAGTAGAGAAGCCTGGGAGGTTTGGCTGCGGAGCTGAGATCCCACCGTTCAGCGGCACGCGACCCGCCTGGCGGCTGAGGCCGTGAAGAGTGCTTGTAACCTCACGTGACAGCCTCCGGGGCCCTCCTGACCCGCTCCCCGGCCTGCGTGCCGGGGGCGGGAGATGAAGGGCTCCTTTTCGGTGAAAATAAAGTTTTCATTCATTCATTGTTTCCCCTTTTTTTGGTCTTCGGTACTTTCAAATTGTGCGCCAATGCTTTCGTATGCCCTCTTTCGGCTCTACTTCCAATTGCGGGACGTCGCATCTTTGACGTCACCCTAATTGACTGATTTATTTTAACTATTTTAGTATTTGATACATTCAAATGTGGCGCCAGCCATTCGCTAATGAGACCATTCGATAATGAGACCTTTACTTTTTCATTTTTTGCCTCTAATTAATTATCTAATCAACCTTTTGGCTTAATTATTTTTCGTGCACAACATTACATCAACCTTTATCGATGACACCCCTCATTAACCTCTACGACTTCTCAATTACTCACAACTGCTGCGGACAACGTTTACTTTTTGCCTGCAATGAATTACCTAATTAACTCATTGGCCTAATTTTTTTTGCAGCAACATTATGTCAGCCTCATTCGATTTACACCACTGATTAACCTCTACCACTTCTCCATTACCCGCAACTGCTGCGGACACGATTTTGCGGACGCGGTCTGCGGACAGAAATCTGTGAGCATAACGTTTAAAAAAAAAAAAAAAAACGCGCGCTGACAACGAACAGGCATTTATTGCTGCAGTAACAACAACGCCAGCTAGCAATGAAACTCGTTAATGAATCTAGCTTGTCAAACACACGAGCAAGGCCGTTACGGGCGAATGTTCGCTCACGCTAGGGCAAGGGATAAGTTCCGAGGCCGTACAGGGCAACCAGGCTGGAAAAGTCACGCAAGGTTTCGCCTCGCCGGCAACTGCGGAGTGTGCGAGGAGGCGTCCGCTTGCGTCGAGTTCCCGATGCCGAAGAGAGCTTGGCTTTCCCGCGTGCGCAGCAAGGGGGGCCTTTCGTGGCTCCACAGCTGCTTAAAACCCCAGTATCCTCGCAACGAGGTGCTATCTATCGATAGTTAATGTTAACCACTAATGCTGACGCCATTTCGCGATAGCTAGAGTAACTACCGCGGGGGAAAGCCAAATTTAGAGGGAACGATGGGAGATCGTTTCTCACATCTCCCCAACCTTAAATTGACCCCCGCGCCTCCAAGTACGTGCTATAGAGATGTCTTCATGAACTTGCACTTGAGGCAGGATCTTCCAGCAGAGGTAGCACCGACGACGTCCTCGCAGACTTCCGCGGTGCGCCGACGGTAGCGTGAAGGTCTCCGCAGGATGGCTGGCATGTCACGTGGGCTTCAGTGTGCAGGTCGGTACGAAGCGGGGCTCGGTCTAAAACTGCGGCCGGAAGTTCATAGAGGGTACCGCGCCGTGCTAGGTTCAGGTACGGCGCAACACCAGGGATCGCGGGGAGGGGACAATGTGTCCACAGGGCCCGCGAGGACACGTACGGCTGACTGGTCTAGCCACGACTGCTCCGGGTGGATGCGCTGAACAGGATACAGGCAGCTCCGTCGCAGCAGGCAGCAGCGAGACGATGTGCAGAGGCCAGTAAGCCGAGGTAGCTCCGGTGAACCTGCATAACTGCCGGAACGCCGGATCGCATGCGTTTAGTGTAAGTCACGAGAGGCGGCACCGGCATCCGCACAGGCCTCGTGGCTCCGTACAAAACTCGCTAGCAAAACTAGTCCTGCGGCTGTAAAACGCAACTTTCAGGTGAACAAAGCCCTTTCTTGAGTTGAACGAGACTGCTCAGTTCGTGTGAGTATACTAAAAAAAAATAAAAAAAAAAACAAGTGGTCAGAAATGTGCCCCCGCTCTACAAAACAACGGACTTGCGGTTGTCATTTCTGACGTGGTGCAGGCAGCTACGAAAGCCTTAGGCCTAACAACCACTATGACAGAGACCGCCTTCAAAAAAAAAGAAAGAAAAACGACCCGAAAAAAAGGTTACATGCACACAGCCCCGAGGAGACATCGGCTCGGTGGGACGGTCCTACTCCGCTCACCACACGAAGCGGACTTGCGATCGGCGCCCACTGTCCCGGACGGTGTCGGAACGCCCGGTGTCGAGCTGAAATACCAGCAAGCTCGTTGTGGTACCCGTGACCCCAGGCCACTTCCCAGAGCCCGCGTCTCCCGGAGTCGCAAAAGAGACAGAAGAGACAATATGTACAAGAAAACTCGGACCACCCATGCGGCTTCCGTACTCACTCGCTTCAGGCCGGCAACTCCGCGGGGGCCTCGCCATTCGCTCGAAGTGGACCACGTTGTCCTCAAATTGAAGGAATTTCTGCAACAGATAAAAAAAGAATGTACTTGAGCATGTCGAAAAGGTCAAACATGCTACAGCAGAAGTCACCTCGCACTCAAGAAAGCATGCCGCAGGGCCTAGCGATCAAAATTCACTCTTGGCTTAGCACTTGCATGTCCGGACAAAGAACGTCCCTTGAACCGAACAAACAGTTGTCCAATGTTCCAAGAGCAGGCCCCATGTAGAGCGCCAGATGTGGAGTTTTAATAGGGGAATAAATGCGTTTTCTCCACTTAAGCGCGGCTGACAGCCCAAACCGCCGACCCCAACCAGTGATCGCATGCGCTACTGAGCGCACGCCGACCACTGCGGGTCGTGCTCTTGGGAACAAAGGAACAACACGTGCTGACAGTAAACAGACATTTATTGCTACAATAACAACGTCAGCTAGCAATGAAACATGCTAATGAATCTAGGTCGTCCGACTCACTAGCAGGGCTACGGGCGAATGCTCGCCCCCGCTAGGGCAGGGGATAAGCTCCTAGGCCGGACAGGGTGACCAGGCGGGAAAATTCACGCAAGCTTCGCCTCGCCAGCCACTGCGGAGTGCCGCGTGGATGCGTCTGCTCGCGTCGAGTTTTCGATGCCGAAGAGAGCTTGGCTTTCCCGCGTGCGCAGAAAGGGGAGGCCTTCCGTGGCTCCACAGTTGCCACAACGCTGGGCGCCATTTTGCGATACCACGGGGGAAAGCCAAATTTAGAGGGAACGATGGAAGTCGATCTAAAGTTCTCTGATTGGCTGTAAGAAGCATGAACATTGATGGATGTGTAGGATGGGCCCCAATATCCTGGAAATTAAGGGGATGTTTTGGCTCGAAATGGGGGGAGCGCGCCAGGTCTTGGCCGCCTCTGGACTGCCATCTTTGTAACCGCTTCTTCTTCATCTGCCCTGTATTTATCCCCGTCTTCAATAAACGGCGTTTATTCAAGAAGTCTGCTGCAATTTGAAACGTGTCGCCGGACGAGCGGACGAAGCGCTTCGACCTTCATCACATCAACATCGTTCAACTAAAGCCTTTTGAATTTAACTGGTACCGTCACCAGGGTCATCTGAGCGGCTTCCTGCGAAGTTGTAGGCAGCACGTGCGATAAGCGTCAAGAAGCGAGAAGCTGGAGCGGCAAAGGAAGAGAACGGAGAGCGACCGACGAGGCGGAGCTTGTTACTTTCGAACTTCCCGAGTAACGAGACGGTGGTGTCGAAATGGGCGTCCGTTTTTCTAAGAAGACTTCACGCGACCACCTCGAAGTTCGCGGCACCAGAACAACCCAGGACGCAGCGGCGTGGTGTCGCATTTTGGCAGCGACAGCAGCAGCTGCCCCAGTTTGTGTCCGGGGGCACTGTGCACAGAGGCGTTAACGAATTCGCCGAAGAGGACGCGCCTGTGTTCGAAACGGAGCGCCGCGGCGCCCGCGTGTTAGCACCGAAGAAAGACCCACCCACCCCTTTCCCCCACTATGAAGAAGAGCGGTCACCGGTCGTCGCATTCCTTTCCCGCGGAGTGCTCCCGCGCAAAGGGTCCGCGTGGGTGGCGCACGGTTCCGACCTTGGGCAGCCAGCAAGCCTCCTTCGGACCCCCATGCCTGTCTTCCCCCGGCGGAGTCGCCATCGTGCCACAAGAGTGGAAAGAGAGCGCTGGGAGGATATTTCTGGTGGGCGGTTCCCGAAATCTGTGCGTGTCAGGAACTCGAATGTAATTGGACTTTGACCAAAAAGAAAAATTCCCTAACTAGGTACTTGGGAAGAAAAAAGTTACTAAAAACGAGAGCCCGAGTGCTCTCTTGTGTATACCTTCTCAGATGTTCACCATGTAAATAAACCTGCGTTAAGTTCTCTTAACTCTCGGACCGGCTCTGCTTGGGCGACTACCGACCAATGGTCAAGTGTCTGCAGCCCGACGTCTGACTCGGCTATTCCCAGCCCGTATAGGTCCGCTACCGGAGCAGACTCAATGCAACAGCTGGTTGGCAGCGTCGAGATGGACGCCTCTGGAATCGCGCATGTTGCAAGGTTCGGTGAGCGCTTGGCTTCTCTTCACTGAGGTTTTACCAGGCTTTGTAGAAAGGAAGTTTAAAAAGATGGTGGAAGTTGTGTTTATCGTTAGCACGGGACTTGAAAGTACGTGATGACAAGTTTTGTGAAAGGAAGAAATTGCAGTTCTGGGAAACCATGAATTTGAAAGCGCTGAAAAAGCCGCTTTTACTGGAGTTGGCCAGAAGTATGGGTTTGGATCTTCAGGAAACGAGCAAGCCAGCTATCATGGAGGCTATTGAGGCACTTGAGGCAGACGACGATGAGCTCTCGGATTGTCTGGAGCTGATTGCAGAGAGAGAAAAATGAAAGAGGGAAGCAGAAGAGAAAAATGAGAGACGCTTAGCGCAGGAACTTTAGTTGAAGCGTCTCGAACTATAGGTGTTAAAAGCCCGAAATGGAAGCGGGGAGAGCGTTGCATCGGGCATAGTAGAACACAATTAAGTCGTTCCGTTTGAAAGACCTTATGCAACCTTACCGGAAAGGAGAGGACATAGATCTGCTTTTGGTAAACTTAGAGCGAACGTGCGAGAAGGCAGGGTTTAGCAAACCAACTTGGCCACTTGCTGTGTTGCCTTGTGAGGCCGCAGGTGTGATAGTTCGTTTTACTAAAGAAGATACAGATGACTATTATAAGGTTAAGTCTAGTCCGCTGAAAAAGATAGGATCTCAGCGGAAGCTTTCAGGCAAAAATTTCTCAAAGCTGAAAAGCAGAAAGCTGCGTTTAACCAGAGTTCGCGTGCAAGCTCATGGCTTACTTAGAGGAATGGCTCAAAGAAGCTAAAGCTTATGACGAAAGCCAAATAATGTTGCAATGCTTCGGTCTCGAGCAGTTTTACTCTTGCGACTGTTTCGAAGGCAGCAGAACTGGCAGAAGAGTTTGTTTCGCGCCGTGCATTGGAGAGCAAGGAATGCCCTAAGAAACAATATCAGAAAATGAAAGCAGCTGGATGGAGTGGGCAGCCTTTAAAAGAGAAACAGCAAGCACGAGGCGTAGGCGTCACACACACACAAAAAGAGGGGGTGATTGTAAGAGAGGAAGCATTTCAAGCAGAAGACTGTCAAAAGAAAGCTTTTGAAAGGCGACGGCCATTGGTGTGTTATAACTTCCAAAAGCTGGGACATTTAGCGGCGGATTGCAAAAGCCCTGAGATTGTTTGCTTGTCAGTTTACAACAGCGGTGAAAATATTCGGCTGTTAGAGTCGTACGTCCGAGATCTCGTAGTGAACGGAAAGCCGTGTCGCGTGCTTCGAGATTCGGCAGCTATACGATAGATGTAGTTCCTACCTCGTATGTAGAGCCAGGAAATTTCACTGGAGAGTGCGCATGGAATAAACAAGGGGTGGAAGCAGACAGCGTGTGCCTTCCAATCGCTAGAATCAGTATTGAAGGCCCATTTGGCGTACTTCACACGGAGGCTGCCGTGTCAGCCAGTCTGTCGAAGCAGTACCCCTATCTGTTCTGCTGCAGCAGAAGGGACTAGTGTTCGAAGAAGGGGCTGTTCACGCGTTGACTCGCTCGAAAGCGAAAACACGAGACCTGGCTGCTAAAGCCATCACACAGGATGCGTCAGGTGATGTTGACGCGGCTGAGAATGACCCGTTAAACATCACAGAGGCAGTGAAAGCGCCGACTATCGGGGAAGTCGCAGACACGTCAGAAAGTAGCGAGGATTGCATTGAGTTTAAAGAGGCATATGTGGTGAGTTTCTCATAACGCTGACAGCTTCCAAAGATTGCTGGGGTGGACCGATCGTCCCTGATAGCCGAGCAAAGGGCCTGATCCCACACTGCAGAATATTAAAGGGGCGATGGCAGGGGTCGGTTGATGTGTTGCCGTTTCTTACTTCTGTGAGTAATATACAGGTCTGCGATTCTACACACACAGTTTTAGTGCCTAGCTACAAGTGGCGCATATTAAAAAAAAAAAAAGCGATAGAAATCGGAATCTAGAAGCCCCTCCCACCGACAGCAACCACCATTTTCAAATGCTCGTGTGACGTCACTGGAGAGGGCGGAGCGTAGTCTGTAATGCAGGCTGCAATATCAAAGGACACGTCTCTTTTTTTTTTTTTTTTTTGACGATTGAAACAGTGGTCGTCCCTCATGCAGAAGTGCTTGATGATGTTACCGCACGAAAGCGATATACAGCAAGGCATGTTTCTTTTCCTTTTTTTTTTCAGTATAAGGCACGGTCACAGTCAGTGGGCTGCAAGCGATTATTAGGTTCCTTAGCTACTTATTGACGCACTGATCTGTCGAATTACACCGGCAACGACGCCAGCACTACCAACGGTCGCCTATCACCGTAGTGTGGGGTTTTCGGCCCCGCGACACCGACGGAACTGATCAGCGGACAGGTCGCTCTATCTGTTTTGGTCAGATATCGCGTTCGGAGGCCGAGCGAGAACTTGACACCCGATAAGTGAACGGCTTGAACGGCTACGCTTGTCTGTAGCTTAACTGTGTTATAATAAGGAAAACAAGCGGCTACAGTTTATATGTTCCCCTTTTTCATCAGCAATGGCCAGTGATGTTCGAACTACCTGCCCGGCCCGTTCCGCGACGAGTAGGCCTAGAGCGAGTACGCGGGGTTCGGGTCTAGAGTTTCGGCAATTACGGAGCGCGAATTCACGATTTAGCGGTTGAATGTGGCCGTCGAGTGTAGTTCTGGCAATGGTGACCCAAAATCGACGACTGCATAGATCACAAAGCGCGTGCACATTTAGCGGGAAGCGTCGACGTGTGACCCTGTCTGGCAAGCGCAGCCGGCAGCTGTCGGCGCTGCTGTGGTAAACAAGCACAGCACACTGGGCGCAGTCGTAATCCGCGAATCGGCGCATTCCTGCGGGATTTTAGGTTTGGTTTGGTTTGTGGGCTTTAACGTCCCAAAGCGGCTCAGGCTATGTGAGACGCCGTAGTGGAGGACTCCGGAAATTTCGACCACCTGGGGCTCTTTAACGTGCACTCATATCGCACAGCACACGGGCGCCATTCCGTTTCGCCTCCACGGAAACGCAGCCGCCGAGGCCGGGATTCGATTCCGCTTCCTCAGTGGGCGGGATTTTAGGGCTAACACTAAAAAAAAATGGAGGCTTATCAAGGTTAAGCCCAGTGAATGCGAAGCATGTTAAGCAGCTGCCTCAGTGTGGATGGGGCTAAGTAACGGAGACGTGGTTTTAGGTTAATCGTCGTAGGCATCTTGACCGCATAAACGCCCGACGCAACGACGCTGGCGCGGTTGCGGGCACAGAGACTGACGCGACGGCGTGCGCGCGCCGCTTCATCCCTGGCGTGACGTCACATATCACGTGATGCAGCGATGGTGGCGCCGCCGCCGCGTCGCGCGCGACGGCGCGAACCGAAGCGTGGAGGCCTCCGCCGGGCGACGTCCGACGGCGCGATATGAGCCTGCAGCCTGCAGCCTGTGTGACGTCATCACGTGACGTCACATCATGTGATCTCACTTCAAGGTCAATGGTAGGGTGGCTAGAACTTTTTGAGGTGTGCAAAGCGGCCGGCGAAAGCTGCCCCCAAAGCGCGCCGATGCCGCGTGGGGGCGCTGAAGACAGCGGCGCCGTCAGAGCAACAGCCCGGCGCATTGCTGCAGTAGCGTTGTGCACGTGGTAAGAACGCATCGCACGCGCTGCTTTTTGCGTTCTGAAATTTTTTGGTTATTTTGTTGTCGGCTCGGCTTTGAGAATGCCACCAACAGCAAAAAAAAAAAAGAAGACACAGCGCTGGTGCTTCGTGCCTGGATGCAATTCTGGGTACAGATCTTCAACAGAAAAAGTGTCCCTCTTCCGAGCTCCAAATTCGGAAGAGTTATTCGCCAAATGGACCAACGCCATTCCCAGGGCTTGAACGGTGTTTCGGGATTGTGAGACAGGCAGGTGGGGCCAATGATCACCCGACTCCGGCCCAGTTCATTGTCATCATGAGGTATTACTAATCTTGCTGTTTTTCTGCCATATTCAGTTTGTTACCTTGCATGCATCATATACACTGCATATTTAAATTGTTTACACTTGGCTTCAAAGATGAGTTACTATTCCGTGCTTACTTTCAGGTGCCTCAGTTTCTATAGTCTTGCCAGAAGTCCCAAAGGAGGCAATGTGCCTGATGGCGTGGTTGAGTCATTGTTATCTGTAGAGGAACTACTGAATGAGACCGACGGTGGAGAGCAAGAAGAAGAAAGCCGACCACTCCAATGCGATGCAGCTGAAGTGTCTGTGGACCATGCTTCCTACTCAGCTGAACGAAGTGATGCCCGCCTTATATATTATATCGCTGGCTATGTGGCAAGGAAACGTGTGTTGTCTGTCGACTGTGAGGACTGCAAGGATGCTTGCCTAATGAAGAAAGAAGACGTGCCCAGCTCCGATTTGCCCGCAGAAGCATCGATGCTGTGGGACCTTGGCGGGCTTTTGTATCCCACACACTCCCTGTACAACCTTATTATGACACTAGAGAACAAAATTACTAGCTTTTTCAGCAGAACTTGTCTCCACGCTAAGTCGGTGACTGACATGTGGAAAATGATTGGCGAAACAACAAAAATAGGCTGCCCCCAGCACTCACCTATCGAATTCTGTAGTTAAATTTTACTGCTTAACCCGGGTTCACTTCTTTTTGAAAGGGGTAAATCAAAAGGAAGATGAAAGGAAAGCCAAGAGAGTGAAGCCATGCGTGCTTTAGCGGGCTGCAGAATAAGGGAAAACTGCCACACTTCATTCTCTAGACACCTGAAGTCTTTTTGGGGTACCATCATGTACACATGCCGGCGACCGTATTTTCACATAATGATAGATTTAATAAACAAGTATTCTGTCAGAAACACGTCTTTTTCTGTTTTGCTGGGTAAGTGCACTCATCTCTTTTTTTTTTTTATGCTCCACGAGCTACATTTCCTTGGAGCATTTCTTAGAAGAGGGAATTCAAAAACGTTCGATTGCTCAGATTACAAAGCATTTAAAAGAACTCAATGGGGCGAAAAATTAATCTGTAGCCCTCCAGTACAATTTTGCCATTTCCTTTTGGCCTCGGCAAGAAAAACCCCACTAATTCTTTCACGATACAAACGCACTGCGCGACACAGAGTAGTCTTGCCATGTAATCATCTAAAGAGCAAAAGAAAAGCATGCAACACCTTCCGCATATGTTGAAATTTTCCTCACCGTATTAGCGCGAATTTGCATGCTCTGTTTACATCACATGAGCTTGAAATTGAAGCTCTTAAGAGGCAGATTGTTATTAGCTTCTATAGTCGACATGTGGACTTCGAAGAAAACCACCGCAGGAGGCAAAGGTGGTGATAATAAACAAAAATGCCACACATTGTTGAGGAAGCCGAGATGAAAGCAAATGAATTAAAATCTGAAGGCATTAGGAGCGAATCACCCTAGCAGCGCGGAGAAGGATGGGCGTTCTAGAAAGGTGTCTGAGGGTCTGTGTCAGCTACTTTTCATGCCAGCACACAAATTAAACCTTATAAGTGGTCCAGCTGCCGTTAAATTAAACCTCCGCAAATTTATGCCGAAAAAAAAAATTGATTCTCGCAACTGCGTGTCGTCTGCTCTAGACAGAATGCCGTTCTGATTGGTGAATATTTCTTAACTCGGGCCTCATAATTGTTTTGTGTCGACAAACCACCGTCACCGAGCCATTTCTCACCTTCAGCGGCATTCTAAAGCCAAACCACGGTGCGCAAATCATGCAATTATGCGCAGTCCGCGCACTTGCCCCCATGCATGAGCAGCGACCGCGGATAGCCACCCTAACAGCGCCCTTGGCGTCAGCGCCCCTGGCGGCATCGGTGAGCAGCGGTGCCATTTCCGGTAATGGAAACGCGCCGCGCTTTTCACACCTGAACAAGTTCTAGCCACCCTATCAATGGTGGCCACCGCCGGAAGGCGACCGACGGCGCGATATGAGGCCCCATCTGCAGCCGGTGTGACGTCATCACGTGACGTCATATCACATGACCCCACTTCAGGGTCAATGGTGGCCACCGCCGGTCGTCGCGCGAAGGCCCGAAACCTACGTTAATATGCTTCGCATAATAATGAATTGTGTATGTTTACATGTGTTTACGTTGAAGCACTCACGAGGCGTCATTTGGCTCGGGAGTCGGTCGCAGTCGCGCGCGCGACTGCGGGGTAGGCGAGACGCGGAGACAGCGGTAGATGGGAGGCTTCGGTAAAGTGAGGACAAAACCATTGTGCTAGGCTGCCGGACATGCTTACGGAAAAGGTGCCACGAATCGAAATATATGTGGCTCTTGGAAAATAATGGGGGCGTATGTAAATCCTCCCTAATGGATATAAATACACGATGACCTGATCACATCAATGACACGTACACCAGCCTAGTTTTTCAGGTGTATTTCATTCTATGGCCTTGTGGAAACAATAAGCCTGGGGAAGGGTAAGCAGGGCCAGCTAGCCGGATTGTCGACATGCTGCATCAAGGAAGCACGAAGCTGGCAGACATGAATGTGAACAAAAAGTAGGACCAGTAGTTAGGAAGCCACTTTATTCAACGCATTACTAAGCGTCAAGAATACGCTGGTATATCTGTTGACCACAGCCAGCATATTATAGTTGAAGTGCGTGATAGGCTAATATCACAGTACTGTGATAGTTCATTATAATGAAATTGAATTGCGAAGCTTGTACAAGCCTGCTAACCGCTTACTCGGCACAGACTTCCGCGACAATGGGAACTCAGCTCAGTTCAGCTTTTGCTTCTTGAGCAAGCTGGAAAATATGACGGCCTGTGGGGCGATCATTCATGACTTGAAAACCAGTGTACATGGCGCAAAGACGACAACACAAGAAATAAAAGAACGCCATGTGAACATGTGCTGTCTGTAGAAAATGGAGGATACACGTGTCGAAAACGCTGCACATAGGGGGCACCAGAAGAGCGCAGGAAGAAGAAACGAGAACACAAACGGCCTCCAGGAATTGGTCCGCACTTCGAACGCGCAAGCGAAACCCGAGCCGAAGCTGCAGATGGCCCGCTCCTGCCCCGCGAAGACCAGCATGCCGAAGCCACAGTAGAAAGCTCTCCCCCTTTCATGTTTCTCTCCTCTCCAGTACTGTCCGACTCTGGTAAAATAAATCTAGTCTCGTAACCGTTAAAAAAAAAAAAAAAGGAGAATCGTGGCGCGACCTTGCTAGCATCGCTCCGTGGTGCTCGCTGTACAGTGAGGCTAACCTAACAAAGAAAAACTAGGAACTCTACACTGTCCTTTTCTTTCTTGTGTTGTCTTCTTAAATTTGCGCCGTATACAGTGGTTCTCGAAAATATATGTTCAGGGATTTTTTTTTTTTTTTTTTCGTGCCATAAACTGCGTTCGGGCAGCAAATTAACTGATGCACTTAGAGTAGTAAAAGACACGCTCCCGCGAGAAATCGGATGCTTACAACATATACGCCTCGCCTCTCTCTCATCAGTTATGATTAACACGGGTGTACGTTTTGTCAAGGAAGCTAGCAGTGGAGCCGCCGTTCATCAACCCGAGATGCCTTCTAAATGCTTGTTTTCACACTCCTAGAGCTCCTGTCAGGTCCTTTCCTATTGATCAGAACACACTCTACACGAATACAGCTAATACGAAATTGTACAGTTATCTGAAAATTTTCAGATTAAACTGCTGATAATGGACGGAGGATGCGCAACTGCAAGCTTTTAAGATGTGTTCAACAATGACTTGTGGCAATTTTTATGCACCTTTTTTCCATAAACAGCGCCGACAGTAAATTCAAATTCACGATCCAGAAGGCAAGCGCGACAAAAAGGTGCTGACAGCTGCGGCCTATTAGGAATACGGATACAGCTTTACACGTTACACACGTAAACCTGCGTGTCTCTGTACTCTTTATCATCGCGGCCGTGAATCACAAACCTCAGAAAATTGGGCAATCGAGCGCCGCAGTCATTTTCAAACAAGCGCCTTAATTCACTTTTCGCCAAGGACTTCGGAGAGAAATCGGACACGCGTTTGCAGTTAGAAACCTCTTAGTTCATCTTATAGCACCAGTAGTAGCACAACTTGCTAATATATCCAACCTCTGCATAGCTGCCACATGCAAATCTAAAAAGTGTGGACGAAGATGGTGCGTTTTTCTAAAGCGAGAAGGCCGCGGTCGCACGAACGCAACCTATAAATCAGCAGAGCGCTACATGGATGGATGGATGGATGGATGGATGGATGGATGGATGGATGGATGGATGGATGGATGGATGGATGGATGGATGGATGGATGGATGGATGGATGGATGGATGGATGGACGGACGGATGGATGGATGGATGGATGGATGGATGGATGGATGGATGGATGGATGGATGGGTGGGTGGATGGATGGATGGATGGATGGATGGATGGATGGATGGATGGATGGATGGATGGATGGATGGATGGATGGATGGATGGATGGATGGATGGATGGAATATACACTCTAAGAAAAAAAGGTGTGATCTTACCCCTTTAGGGGGGTAAGTCCACTGACGCACTGGGGAGCCCCTTTGGGTGCAAAGTTACACCCTCGACGGGGGCTTAAGTGTGTGTGGTGTAAAGTTTACGCTACATCGAGGCTAACGTTATGCCATATGGTGAAGTGCAAGTATATGCTTCTGGGGAGTAACGTTACCCTTTCTCAGAAGGACTAAAGGTTAGGCCATGAAAGTGCAAAAATATGCTCTAAAATCGGGTGCATGTTTGCTCCCAGCTGGAATAAGTTTATGCTTAATCATAAGGCGTAAACTTACCCTCACAGGGTCTGCATTTATGCCAGCATAATGAGCTTACTACAGCACCCCGTAAGTGCATCTTTGCACCCTATGAATGGGCGTAACTTTGCACTTTTACGTTCATATTTATGTTTCGTTTGGAAGGGTAATATCACCGCCCCGAGGAATAAAATAAATTCATAATATAGTGTTTTTTTACACCCATTTAAGATAATGTTTTTTTCCTTCGAAGGGTATGTTTGCGCCCTTCTAAATATAGTCTAGGCGCACACTGGCACGCTAGTAATTTGAAAACAACCACACTTCGACTGATTGTGCAGTCAGTCACAAGACATCGCCGCTATCGAAGCGATACGAGACATACATTTTCTTTATTTGCAACGCAAGCGACTCCGTTTCGCATATGTGTGGTAATGCTGCCTCCGCTGCAACATTAGACAGCCTTAACATACGCCCTATACAGAAGAAAAACGTTTGGTGAAAAGATGTATGATGTCTTCGTCAGCCGGTCACAGATGCCCTCGCTTCCGCAATGTTGGTTTCTTCGTGCTAGAGCGACATATTTGTGACGGGCCATGTAGCCATTCAGGGTGCAGTTTACACACCGATATTAGTACATGAGAACGGAAGGCAGGGTTTACTTTTTATTGCGTTTGAAAATGGCAGGATAACCGAGCAATCTTTTGTCATCGTCGTGGTTGAATCCATACTTCGAGGGAACCTGTGTGAGAGAAAAACGAGAGAAAAATGAGATGTGGAGGGAATAGACACATTCACAATGTATACACATGCAAGCGATGGAAACATCTCGGCGACTAAACTGCAGCGGCGCGGCAAAAAAAAAAAAAAAAAAAAAATGGAAGCGTGTTGGAACCGCGTCGCGGCTGCAGATACAGCAAGCGCTTTCTCTTGCATGGAGAACATTTTTCCAGCACCGCACCCTTCTTGTGGCCGCCAAGCGAGGAACATCTGACGGGGCGAATTACCGAGGATCGCTCCTATTTTTTCTGCACAAATGCTTTCGCAGTAGTGGTGCAGGCCTGTTTTCCAAGCAGTATATATAAGTGCTGGGCTACTTTCAGCTAGCATCTGTAATGATATGCTTGAGGCATCTGTGGACACACCCTGATATACCTTCCCCCTGCACTTGACCTGCTTCATACATGACAGCCCAGCATACAACTACTGCTCAGAAAATAAGCCCACTCAACTATTGTGACAAAATGTTTGCTGGAAATATGCGAGGGAACCTCAGTAAGCCGTCCGGTCAAGGGTGCCACAAGAAGGGTGCGCAGCTGAGAAAAGGTCCATGATTGTGCAGCAGGCCAGGGCGTCGATAACTGAGGAGACGTTCGTGAAAAATCACGCTCGGAAAACTCCATTTTCGCAAGCATGGCCATCAAAAATGGTAGATGAGGGGGCTTTGTGCAATCGCAGGAAGCTACTGCAAAAATGTCCATTATGAGACATGAAATTAAGCGGCGCGAACTGGCCTGAAGTTCAAAGCTGTGTGCATGATTCTGTTAAGCGGTTTTACTGTAGGAGAACGGATATGACACAGTAATCAACAACGCAAGCTCTCAACGCCAGATAACTCTGAAGGACATGTCCCAAGACTAGACCAAACTTCGGTATGCCTAAATAAGAGTGCAAGGAACAACAAGGAAACACACAGAAGGATGGACGGACACAGGCGCTCAATAACTGAAATTTTATTTCGGAGCACAACATATATAAACATGCATAAAGGTTTAGTTAACCACCAAATTAGCTTGATTAACCTGTATCCTGATGTAAACAATTGCAATTTGAAACCACCTCAATATCCCAAAAAGCAGTTTTAAAACTTCTGGTTCACCTTCGCTGAAATACATGCTATGCGTATGGGTGGTCACTCAAATGCAGTCACGCCTGCTGATCATAGAGATTGGGACCACTCGAACCTCGGACTCAACATTGTTCTCACTATTGCGACGCATGCTGATTAAACGAGTACCGGCTTAAACACACAATAAGGGCAGAAAAAGTTTGAAAAATGGAACTTACAAGCACCATGCGCCGGTTTACGTTGACCGCTGCCGCCGCACCTACTGTCGCCCATCATTGGCATGCGTAATGGAGTCCGAAGCTGGTCTTTGTGACACGGCGCCACCGCAGCAGCAGCAACCTTTCAAGTCCACACTTGTTCTCAACGCTGGCCCAGCGAATCTGCTAACGTGATCTCTCCTCCGCTGCTGCTTTTGCGCAGCCCAAGACTGTTGCAGCACTAGGAGATGCGTACTTCTTGTTTTGTCCATGCTCCACGTCGTCGCTGATTGCAGAGTCGTCGTGAGCTGTTAAAAATTGGTTCACAGGAAGGGAAAGGCGCAGTAACTGTCACACTTGCTCTGTGGACACCCGAACTGCGCCGTAAGGGAAGGGAGGAAGGTGGGAATGAAAGTGGAAAGAGAGAAAGAGGAGCCGTAGTGGAGGGCTGCGGAGTAATTTCGACCACCTGGGGATCTTTAACGTGCGCTGACATCGCACAGCACACGGACGCCACTTCGTTTCGCCTCCATCGAAACGCAGCCGCCGGGGTCGGGTTCGAACCCGGGAACTCCGGCACAGTAGTCGGGCGTCTTACCACTGCACCACCCCGGCCCTTAACAGAATTTAAGATTACGTCTTTACAGGGGGTAGTTCCCTGCAGTTACAACGAAGGACTTTGCTCGCACATATCTATTTGCATGTTGAGTATGATACAAATATTTACAACTCAAGGGCAGTGCAGCCCATAGGCATAAGACTGAGACCACTCGATGCTTCCGCGTCCGAACAGGACATCGCTTCTGCTGGAATGACTCGTGACCCCACGGAGCCTTGAGAAGAGTATGTGTCCAGAGCCACCATGTGCTCGCCGTCGAAAAGAGGCACGCATTTTGGGCTCCCTGGGACCTGTCATACTGTTCACAATGAAGGCTTGTGTACCCCGCCTAGGCACTCTGGAAGCTACAGCCAAACTGGTTTCCGAAAGTCCGGCGAAAAATGACTTCATGCTGTGAAGAAAAGAGTTCCGGGGAGCAGCAGGTTCTTCTGATTGTTCCTTACCCCACCTCCATCATTGGCGCTTGAGATTCAGTGTCCAAAATTCTGATGTTCACTGGAGGGGCAAGCTTATCAGGACAAAAGAGCGTGCGTCACCTTTGCGCTGTGTCATACGGCGAGCGAAGGAATCAATGCCCAGTTTCCTGAATTCTCGGAACTAGAAAGGATAAGTGACCACGTGCAAGTATCACAGGCTGTACGTGGCTCCGCAGCCAGCTAGCTGGTCTTTTGTAAGTTTTCCACTCAACTTATGCTCGAAGGCATCGTGTCGCACAATGCTGCTGCAGACACGTGTGCTGCATTGAAAAACGCGAAGTGTCTGGTGTGCGGCGTGGCGGAAAACATGCATGCGTCGTGTTTCATCACAAAAGCGCCCGAGAAGCGGCGATTGGAACCACCCGACAGCCTGGTGCAGCAAGTACGAAACACGCCGAAGCACTGCGAAAAAAAGGAGCCCTGGTAAACTAAGAACAATACAGCTAGCGCTTGGGGCAGTTCGTACACCTTAAAATTAAAAGAACCTGCTGAAGTCGGAACGAATGAAAAAATTATGAATGATGACATGCAAAAATAACGTCTCCTGCAATATTAATACAGAGCACGACGACACGGTGTACGCATTCTGTTTTCTTCCCTTCCCAAACTGATTAGCCTATTTTTGAAAATTGAAAAAAAAAAAAAAGGAATGAAGAAGGGAGCATGTGTGTAGAACAGTAAGATCAAGCAAATGAAAACCTTGGTCGAGGCAAGACGAGTTATTTATCGCATTCCGATGGCCCGTTAAAAAGTGCATTTATAGGGTAGACAGGCAGGTAGTTCGTTTTCAGAAACATGAAAACTCTCTAAAAGAGGAGACCCAGGAATATACAGGGCGTTGCACAATTACCAGCGCGCTGTAGAATGCTCCTCCAAGCTAAACCGCAAAATCCTCGCAGCTCAAATTTCGTTCAGAAATGGCATTTTGCCGTTAGTATTTTTAATATTAAAGTTGTTTGGCGTACTTGCCTCGCCGCATATTATGGGAACATTCGACTTCTGATCGAATCAGGCAAGAACCATACCATTGACAAAATGCCATTTTGCCCGAAATTTGAGCTATATATATATATATATGGACCATATTAGGCCACGCTTTCCGGTCTCCCACTATTTCCCTAACATCACGTAACTTCATCTGCAGCGCCTCGAGGATTCCATCCAACCATCGCGTTCGCTGCCTACCCCTTCTCCGGTGACCCTCAACCTTTCCCAACATCAAATCTTTCTCCAGCGACTCCTCTCTTCTCATCAGATGACCAAAGTAGCTGAGCTTTAACTTTAGAATTTGACCCTCCAATGAGCAGTCAGGGTTTATGGTCGACAATATCGACTGATTTGATCTTCTGGCCGTCCAAGGAACTCTCAAGAGTCTCCGCCAGCACCACAATTCAAACGCGTCAATTCTTCGGCGGTCAGTCTTCTTCACAGTACAACTCACGCATCCATACACCACAACTGGAAAGACCATAGCACGAGTTATAGGGATCTTGGTTGGCAGTGTAATGTCTCTGCTCTTTACTAGGCGGTCAAGACTAGCCATGGCTCTCTTGCCCAGACGCAGGCGTCTCCTAATTTCATGGCTGCAGTCTCCTTCCGGGGTAATCTTGGAGCCCAAGAAGAGAAAATCTGCCACAGCTTCCACTTCTTGTCCCTTGATGCTCCAGGACTTGATAGGGGAAGACGCCATGATCTTTGTCTTTTTAATGTTCAGTTTAAGCATATATATATATATATATATATATATATATATATATATATATATATATATATATATATATATATATATATATATATATATATATGTGAAATTTGTCCTCGAGTGTCACAGCTTTCAGCTGCCCACCAGCCTGCCTCTAGTTCACACTATAAAATTAAATAATTTGAAGCCAGCATGACACCAAAGCTGTAGACGCGATAGCGCCTTTAACACGGCGTTTTGATTCCGCAAATTCTTGCCGTTAAGAGACGCAGAGTCTGGGAATGTGATTAACGCCTTTAGTTTGCTTTGTTTGGAGGAACGGAAGATGTATCTGCCTCACTTCTCGGTGAACGGCGAACTTCAAAATGAAAGGCATAAAACCGGAGGTAGAGCCGCCCAAATCTTTAACTAGCATGCGCATGACGACCTCCTTTTCTATGCTCCTGCGCCTTAATAAGAACAATACTTGCCAGATGATCAAGATTACGCAAGAGCTTGGTGAGCCATTTCTTATACTTGACTGTTCGCAGGTTAGCTGCTCTGTAACGCTCAGAATCACAGAAAGTACTGCCGTCACGAACGTCATTTAAGATTTCGGCAGCTGTACATATGTCGTTGGTTCCAATCTCTGTCGCAAACTAACCTTCAACATGACTAGCAGATGGATGCTAAATGTGACACGAAAAGGGTATGACACCACCCTGAAAGCTGTATAAGGAATCGATGTTATCAAGATTTTAATATACATCAGAGCATATATTTTTCCACGAGTTGCGAGTTTCGGCGACGACTATGGCAATGGCGATGCCTTTTCGGCCGAACGAGCTGTACGCGCTTCAGGTAAAATCAAATATGTGCATAATTTTGTTGCTGAACACAACCGGCACCTCTTTCTCTCTTTTCTTTTATTTCACCTTCCTTCGAAGCTTCCCAAGCTTCCCCTTACGGTGTGGTTCAGGATTCTACCAAGTGTGACAGATACTGTGCCTTTTCTTTCCTTTAAGCAGCTTAAATACGTTTGCAGAACGGCCCGTGACAGTTCGCTATGCAGTCGGAGTGGCTCCACTATAAGCCTGAAACAGGCTGTGCACTGCCAGAGCATTACTCCCACAAGCAAAACAAAAGTATCTGCTGTTTCATTACAATTTAGAAGCAGTTTTGCAGTCATGACGTCACCCCATAGAAACCAGGACACACCTGCAGCTTGCTGTTCCTGACTGGGGAGAGTAAACATGGAGAGGGACCCAAACGCCGCGGGAGAAAAACGGTGGCGAAGGTGGCACAAAAGGCGTCCCCTCTCTGAAAGCGACAGTGCAGGAACGAGACATGATGGGACAGAATGCTGCACGAGCGCCCCATCGTGACATGTGCCCAAACTAATAACCCCGCTGTTTAAGGGGCACGAACACACACACAAACACACAAACGCTGGTAGAGAGGGTAAGTAGGGTTGTAGTAGGGTGCAAGTTTTCTAAGAGGGGGTAAGTGAATAGGGACCTGCTTCCAGCAGGTGCAAAGTTACCCCCAAGGCCTTCTAAAGGGGGTAAATGTCCATGCTATGCCCTTTTTACCCCTTTCGCACACCCTTTTTTCTTAGAGTGTAGGAGCGTCCCCTTTGAAACGGGGTGGTAGCAGTAGCTATCATGCTCATTTTTCTCCATATATCTTAATTATTGATTTAGAATGGTTAACTAAACCATCATTCTATTTATTAAATTTTGCTCCTACATTACTAACATTATGTCACTTCTCTGCTTTTAAGCCACCAATCTTCCAGCCGTTTTTTGCTAGTTTCCACCGTCGGTTTATTCACCCGGCCACTGTTATCTCTAAACCCCAGAGCTCCAGGAACAGTGATAGCGCCTGCATCAACTTCCGGATGGATACCATTGCATTCGAGTATAATATGGTCAATTGTTTCACTGGAGTTTCCACATACAGCACATGCGTCATCTCCATTGTTAAACTTCTTTTTGTAGCTTCGTGTTCTAAGGCACCCTGATCTAGCTTCATAAAGTAGGGCACTGCCTCTTGAGTTATCAAAGAAATCTTCCTTCCTGATCTGCATTTTCCACTTTCGGTATAATTCCACACTCTGTTTTTTTTTCCATCGAATTTATCCAATTTTTACCTTCTGTGTTTTTCACCTGTTGCTTAATGCTCTTTATTTCTCCGTCCTTGTTACCAGCATACTTACTAGTTAGTTTCCTAGTTCTTTTCCTTCATTGTGAGTCAACGCTTTTTAGGTACAGGTATTTAAATACCTTAGCTGCCCATCTGTTACTGTCCAATTTCCTCAGGCGTTTCTCATATAATATTTTACTCTGAGCTTCCCGTACTTCGAAAGATGCCCAGCCCATATCTCCCTGTACCGCCTCATTTGTAGTTTTGCCGTGGGCACCTAGTGCTAATCGTCCAATGGATCTCTGATTTATTTCTAATGTCGACTGTACCTCTGATTTTAGGCACAAAACCGCATTTCCGAAAGTAAGCCCGGCCACCATAATTCCTTTCCAAATACCCCTCAATACCTCATACCTATTGTATCCCCACAATGCCTTATGCTTCATTATCCCGGCATTCTTTCGCCCTTTGGCCTTAAGTGATTGCTCATGCTTTCCAATGTATGCCAATCCTTCGTTTACCCATACCCCCAAATATTTATATTCTGCTACTCTAGGTATTTCAAGGCCTGTATTTTAAGACTCTGATCAGTTGAGCCGTTGAAAATCATCAGACCCGACTTAACTGCGCTGAAACTGAAGCCTAGAGCGTCCCCTTCGTCTCCGCAATACTTAACTAGAGTTTGCAATTCTTCCAGACTCTCAGCTAGCAGCACAATATCGTCTGCATACATCAAACCGGGGAGGCGCTGCTCTACCGCCTTTCCACCTAATCTATATGACAGGTTAAAACCTAGGTTACTGTCTTGTATCCTCCGTTCCAGGTTTATCATATAAAGCATGAACAGCACCGGTGATAGAGGACAGCCTTGTTTTAATCCTTTGCATACTTTGACATCCTCCGTACTTCTTATCCCTTCCCACGTAATTTCTACTTTGTTATCCCGGTATATTTCCTGTAGGAACTCTATTATCTCATAACCGATACCTTCTTCTTTTAATATGTTCCACAGGAGTTCCCTGCTTACGTTGTCGCACGCCCCGTTTATGTCCAGGAAGGCCAAATACAAAGGTCTATTTTCCACTCTAGATATTTCGATGCATTGGGTAAGCACGAACAGGCTATCATCTAAGCGCCTACCATTTGTAAAGCCGTTCTGAAGTTCTCCGAGTATCTTGTTAACCCATGCTTGCACCTTTAATTTCACCGCCTGCATGGCTAACCTGTACATTACAGATGTTATGGTAATCGGCCTGTAGGATTTTATGTGCATCTTTTCTCCTTCCCCTTTATAAATCAAATTCATTTTACTCTGCCGCCAGCTGTCCGGAATTTGCTTATTCGTTATGACTGTTTCCAAAGTTTTTAACAACGTTTCCTTACTTTTTGGACCGAGTTCATTAATCAGCTTGATCGGAATTCCATCTATTCCTGTAGATGTGTTTTTAGGAATATTTTTTTCTGCCTTTTTCCAGTTTAGATTGGTCAGTTTTTTTTGTATTCTGCTACCTTGAGTTGCTTCCTGACTGGCGGAGATTACCCTATCGTCGTTCTTAAATGACTCGGCTATAACTGATGTAATGTAGTTCACTGCGTTGTCTCCCTTTAAACAATTTCCCTCGTTATCTTGAATCCGATCTTGCTTTCTTTGATTCTTCTTCCCTAGCCAGCTTATATTGTTCCAGAATTTTCTTGCTCCGCCTCTAGAGGCATCGTGTATATCAGCCATCCAGCGATCGGTGGACTGTCTTATTTTACTTTGGACGAGGGCCTGCACTTGAAGTTTCTTTTGTCGATATGATTCCCATTTTTGGTCGATTTCCTCCTGAGAAGCCTGTGCTTTCTTTGCCATTCGGTGTTCCCTTGAAGCAGCCCGTCGTTGTTCAATAGCTTCCCTGATTTCCTTATTCCACCAGCTCCGTGGCTTCATCTTTCCATTCCAGCGGTTTGCTACTTTAACCTCCTGAATTTTACTTCTTATGAGTAGTTCTACCTGTTCATAATCCCAGTCTTCCATGGGGTTTTTCTATATTGCTTCCTCTATGTCTGCTGCTATCTGTGCTATTTGATCGTCGTTTAATTTTGCGTTCACGTTTTGTCTAAGTTCCATTTCTCTTTTCATCAAGGGCCCCATCTGCAGACTAATACGTTTATGATCACTTCCCAGACTACACTCCCCTTCTTCGTCTATTTCCATTTTTGTGACCTTGCTATAAATTTCCTGCGACATTAGACAATAGTCAATGGTCGTCTGCCTGTTGCGGAATTCCCACGTGATTTGGCCTTCACATTTTGTTTCTCTATTTACTATAACTAGATCGTGTCGCTCGCAGAAATCTAGCATTAGCTTCCCGTTACAATCCGTGTATCCATCCAGATCGTCGATGTGGCCATTCATGTCCCCCAGCAGAATAATATTGGCCCCGTTTCCAAACTGGCTTATATCGTCACTGAGACATTCAACAAGATCCCTGTTTTCTTGCCTGCATTGATGTCCTGTTCCTAAATAAACTACCCCTAGCCATGTCCTTGTGCCGGCAATGGTTCCTGAAACCCAGATATGTTCTTTCCAAGATGATTTAATTATTTGCCAATTTGTTCCCTGGTGTATCAACATACCTACCCCTCCACCCTTTCTTTCCGTTCTCGTTCTGTTGCACCCTTCCCAGACGTAGCCTTCTATAAACGGCGGATCTTCTAGATCCCTGAGATGAGTCTCGCAAAGAGCGTACACACCTATTTGTCATCCTTCAACTGCTGTTCTATCTCTAGCCATTTCGCTCTTTTTCTACCTCCTTGCATGTTTATGTAGCTGATCCTAGTGTTAAATTTCTTTTTTGTACTTTTCTTTCTCGACCTTCTCTTTGACATTTTTGGGGGCTCAGCCTCCATTATTACACTTTCTTCTGCTTCACTTCTAACTACATCTGTGCACGGAGTCCTCGCGGACCCCCTAAAAAAGCTACAGCCCTGCCTGCCATTGAAGTCTGCGGTGGCGCCACCTAGTGCATGTGACACACACTGCGTCAGGGAAGGAGCCCACGTGAGCCCACTACCCCATTCTAGCTCACTTTAGCTTCGGTGCGGGCAGTGAAGCGCATTTGAATCGCGATGTATTTTGCCATGGCGGGTTTGAATCGGCGGTGGCGGCGCATGCTTTCGTGCGCTGGCCGTGGCCACACTGAACATTGTTTTTTAAAAAGAAAACAAAAAGAACGCCTTACCAGCTGGGAATAAGTTGACTAACACGCGCATATAACGCGCATATAACAGCAAGTCCCCCGCTGGGGTGGCGCAGTGGTTACGGCGCTCGACTACTGTTCCCAAGGACTCGGGGAGGCGAAAAGCACGGCACTCGTGTGCTGTGCGTTGTCAGTGCACGTTAAAGAACCCCAGGGGGTCGAAATTTCCGGAGTCCTCCACTACGGCGTCTCTCATAGCCTGAGTCGCTTTGGGACGTTAAACCAAGCCCAACAAACCAAATCAAACCTAAAATCCCGCAGGAATGCGCCGATTATCGCGTAACGTAAAAACTACTCATAACTAAGGCAAACATTGAACCCCATTGCTTCAAACAGAGTTTAATTAGCTCGCACGAATTTATTTATTTGAATTGCGTGAAGAGAAAAGATTAAAAAAAAATACTTGAGCAGTATAGTTCACTATATTGAGCCACGCGGCGATTTGCTTGTGGAGGACGCCATTGCTCTGTGCTGCCCTCCTAACAACATGCGGCAGACAGAAGAACTATCTTCATCGAGATATTCCGCGTTTCTACCCTGAAGCCGTGGCAAAGGTTTCGGTTTCGATTTAGGCTTTGTTCGCTTTTTTAACGCTTTTTTTTTTTTGTATGTCCAGTGTACTGGTCGCTAAGTCGGAAAGGGGTATATACTTAAAGAATTTTTTGACGCGAAAAAGGAGGGCTGACTTCGAATGTATACCGAACCACAGAGAGAGTTCGCGGAGGCGAAATGTTGAATGGGTGATCCAGGGCGTTGTGAGAGTCATAGCGGCGTCAGTACCACTCTTGGCTGCCGCATGTGACTGACGATTTTAACCCCAATAATAAAATGTATGTAGTGTCCAAAGAAGTACTCCAGTGCGTTTTCTGCAACGTGCTGCGCCGGATCAACGAAACATTACGAACCATCAAGACACCATCTTGAAAATTAGCTGTATCCTTTAATGAGCGCTTCTCTACGTTTATTTGCTTATACTTACCTTAAAAGCAGTAGTTTATGGCAAGAACGAAAAAATGGCGCAACACGGGATGAGAATGAAATGCGGAGGAGTGGGGAGCTGCTGGAGAGAAAAGGAAGCGGTTGTCGGAGTAGGGAAAGGTGGAAGCGCAAGGTGGTAAACGGGGGAGGAGGAGGAGAGTGCGGCGCCTCCTGATAAGTAATGAGTCGTGGTGAAATATCAGTGCGCAGGAGGGAAACGTGCCCACACCGCGCACTCACCAGAGGTATCCCTGCAAAACTTTACTGTACTTACATTTCTCGCAGTTCTCTGGTTCTTTGTGAAAAATTTCACAGCGGCACGATGTTTGTTTGCAGCGCAAGTGAGTTTTCAAATTTTCCACATTGTGGCCTCTGATTGATTTATAGGAAGGGAGAGGCGCGGTAACTGTCTCACTTGTCTTCTGTGGACCCTTTAACCGCGCCGTAAGGGAAGGGATGAAGGTGGGAGTGAATGTGAAGAGAGAGACAGAGGAGCCGTAGTGGAGGGCTACGGAGTGATTTCGACCACCTGGAGATCTTTAATGTGCGCAGACATCGCACAGCACACGCACGCCGCTTCGTTTCGCCTCCATCGAAACGCAGCCGCCGAGGTCGGATTCGAACCCGAGTACTCTGGCACAGTGGTCGGGCGTCTTACAACTGCACCATCCCGGCGGGGCTACATTGTGGCCTCAGTCGAAGAAATTCGAAGGGTTTTCAATGGATATAGTTCGCGTGTGGGACGTCACTGGGCGCACAGCCGTCAATATTCGCTCTGCTTTGCTAAAAGACACAACTACGAGCTTGCTTTTGGTCTCTTTAGACAAACAATGATTCAATCTATCGTTAGCGGTCGCCTGCTTAGCCAAACAGCACGGTTACAAGTTTCTTTTTTTTTTTTTTCTTGACGGCATGTGACATCACTGGATCTGTTGCGTCATCATCGCCTGATTGGAAAATGTTCCGGTTTAGTAGTTCTTGTGCTTTTAAAATGCTTGGATTCAGTATATAGAAAAATGTAGCAGAGACAGGGGGCTCTAAGGAATGTGATTTGATTTTATATTTACTGAGGATGTTAAAAAAAAAAAAAAAAAGCGGAGTTGGTCTTTAACACCTTAGCCCTATAATCGCACTCAATACTTTGGTGTAACCATGGAGGACTCATCGTAAGTCATACCACAAGATTTTCGTATCCTAAATCTCAATCCTTTAGCCTTCCCGAAGTCCGCTTTGTGATGAGATAAACATAATGCATTCACGAGTGGAGCTGTCGATGGATGCAATATGAGCCGGAGCAGAAACATTGCCGCGCTTTGCCAGTAATGCTGGCGTCATTGCAGCCCGGAAGCCCTGCCTGCGAGCTTAGGGTTTCAGGTTTTCTTTTTATTGTCAGAAATTTATTGCAAAATTAGTCTTTATTAATTACACAGAAGGAGGTCCCAAAGCGAAGTTGTAGGGAGACCTCCTATAATAAAATGTCATGTCAGTTCAGTTCAGGCGTTCAGTCGTGTCCGACTCTTCGTGACTCTATGGACCATGTCACGCCACGCTTTCCGGTCTCTCACTATCTTCTTAACATCACATAGCTTCATCTGCAATGCCTCGAGAATGCCATCTAACCATCGCGTTCGCTGCCTACCCCTTCTCCGGCGACCCTCAACCTTTCCCAACATCAAATCTTTCTCCAGCGACTCCTCTCTTCTCATCAGATGACCAAAGTAGCTGAGCTTTAACTTTAGAATTTGACCCTCCAATGAGCAGTCAGGGTTTATGGTCGACAATATCGACTGATTTGATCTTCTGGCAGTCCAAGGAACTCTTAAGAGTCTTCGCCAGGACCACAATTCAAACGCGTCAATTCTTCGGCGGTCAGCCTTTTTCACAGTCCAACTCTCGCATCCATACATCACAACTGGAAAGACCATAGCACGGGTTATACGGATCTTGGTTGGCAGACTAATGTCTCTGCTCTTTACTAGGCGGTCAAGGCTAACCATTGCTCTCTTTCTCAGAAGCAGGCGTCTCCTAATTTCATGGCTGCAGTCTCCTTCCGAGGTAATCTTGACGCCCAAGAACAGAAAATCTGTCACAGCTTCCACTTCTTGTCCATTGATGCTCCAGGACTTGATAGGGCAAGACGCCATGATCTTCGTCTTTTTAATGTTCAGTTTAAGCCCAAACTTCTCACTCTCTTCTTGTACGCGCATCAGAAGTCTCTTGAGTTCCACTTCACTTTCTGCCATTAAAGTGGTATCATCCGCATATCTAAGGTTGTTGATACGTTTTCCAGCAATCTTCACTCCAGCTGAAGACTCGTCCAGACCGGCCTTCCGGCCTTCCTCATGATGCAAAATGTCATGTACAGATGCACAAAATGGCAAAAATAGAACATTACCAATATGTTATCAAATCTGTTAAAATCCATGAACAGAAGTTGTAGTAGTATATAGCGCTGTGCCTTCTCCACGCGCTGTGCAGAACACCGCATTTATGCTCCAATAGGCCTTACTATATGCTACTCTGTAGTCATGAATTGTCATTAACATTAGTGTCGTTGCAGCGCCGGAGCGCGGCGTACCGCTGTTTTCCGGTGTCTGGTGACGGAGCTCTTCCTGCGCACGTGCACATCCGAGACCGTCCTTTTGGACGGCGGACGCCGTTGCCGTCACGTTGACGTGTGGAAGACAATAGAAAGCCAGCGCTGCCTGTACATTTCCTGAAACGGATACTTGCCAAGCCCGCCTCGAGCTAGCCATGCAGCCTTCCGGTGGTCCGACATCCGCTGCTGGCTTCAAGTTGCCATCCTCGGCGCGGCATTTCTATTCCTCGCCATGTTCTTACCGCACTTCGCAACTGCAAGTGTGGCAGTCTCGCAGACACGCAAAAAGTAATAAACCAATCCAAGAAATCGCTTATGTAATATAGTTTGGCGTTTAAATAAATTTCTGTTTCCACGACGAAGTGTCCACTGATGCAAGAAAGCGTGCAGTTTTCATTTCTTTCTCCCGTGGCACATCCCCCCTTTTATTTTATTGTCGTTGTCCTTCTTTGTATTATCGCAGATAGTATGTTTTGAAATGAAACAAGATACATTAGAGCAAGCATATGCGCCGACACGGGCACGATATTCCAGGCTTTTCTCCTCCTAACGTATGGGAGCAAGTGGCAACAACCGCGGCTATGCGAACCAGCGCGCGCGGGCATGTGTGTGTGTGTGTGTGCGTGCGTGCGTGCGTGCGTGCGTGCGTGTGTGTGTGTGTGTGTGTGTGTGTGTGTGTGTGTGTGTGTGTGTGTGTGTGTGTGTGTGTGTGTGTGTGTGTGCGTGCGTGCGTGCGTGCGTGCGTGCGTGCGTGCGTGCGTGCGTGTGTGCGTGCGTGCGTGCGTGCGTGTGTGCGTGTGTGCGTGCGTGCGTGCGTGTGTGTGTGTGTGTGTGTGTGTGTGTGTGTGTGTGTGTGTGTGTGTGTGTGTGTGTGTGTGTGTGTGTGTGTGTGTGTGTGTGTGTGTGTGTGTGTGTGTGTGTGTGTGTGTGTGTGTGTGTGTGTGTGTGTGTGTGTGTGTGTGTGTGTGTGTGTGTGTGTGTGTGTGTGTGTGTGTGTGTGTGTGTGTGTGTGTGTGTGTGTGTGTGTGTGTGTGTGTGTGTGTGTGTGTGTGTGTGTGTGTGTGTGTGTGTGTGTGTGTGTGTGTGTGTGTGTGTGTGTGTGTGTGTGTGTGTGTGTGTGTGTGTGTGTGTGTGTGTGTGTGTGTGTGTGTGTGTGTGTGTGTGTGTGTGTGTGTGTGTGTGTGTGTGTGTGTGTGTGTGTGTGTGTGTGTGTGTGTGTGTGTGTGTGTGTGTGTGTGTGTGTGTGTGTGTGTGTGTGTGTGTGTGTGTGTGTGTGTGTGTGTGTGTGTGTGTGTGTGTGTGTGTGTGTGTGTGTGTGTGTGTGTGTGTGTGTGTGTGTGTGTGTGTGTGTGTGTGTGTGTGTGTGTGTGTGTGTGTGTGTGTGTGTGTGTGTGTGTGTGTGTGTGTGTGTGTGTGTGTGTGTGTGTGTGTGTGTGTGTGTGTGTGTGTGTGTGTGTGTGTGTGTGTGTGTGTGTGTGTGTGTGTGTGTGTGTGTGTGTGTGTGTGTGTGTGTGTGTGTGTGTGTGTGTGTGTGTGTGTGTGTGTGTGTGTGTGTGTGTGTGTGTGTGTGTGTGTGTGTGTGTGTGTGTGTGTGTGTGTGTGTGTGTGTGTGTGTGTGTGTGTGTGTGTGTGTGTGTGTGTGTGTGTGTGTGTGTGTGTGTGTGTGTGTGTGTGTGTGTGTGTGTGTGTGTGTGTGTGTGTGTGTGTGTGTGTGTGTGTGTGTGTGTGTGTGTGTGTGTGAAACCTTCACCCCAGCGCCCCTAGCTATCGAAGCAGTTCGGTACATCCCCGGGCCCGGAAGGTGCTTCCTCCTAAGCACCCTTCGGTAGGTGAGCAATGCCTGGGCATTCACCGGTAAAAATGCATTACTCACCAGCCTCCAGCCTCCTCCTTCCAGAAAGCCCTGCACCCACGAAAAAAACCACACAGCGCCGGAATGAGAAAAAAAGAAGCAGCACAGCCAAGTTCAAAAGACGCAACGGGAAGATCAAGGCAAAAGCTAAATGTATGCATTCCTCACCAGCCTCCAGCCTCCACCTTCAAGGTGGAAGGAAGAAACTCCTGAACCAGATTTGCCACATCACATGGCATGATCGTCTGAGTATATGTTTTCTCCTTGATACCATTTGGAAATGAGGAAAAATCGTAATTTATTTTAAAATTACGGCGCTGATGTTGATGCTGTTTTGGGGGAATTTTCGTGCCAATTTGTCTAGAATAGGAGAGAAAAATTGAGTGTTTCGTGCTTAAAAGCACTAAAGACAGGCGCTTGGCAACATATTACATCGCAACTGCTTTCTAATAAAAAAAAAAATATAATAATAATGGGCCGGGAGGAGGCGCGTTCATAGGCTCTAAGCGCAGGCGTGCGCCATGTTACTTTCTCAACCCTGTAACCAGTGTGAAATAAACTAAGTTAAACTTCGGCCCGAAGGTTAACTTAATGCACATATGCAGATTTTCGCCGGCCAATTGCAGAGGGCGATGGCATGGAATCGTTTTTCGATGGAATAGTATCGTGTCGAGATTTTTTCTTTTTTTTTTTTTTTCAGTACGCAGACCTGAAAGCGTCCCAAGTGAACCGCTTTGTGCTGCTGTCGCTAACGCCTGCTGTAAATGATTTTGCAAACGTTTTCGTCTTCCTTCGAGCGCAGTGAGATAGATCCTTGGAAGACCTTCGCAAGCATCAACGGCAAGCAAACCCTGCCAAGCTGAGTTCTGCCAAACGCTCCGCATTCAGGCATGTCGCGCTCCGTTGCGAAAAGCATCGATTGATTCGTGCTTCTGTTATCTGCCTTTAGTGTTGCATTCACGTCAGGAGATAAACGTGCTCGCGGCGTCATGGTGTCTGCATCGCCATCGCTGACGATGGCGGGAACGGGCAAGGTCATGGGACCCTTGTCAGAGCGGAAACCGAGACCTGTCAGGAAAATCGAATACACCTACTGTCCAATACGTTCCAATTGGACGCGAGGCTTAGCCATCGGAAGATCACCGGACTGCTGGCGAGGAGGACAAACGGCTGGTTTAGGTTCCGAGGCGCTGGGCAGCCGCATGGGATGAGTCATCAGGCGAGCCATGACACGTCAACGGGCTGTTGCGCGCTAGGCTTGCTTCGTGTGCTTCAGGTGCAGGCGCTAGTTTCTACGTAGTGATAGCGGAATGCTTGCTCTGGCACAACACGCCCCAGTGATTTATCACGAGTGTGCAAGCAGTGAAATCGGCGGAGATGCATTTAAAGATCCGGAAGGTGCGGCAAAAAGCAAGAGTTCATGGTTGCAGAATGGACTAGCGCGCTTTAGGCAAGGCAACGTGAGTACCAGCCCTTCATTGCAGTAGAATAAGTGGTACTTCTGATATTAGGAAGCGGGAGTATTTTGGGACGATTTGAACCCTGAACCATGGACGGTGCGAGTGAACATTACCCTTGGCGTTGGAGACTCGAAAGTATGCTACGTGGCCTTAGCACCGAGCGCTCTTGCTCAGCACACGCGTTTTCAGAATGCTGGCTCATCGAACAACTATCATCTTGGAACAAGGCTTTGCGGGCGGCAGGGCTAGTTTTGACGGAGTTTGATTCGGGTAAGCTGTGCCTACGCTCCTACTACGATCGAAATCACTACATGGACATGCACCGCGGGGGCGGCAACGAAACCGACGGCGCTTTCATCATGGCTTGGTTGCCCAGACGGCACCACTGCATCTACGAGGTCAGAGTATATGACGTAACGCATTTTGAGCGGCTTTCCGTTGTGTCGTCTCTCGTCGTTGGACCGGCACCAAACGTGCAACGTGTCGTGCTGCATCCCTATAGCAGACTTGAGCCCGGAGGCGGCTTCCTTCAAGCATTTGGTCCTCCGCAGCGCCTGCGTGACCTTGACTTCACCAATGTTTTTATCAGCGACGCCCTGGCCCCCAAGGTGGCCGAAGTGTTGGCGAGCAATGGGCAAACTCTCCGCAGCGTCAAGCTCGTGGGAAATAACCTATCTCCGGGATCTGCCGGCGTCCTGCTGCTAGCGCTATACGCATGTGAGCGGCTAGAGGACTTGACCCTTCAGGACAGCACAGGGCCTTCCGTCTGCAACGCCATTGCAGAGGTGTTCAGGAACAACAGGGTTATTCAGAAGCTTTCCTTGGTGGGTCTATGCGAAGGTGGTATGTGCTGCAAGCATTTAACGTTTGCGCATGAAATGAATGTTTGCCTTGGCTGTTTGAATGATTTTTTTTACTCATTTGAAAGCATTCTGTCATTTAAGCACCTGACACTGAAACGCACGTCTATTTGCGACGCAATGGGAGAAGCATTAGCACAGTTTTGTCGTAGACACTGCCAACTTCAAACGCTCTCGTTGCTAAACTGCACTTTTGAAAGCAGAGGGGCAATGCACATTCTCGGAGCACTATCCCAGAACAGCAGTTTGGAGCATTTCAGCTTGCTCAACTGTGACCTGGGAGCAGGAACTTTCAGCACGTTGTGCTCGGTTCTAACTGCCAACTCGACTTTAAGAAGCCTCGTGCTACCGGAGGTCGACAGCACATCACCTATCATACAGGAGGGAAATCCCGTGCTTGAGCTGCTCAAACTGGAGAGTCCTGGGCGTGTTCAGTTTGCTTTACTTGTACGCCGACCGATGTTCGTACCCCCGGCACTTGCACAGGCACTAGGATGCGCAGCCAAGGTGATGGTCTTCCACGAGGATTCTGCCAACGACACTTTGTGCTCTGTGTATAACTCACTGGAACTGAATCACTATCTGCACTCCCTCCACATTGAATACGAGGATAGAGGCAGTGTCTATGGGGGCAAGACATCGAAAGATGTCATTGGTGCGCTCTGCACAGCACTCCGGGCATGTGTGTGCCTCCAGACCTTTCACCTGGACGTGCACAATTGTAGAGAGGAGACAGCCCCACTGCTGGCCGATGTCTTTGATTCCCTGGCACAGAATCCTTGCATCAGGAAGCTTTCTTTGGTCACCTCTCGACTGGCCCCGAAGACTGCTGAAGAGCTGTCTGCTCTGGTTGCCCAGCGTAAGATGAGCTTGGTCCAGCTACAGATCGTGTGCATTGACAGCATATCCGACGCAGTCCTTGGTGTTCTTCACAAAATGGTGATCGAGAATGTCTTCCTGTCAATGATTAATGTCAAGTGTTCTGACTGGAAAGACGTGGTACGGGTTGGTGAATTCCTGGACGACGTCAAGGCGCACAATCTGAACCTTCTCAACAAGGCGACACGGTTCGTAATGAGCCTCGACGAAGAGCCAGCAACGTCTGCCGAACATCACTGTGCCGCCGCGTTCGACGAACTGTGTGGCACGGCATCACTGCGTGATCATCTGCAAGTGCTGTCGGGGAAATCTGAGTTCCAAGTGTCCATGGACGTGAAGAGGGCCAAGTGCTACTTGGAGGACAACTACATGGTGTTTGCTGGTGTTGTGCAGGCGGAAGTTGTATGTGAGGCTGGCGACGGCAGCACACAGCTGGATGATCTCAATGTTGACTGTTTCCGTGCCATAGCGCAGTATCTGAAACTGAGTGACGTCATTAGGTAATTCGTTTTACCTTTGGAAATAAATCATTTGCTCATAAACTCATTCTTGCTACTCCCGTCAATCAGTTGTGCTGATTATTTCAGGTGGCTCGTTTCATTGCCTCCGCGCGCAAAAAAAGGAAAAATGTAATTGTGCTTTGAAGTTGAACCCCACTTGACAAATGTTTGAGGTGGGGCTCAGTGAGATTATCGAACTTTATTTGAGATTTGCGTGAGGTCGACGTTTCCAAAGTCAAATGCTGACTTTTATGTATGACTTGTAGCAGCGGGTTCTAGCTTTGCTTAGGCGGGCAGTAAATGAACTGGTACGCTCGCCATTCACGGAAGAAAACTCGCTAAGAGAGTCAAGCATTGTGACTTTTAAAAGAACTCGGTGGTTCTTGTGCTGGTGGCGAGATTGTTCGTACTGCTGCGGTGGGGAAGGATCCTCTCGGCGAAGAATTGAGGTTTCGTGTGGCGGGGATCAGCTCTTGTTGTTCTGTTCTGAGTGAAGCTGGTGCTGGGAGTGTTCCGCATCAATTTATGGAAGACTGTCGAAGTTGCGTGGCGAGTTTCTTGGCATATCGAAACCATTTACACGAAACTTTGCACAGGTGGAGCGCATGTCTTTGGAGGGAGGCCACATTTACCTCTAAATGGTAGGTTGGCTGAAAGAAGCGCCAGTCGTAAAAAACGCAGAAAAAAAAAATGAAATAAAAAAATTAATAAAACTGCGGCGTATACGCGAGAGCGTTGCATTTCTAGAGCGTGCTACATTACGTTGTCGTGCATGTAAAGAAATTCGATACATTAATGGCGTTTATGGAATCCTTTATTGTACAGTGGCCATTTCATTTTATAAGTCACTCAGACCACATGAGATGTCTTGCAGCCTTCGCATTTCGTTCTATCCAAGGTTTCGAGCTCAATGGTGACGTCATATACTTGGGAGGCTTCATGCGTTCGACGCCGCCGACGTCGACGAATTTTTTTTTTGTTTGCGACATTGGGGTACTAACGCACTCTCGTTGAAAGTATTCGATTTTCAAATAAAGGATAAATTGGCGCAAGTGTCGCAGCCCCAAACTACTGGCGCGGATTGGGTATTACGCGTATGATATCGTGGCACCACGCTAGCGGAGCGCCTATTTTTCGATCGCATATCTCAGGAACGTTCATTACAACGATGCATCAGTGCAACACCTAGCAGAAATCTGCCAGCAATGAGTGTCGCAAAATAGAAATGAATTGCACACTTTCTAGCTTAAAAAAAATGGCAAGAGTTGCGTACGTGTATTACAAGCAAGGGGACCCATTTAAATACGACCCACTTCAACGCCCACACGGCAGAAAACTCTGTGGTGCTGTCCAGCACTATGGACGGTGTTAAAATGGTGGCAGGGGGTGAGAGCGGGGGCTCTACTTTCGACAATTCGCCATTTTGTAGCGAGAGCTACATTGGCCGCAAAGTCGCATTTTCACTGTGGCGATGGTCGAGCCGTGGTCACACTGCTCCTACATCACATCTGGGCCCTGGCGAGCTACATCAGTGGTGTACTACTGACTGATGGCTAACTAGTCACTAACCAGTGCTAATTAACGACAAACTAGTCACTAAACACTACTAACGACTAACTAGTCACTAACTAGTACTAATTAGTCATTAGTCATGACTAAGTAGTCACGAGTAATGACAATGACTGGGTATGACGTCATCGCATGGTGACGACATCGACTGTGAAGTCGTGGCCGGATGTGACGTGACCATGACGTCACATCTGGTAATATCTAATAAGAAGTGACGTCATAACGACGTCACGACCGATGATGACGTCACCAGGCGATTCACACATATACGAAGTTGACCCCACCGGGCGTTCGATCAGGCGTCCGGCGGCGCCATTCATCTGGCGCTTCCTAGAACGCCGCACTACACAGCATATAGAAGCCGACTCAGTGCAGCAGGCATCAGCGGTGTTTCACATTGGTTTACAGGAAAGAAACGGCGCAGTATCTGTTACAATTCTCCGCGGAGAGAGAGAGAGAGAATTTTCATTTGTCCAACAGAGTGACTATCCCGTTCTTCGGGAGTTAGACCCGGAAGGTGGGACAGTCGCCTGAGTTGCAGGCCGGTATAGTTCTTGGACTCCGGCGGCATCTTCGGCCATTCGAACAATTTCTCTTTGGGCTCTTGAGTCTGAGCTTCGCAGAAAGGTCTCCCAGGTGTCTTTAGTTATATTTTTAGCCCTGCCTGGTGACTTCGCGCATTCCCATATTATGTGATCTAGAGATCCCCTTTCCTTACATAATTAACAGAGGTCTGATCGTATTTCCAGCCATGTATGGTTGACTAGAACTGGGTTCCGGTATGTATTTGTCTGTAGCTTTCTCCATGCTATTGCTTCCTCTTTGTTTAACGTGGGGTCTGGTGGTGGTAGGACCCTCCTGCTCAGACTGTAGTGCATTGTTATTTCGCTATAGTTAATCAGGTCCGATACCTTAACCGAGTCGTAAGGAAAAGGAGGAAGGTGGAAGTGAAAATAGGGAGAAAGAGGGCGCAGTGAAGGGCTTCTGACCACCGCGCAACAGACGCTTTCGCCTCATCGCACTTTAATGGTCCAAAGTGCCATTAAAGTGGTCCAATGGTCCAAAGTCCATGGCATAAATAAAGCTTTCTCTCATTGATAAACATGCAGTGGCCACTACAAGCTCAGCCTGGGAAACGTACCTCTCGCTACCTATATCCTGGCATAATTGAGCTAACACACTGCAACTTTTCGTTCAAATTGTGGCATACGCGTGACGTGTGCAGTAGGACGGTGCCAGCTAGGTTACGTAAGCGCACAATCGGGTTACGCATACTGAAGAAAAAAAGAAAACAAATGATCGAAAAAAAAAAGCGCTGTCTTCTGGTGCAATATATTGGCGCTAAGTATTAAAAACGACGATGCTTCTAGGAACCGCTGCGGTGCATTCCGCGATTCAGAAGCCTCGGGTTATAGTTGCTGTCTGAGTGTGCCATGATATGCTTGCGGTCGGACATTCGACAGCAGCTGCGCACGGAGAGGCTGCGCCAGTGTCAGCTCAAGAGTAAGAACGGCAGCAAAATATGCGCAGTGGGTTGGCGCTGAATGGGCACGGAATGTGACCTCCCACGTTCACTTATCAGCGGCTTTTAAATGCAGGAACTAAAACGTTTTAAGGAATTGGTCGTAAACAGAATGAATCGACAGCTTTCCGAAGTAGCTCCAGCACTGACGAAGAGGTGCCGGCGCAGCCGGCATGGTCCATGTCCGAGGACAACACTCGCAGTCTCAAAAGTATCAATTACTGTTAGGTACGGCTGTGCTACCCACCTTTTTCGAAAAGCCGCGTTATGACAGCTACCGCAGGCCAGCAAGTCTATTTAAATTTATAACGTCTCGCTTCGGCTTGAGCTGTGTAGAGCACGGAAAGCAGGGAGGGAGTGTGTCTACCCCCCCCCCCCCCTCCACACACACACACAACCGACAAGGTGGAAGGCATACGCTGGGCCTTGCACCTCCTAATCGGTTACATTTTCATGCGCTAGCGTGCGAAAGGCTCTTGCGAAACGCGAAAGATGTCTGAGAAAAAGAGACAGAGGAACAGAAGAACGGAATAGCAGTGCCCAGGCTACCGTACACGTGCAGAGGGGAATAAACGGAGAATAAGGAAAGAAAGCGAAAGATGACTGAGGAAATTGTGGTATGAAGATGGGGCGGTGCCGCTCGTGCGTATTCGTTACTGTCGAAACGGTAAAATGCAAATCAATAAAGGGAGATTATTTTCCGGCTGTATTAAAAAAGCTATCAGCACAAAATATCCCTCAATAATATCACATGATTAGAGCGTACCGTAATAACGTGCTCTGGAGTGCTTATTTTTTTCTAAAAGATAAGCAAATTGTGCGCCCGCATGCATATCAAAACAGAACTTCACATGAAACACATCCCATGTGGCAAGCAAACATGTGCCATGTACATGGCCCGTAGATTCGTTTATTAAAATAGAAGCTGTCAGTATGTTTGCTTGCTCTTTCCCCGCATCGTAGGAAGGCTCTTCAATTGATTAACATTGTAGTGAGTGCTAGAAAAAAAAAAGGCAGTATTTAGGGCCAACGTTTAAGGCAGTCTTTGGTGATCCCTGGCTGCTTGTCGCGCGAAGTTCCTGCGCAGCCACCACACCATATGACCACTCACGTTGTGCTCACAGACCGCCCAAAAAGATAATTAGAAAGCATCGCGGTGCTCTCTGAAATGCCTCGTCTCGCGCAGGTCAACTGCTTGAGTTGGCAGGCTGCCGATGCTGCGCTTGGCAACAACAGCGCGTGTCGATGGTTTCTCTACGAGGGCAAAGCGTTTGCAACGGGAGGGCACGTGCGGCTGTAAATATGCGTCTTCATTATTAATCCTCTAAAAGGTTGCGCAGCTGAAAAGTACCTTATGACGTGGCTGCAGCGCTTTCTGCAATTACAACATGATGCCTCAGCTTACTTTATCAACCACAAATTGTCTACCAAACTGCGGTGAGCTAACAGCCGCCTACACTGCACGTCGAATTCGGCATGTTATTTTACGTGGCCGCCTCAAGTGGCCATCTGCAGAAATGGCAGCACATCCTTTACCAAATGAAACGCCATTTTGACATCATCATATAATGTTTATGCATGACGTATTTCCCACCACACAACGTCCGCCAATCAGATTTAAGGAGGCGGCTCTTGACCGTGGGCAGTTCATTTCACCCCATTCGTAATACAACTGTAAGTGCTTTCCCCACTATACTCTGTACATCCATTTTCCCTCCGCAATTACTTATAAATACTACCCAGGCATCGTGAATAGCGCTGCTAAAAATGTTTTCACGCTTGCATCATTTTTACGTCACCGCATGGAGGAAGGAAAGAACTTAGGAAAGGCCCTGACGTCACCTTTTTGAAGCCGGCGCGGCCGCGCCGCGACCGGACGCTGCAACGTCTCTCCTCCTTCTTTACTCTCCGCCTTTTCTTTCTCCGCTACGATCACGTATGTCGGGCCCTTAGCAACGCTGTTGCTAGTGGCCCGAAGTTTTCATAGCAATAGAAGTTTTCATAGAAGTTTTCATAACGGCCCGACTTGGCTGACCCTATATTTTGATGTCACTTCCGCCACACTTTCTCCAATGCATTGGGAATGTCAAAGGCCTCTCCTTAGTTGTTTCCTTCCTCCATGCGTCACCGCAAAAACCAATTCGACAGACCGCAATTTCGCGCCACAAATTTGAAACACGTGCTTTTTTGACAACCAATCAGAGAAACAACATGGCACCAAACGGCGGCTATGTGTGTCGAAAATAGGGCCCCGGGAGGCTATAGTTCTGTTTTAATTGCGAAATTTTGCATTGGAAAGAGATTTAGGCATATTTAACCCCATCCCTTGGAATCCAGTTTATTACCCTAAGCGACCGTCGGTTATCCTCTCTTCGCACTACATGTCCTGTCCATGCCCATTTCTTCTTAATTTCCACTAGAATGTCAGTAACTGGAGTTATTTCTCTGACCCACTCTGCACGCTTCCTATCCCTTAATGTTACCCCTACTATTTTTCGTTCCATAGCCCTCTGAGTTGTCCTCAACTTGAGTAGAGCCCTCTTGGTTAGCCTCCACGTTTCAGCCCCATAGGTGAGTACAGGAAGGAAAGCGTAGCAGGGGGCGGCAGAAAGTTAGGTGGGCGGATGAGGTCAAGAAGTTCGCAGGGCTCAAATGGATGCAGCTAGCACAGAGCCGGGTTAATTGGAGAAATATGGGAGAGGCCTTCGCCCTGCAGTGGGTATAATCAGGCTGATGATGATGATGATGATGAACCCCATCCACCCTTTTTCTTTTTGACTACGAAAACATATGAAATAATGCTTCGCTCAAATCGGACATCGCGCAGGTAGCGGAAGGCTAATCTTATACTGACTTAGATGTTTCGACATTTTCTGACAAAACAGCCATTCCTAATGCCGGCTAGATGAGCACTTGGGAAACAGAGAGCAGCTCGACCGCGAACAGATTCGCGCGGTAATATAAGATATACAAGCGTTTCTGCGTAAAAATCTCCCACTAAAAGGAAAACCTAAGTGGAAGGAAAGGACTTAGGTTTTATTCGTTTCCCGAATTGACACCTGATTTGCTAGACACTAGAGCACCCATGCACGGTGCGATTTTAAAAGCCTTCCCTGCTCGATGTGGCTTTGCTCTTCAATGCTAAAAACACCGTGATGTTACCAGCCTGTTTGCATAATTTACACTGAAACTCTGCTGGCCTGTTCTACTTAGTGAAATTTGGCGGCTTTGAGCATGGTGTGCACACTCTCAGGGCAAATGGCAACTTCGTAAAAGGGTCAGTCGTGCATTTTACTTCAAACTTTATGTTCTGCATCAAGAGCCTGACCTATTCCCCTCACGGTGAGTCTTGTTCCCTCACCTATTGGAGTTGCATAGAAATGTTGCAGATAAACAGAAAATCGTGTACTAAGAAAGGATGCAAACCAAGAGAAAGCAAGCCCGGTCCGCTTTAGAGGCTCCGCGAGCATTTTTTCGGCTTCGCTTACTGTATAATAAACACGCCGGGCCCAGCACGGGACAAAATACGAGCTCGAGGTGTAAATACGTGCGTTCCAACCCAGCCGATCCCCTAGCCCCGGCCACGAAGGCTGGGAAAGGTGGTGCCTCGCCCCTCTCCCCGGCGCTCTTTCTCCTCACCGCTACCTTCTCAACTCGCGAGCCCGCTGAGGCCGTTTCTCTCCTCCGTCGGGGGAGAGGCAGCGCATGCTGGAGCGGCAGCGCAGTCGGGCGTTAGTGAAAAGCGCGCAGGCCCCACGGACCACATTTTGGTGACGCCGTGGTTCCTCACCGTGGCCCCCTGTTAAAACCACCATGCGGTATTCCCTCGCGCTGTCTCGCGCTCTCGCGGCAGCGTCCGGCGGCGGCAGGCTCGAGCCGTCCAGGAGCGGGGGTCCGTTCTTTTCTTTTTTTTTTTTACGAGCTTAGTCACACGGCACCAATCTTCCCCTCTCCGCGTCCTCCTCCTTAATCTCACGTGGGATCGCCGACTGGCGATGGCTGCGCCGCGTAGCAGCCGCCACCCGCAGCACCGACGATCGCCAGTCAGTCAGTCGTCACAGCGCGACCGCCGGGGCTGGACACTCCTCTCCAACCGCTGGGACCGCCGCTGGTGCAGCCCTCCGACAGGTGAGTACAGCACTGAACTGCAATCGGTCGCCTTGACGGGGGGGCCGTTGATTTAGCATGCCTTCCCGACGCGATACCCATTCTTGCATGGAAAGCTTGAAGGCTCGTGAAATCTGCTCTCTGTGAAGATTTTTGGTTCTCACTTAGTGCATGCTGACGCGTGTCGGAGCCTCATGGAACTTGAGACATCTGAACTTCCATGCCGCCACTCGCAGCACCGACGATCGCCGGACGGCAGTCAGTCAGTCCTCCCGACCGCCGGGGCTGGACACTCGTCTCCTACCGCTGCGACCGCCGCTGCTGCAGTCCTCCGACAGGTGAGTACAACTGCAATTGGTCGCCTTGGTGGGGGGACCGTTGATTTAGCATGCCTTCCCGACATGATACCCCTTCTTGTATAGAAAGCTTGAAGTCAAGATAAGCCTCGTGAAATCTACTCTCTGTAAAGATTTTTGTTTTTCACTTAGTGCATGCTGACGCGTGTCGGAGCCTCATGGAACTTGAGACATCTCAAGTTCCATGAGGCTCCGCTAAGGCAAACACTATGACAATTCGCGCGCTGTACAGCGCGCGAATTGTCGTTGTGTTTGCCTTTGATCTTCCTTTCCAAGGCAGTTTTCTAGCTACTTCAACTCCGCATTGTAAAATGGAAACGAGTGCTAACGAAGCATTATCTGGGTTCTGGGAGGAGTTCGCTCCTATAGAGCTGAGAACTCGGAGATAGGCCAATTCGCGAGCGGCATTGGTACATGGTGGTTACCTCACGAAGGCGTGCAATACATCTCTTCAATACAGAACGTAACCCATTTTTCAGGTTTCCATGGGAGAAAGTGTGAAATATCACATCAATGTGCTAAAATTTCGCTTCTGTCATCGCAAGCTCGGACGGCGTCGCTCGCATAAAATGATATCTACAGGCACGCCCGCATGTATACGAACAGAGCTACATGAAAATAAGGAGAGTCTGTCTTCTTATGTCCTGGCAATGCAGACCTTCATGAGTGCCGCTTTAATTGAAACTGAACCGTTGAATAAATTGGCGTGGTGTAGCTGTTCAGTGTCGCGCTATCTAGCGCCGATATGGTAGCATGCGTGCTTGTGATCAATTGCAACCAATGGTACGCTGGTACGCTTTCCGTTAGTCTAAGTGCGCCTTCTTCTGTTCACATCTTATTCGGCTTGTTTCTACGGGGAACGCTGGCATGCGCTGCGATAAAATGCTGGCCTTAGCTAGGCGTGACCTCTGCGCTTCATGTTCGGTCCACGGAAGCAATAAAAAAGAACGCTTATTCTAAATCGTACATGTAACGTATGACGCCGATGACAGACTTCCGAACATACTGCTTGATACCTCATCTATATGACTGAAGAATAGCTTAATGTTTGACGTATGCGATGTCCTTGGTATTAAGCAGGCAGTTACGACAGGCTTACTACTTACGTTTCTACTATTGTCTGTCCATCCGAACGGTTCAAGATGGCGGCAGATCACGTGATCAGTCGCTGCAACAATGACGTCATCGCACTACTTGACCACGAAGTGGCGCGCCACTATATTAAGGTGTGACGTCACCACAGGTAATGTCACACAACGGTTCAAGATGGCGGCATACTAAGTGATCAATCGCTTAAACAATGACGTCATCGCACCATGTGACCAGCAACGGCACGCCACCATATTGATTAAAGTGTGACGTCACACCACTCGCGCTCGCTCGCCAGACCAGCAGTTTCCCCCTAAGCTGTCATTCCGTTATAACTTTAACTAACTTTAGCCAAGGGTTAAGAAATGAAACATTTTAGGTAGGCCAGAGAAACCACTTGTATACAGCTGCCAGCCACCTGGCGCGCCAAAGGGAATTTTTTATTTTGCAATTACCTAATTAGCAGTTAAGCAAATTTTTCTAATTTACTAATTGTTGCATTTAGACAATAAATGGATTTGCGAAGTTAGAGAGCACCTTCTAAAACCCCATCCCATTTATTTCCGATAAATAAAGCGTTAAGTGTATCGTTTTTCCTAGCTCTAAAGAAAGCCCACGAAATACAAAAAATGTCACGTGACTGGCGCATTCGTGTGCCGCGATTGCGCTGCTCTCAACTTGCGTTTCAGTGAACGAAATCAGCTGGGGCCTTTCACGGCCGCAGCTAATTTCGTTCACTCAAACCACAATTGAGAGCGTCATAATCATGGCGCATGAATGCCCTAGTCAAGTGATATTTTTTGTATTTCGCGGGCTTTCTTTACAGCTCGCAAAACGACACACGTGAGGCTTGCTTTATCAGAAATAAATGGAATGGAGGTTTCAGAAGGTCCTCTAATTTCGCAAATCACATTTATGATCCAAAGGCAACAGTTAGTCAATTAGAAAAAAATACCTTAATTACTTATTAGTTATTTACAAAATAAAAAAAACTTCCCTGTGGTGCGCCAGATAACCGGCAGGTATATACAAGTGGTTTCTCTGGCCTACCTAAACGCTTCATTTTTTAACGCTCGTTTAAAGTTAGCTTGGACACCCTATATGTATAAGCCGGCCGGACGGGTACCGATATTGGGCCACTAAAGCCACCATTGCTGTCAAAATTGTGGCCTACCCGTTTGATGCAGAGGGTTCGGAGTGCTAGCAAACGATTTGGTATGATGTGGAACCAAGAATTACCAGTCGAGTTGAGACCCAGCATGTGCGAGGGATTCGCAAGTGACGACCTTTGGTCCTGAAAACCATAATCGAAGACGACCTTCAGAGGGCCGTGGCGACCATAGCAGTGGCCGCAGAGGGACGCCACTTCGTCGCGTTGAAGAAAGCGAAGCAAAATGTAGAAATTGCAAGTGTCATCATTAATGATGTAAAACATTTGAAAAGAAAATACCATTGCCAAACACGAAAAAAATTGCTGACAGTCTTCACTAGAACACCTGCAAAGGTGATGGGATTTTTTTCTTCCCATAACAGGTTTAGTCTTTGTCGGTATGAAGAGGAGGTAAGTCCAATCTCCTGTAATGAGACCATTCTGCATGTGCACTTCATCGTGTGCATTTCGTGTGTGGTATAGAAATAAAGAACGTCATGTACAATCACGCCGATTACATTCATGGTGAGTAACTAAGGGTACATTCAGGTTCCCGCTGGCTCTGCCTCGTGCGTGCAGTTCTTGCGATCTGCAATAGAATAAACTCAGATGAATTCATCTTAATTATAATTACATTACGCAGTTACATGTAGCCCGATCTCTCCCTGCAACTGCACCTGACAATCCATTAGGCAACTGCAGTCCAAACCACTTCATCACTCTGTGCCAATAGGTCTGTGGCAACATCGGACAAGTGCATGCGTTGCCATATTGTGGCTTTTGCTCATAGATTTTTCCTGCCAGTAGCATACTGCTATATATCGCTAGAGACAAGAATCTGAGAAAAAATTTGGTTCATCTCGGCTGTACTTAGTTAGCTTAGCCGAAGCTCAGTTGATGATGATTAGTAATTTTTGTTGGCGATAGTGCATCTCAGCCATGATTTCGCAGGACGAGTGAGTGCCGCCAGCTCTGCGAGACACACCTCAGCTGCGCAACCGCGAGGCGACCGAGCGCTGCCGGTTCTGCGCATCGCGGCGAGTTACGTGGTATGACGTTATGAACATATCCGTGCGAGTGAGCGTCGCCGGCTCCACGCGTCGCACCTGCAGCGGGGAGGCGTGGTATCACGTGATATGACGTTACGGAGAGACCTCCGCGCGAGCGCCGCCGACTGCATGCGTCGTACCTGATGCGGGGAGGCGCAGCGCGTCACGTGGTATGACGTTACAGACATCCGCGCGAGTGAGTGCCGCACCTGCATCAGGGAGGAGCAGCTCGTCACGTGGTATGACGTTACAGGCACCTCCGCGTGAGCGAGCACTCGTCTAACCTGCAGCGGGGAGGCGCGGCTAGTCACATTATAGAGCGTCGCCGGATCTGCGCAATGCACCTCTAGTAGGGAGGCGCGGTATCACGTGGTACGGCGTTGTGGAGACACCTCCGCGCTAGCGCCGCCGACTGCACGCGTCGTACGGTCGTACCTGCAGCGGGGAGGCGCAGCGCGTCACGTGGTATGACGTCACATCCGCGCGAGCGAGAGCCGCCGGCTTCACGCGTCGCACCTGCTGCGGGGAGGCGCGGCGAGTCAAGTGTTATGACGTTACGGAGGCACCTCCTTGCGAGCGCCACCGACTCCATGCGTATAATAAAGCGCCACCGCGAGGCGAGCGAGCGCCATCGGCTTCGCGCATCGCAGCTGTGTATCCGTAAAGTATGACGCCACGGACACATCGCTGCGCCGCTTGATGGTCAAAAGTTTGGCGCCAGATGACCTTCAGGTTGGACATGGAAGTAGAGCTTGCACACTAAAATCCGGCGCCATCGTTTTAATGGAAACGTCATGTGACTCATGATGCCATACGAGCCGACGAATCCACTCTCGGCCAGGTCGCTCGACCTTGTCACGTCATGAAAACTGTGCAATCGAGGAATTTCGTAGAGGAGTTGGCAGGTGGCACGACAATGTTTCGACATCATCCACAAGGTCGCAGCCTCAGCCGAAGATTATCACAAAATGCTTTGGAAGAAAGGCAGTTATGTTGAAAAGAAAAAAAAATATTGAAGGAATTTAAAAACAATTAGTGACGAAAAAAATCCAGAGAGACCAAAGTAGGAACAAACATGGATCCTAATGCTGTCACATTCCGCTCTTAAGGCTTGTTAAGTGTGCTCCAAAGTTTTTGAAGGCTCTCTTGGCAGTCACACTCATGCTTGTGTTGCAATAAAAGAGAGACAAAAGTTCGCCGTGTTTTGAAGTTGACATTTGCAATCGGTCTGTATCGTAAATATAACTCGGAAGATACTTGCGACAGCTTTATTGCTTCCCATTAGCGACTTCTTTTGCTGATCTTCGGTCGCGTGCACTCACCTACCCTCGACGTGCACACTTGGCTACTCGCTTAATCACAATGCCCTTAATTAGGGCCTTTTTAACCTCACGCATACTTAGCATACGCTCGTGAGCTACCAAATTAGATGAAAGAGTACGCGACATCTATATAAACGGCCACTGTAACCAAGCCTTACGAACGTGCCTATGTGATATCATAGGGCTTAGTGAGGTTAGGAGGCCGAATGAGGCATATGCTGTACTGAAGGATGGGCATGTACGGTGTTATCGAGGTTTACCAGACAGGCGACAACTAGGAGTAGGCTTCCTTGCCAGTTAGTATATAGCGGGTAATATAGATAAATTCTATAGTATTAATGAGAGGGTGGCAGGCATCGTTATTAGGCTTAGTAAGCGATATAAACTGAAGGTTGTACAGGCCTATGCACCTACATGTAGTTATGATGACCAGGCAGTTGAAAGCTTCTACGAAGATGTAGAATCGGCAATGCGAAAAGTAAAGACGCAGTATACTGCACTAATGGGCGACTTCAATGCCAAGGTAGGGAAAAAGCAGGCAGGAGACCAGGCAGTAGGTGACTATGGCATTGGTTCTAGGAATAGCAGGGGGGAGTTACTAGTTGAGTTTGCAGAGCGCAATAACTTAAGAATCATGAATACCTTCTCCAGCAAACGGAAGAACCGGAAATGGACATGGAAAAGTCCTAACGGGGAGACTAAAAATGAAATTGACTTCATAATGTGTTCAATCCCCGCCATTATGCAAGATGTAGAGGTAATCGGGAAAGTGCGATGCAGTGACCACAGGATGTTGTGGTCCCGAATTAGCCTAAATCTGAAGAAGTAACGCAACAAATTAGTAAGAAAGAAACCCATAAACGGCTTAGCAGTGAGGGGGAGGGCAGAACAGTATCTCGCTACAGAATAGATATTCAGCTCTAAACGAGGATGGCGACATTACCCTAGAAGCAATGAACAATAATTTCAGAGATATCATTACTGAATGTGCGGTAGAAGTAAGCGGTAGGATAGTTATACTCCGTTTCATACATCAAGTGCAACACTGCCAAAGCTACAGCTTTGTTGGCGCTCTCCGCATCCGCGATGAAAAATAGTGCCTTCTCTTGACGAGAGGAAATGATAGTTGCTTTGTCTTCATGCTTAATGCATCTTACATTTGCCATCAACTTCATGAAAAGCACCTTTTTTTTTTTTAGGGAGAAAGGGTCGGATTCGGTGAATTTGTATGTTTTTTTATGTCGTTTGCGTTCGTGCCGCGTTTTCTCTGCCCCGCAACCTTAATTGCCAGCTGTGCCCTCCACGCTGCGCATCTCTTTTTGAGAAAATGGTTCTTCGGTGCGCATTTTTTCAACAAGATCCGCACTGCGAAGATGTCTAGGCATGCGAAACAAGTTATTGCAAACGTGTATGCTCGGAATAGAGCCCGTTTCTGCAGGAACCATTCAGCCACAGAACGAGCGCGTAGTGATACTCCTCCTGTTTTTTTTTCTTGCGGGCTACTTGCATAGCTTTCGCTGCGTTGCACCTGATGTATGAAACGGAGTATAGAGAGGATACCGGTAAGCTTTTTAAGGAGACGAAAGATATGATTAAGAAACGCCAGAGTATGAAAGCTTCCAATCCAACAGACCGGATTGAATTGGCTGAGATATCAAAGCTAATCAATAAGCGCAAGGTGGCCGATATGAGGAAGTATAACATGGAGAAAATTGAGCATGCTGTAAAGAACGGGGGAAGCCTTAAAGCGGTAAAGAAGAAATTGGGCATAGGCAAAAACGAGATGTATGCGATAAGGGACAAGGAAGGCAACGTCATCACGAATATGGACAAGATAGTCAAAGTAGCCGAGGAGTTCTATACAGATCTCTACAGTAGCCAAAGTAGTCAGGACCGTATGGAGATTGGCGGTAGGGAAAAACAGTCAGACGTCCCACCAGTTACGAAGGACGAGGTCAAGAAAGCATTAGAAACTATGAAAAGGGGGAAATCAGCTGGAGAGGGTCAGATAACTACAGATTTGCTGAAGAACGGGGGGGGATATCGTGTTAGAAAAGCTGGCCACCCTGTATACGCAGTGCCTGATGTTATCGACGGTACCGGAACCATGGAAGAATGCAAACATTATCCTCATTCATAAGAAAGGGGACTCTAAGGATCTTAAAAATTACAGACCAATCAGCTTACTGTCTGTTACGCTTAAGGTATTTACTAAGATAATCGCTAATGGAATCAGGACAACCTTAGGCTGCAATCAAACAAAGGATCAAGCAGGTTTTCGAAAACGGTACTCTACTATCGATCATATTCATACCATCAATCAGGTGACAGAAAAATGCTCGGAATATAACCAGCCCTTATACATAGCATTCATTGATTACGAAAAAGCATTTAACTCAGTTGAAACCTCGGCGTCGTGATGCAGGCATTGCGAAATCAGGGGGTAGACGTGAAAGTGCTGGAAGATATATATAGTAGCTGCACAGCAACCATAGTTCTGCATAAAGAAAGTAACAAAATTCCCATAAAGAAAGGTGTTAGGCAAGGAGGCACAATCTCCCCAGTACCATTCACAGCTTGCTTAGAGGAAGTATTCAGATACCTGGAATGGGAGCAGTTAGGGATAAGGGTAGATGGAGAATACCTCAGTAATCTGCGATTTGCTGATGACATTGCCTTGCTAAGCAACTCGGGGGATGAACTGCAAATGAACTAGCCGGCACCTCAACGCTTGCAAATAATGATTGATGACCTAGACAGGAAAAGTGGAAAGGCAGGCTTGAAAATCAATATGCAGAAGACTAAGGTAATGTTCAACAGCCTCGGAAAGGAACAGCAGTTTACATTAGGTAGCGAAGTACTGGAAGTAGTAGGCGAATATGTCTACTTAGGACAGGTAGTAACCGCAGATCTGGACCATGAAAAAGAAATAAGAAGAATAAGATTGGGATGGAGCGCATTTGGCAAGCACTCACAGATTATGACTAGCAGCTTACCGGTATCGCTAAAGAGGAAAGTATATAACAGTTGCATCTTACTTGTACTCACCTATGGGGCTGAAACGTGGAGGCTAACCAAGAGAGCTCTACTTAAGTTGAGGACAACCCAGAGGGCTATGGAAAGAAAAATGGTAGGGGTAACATTAAGAGATAGGAAGCGTGCAGAGTGGGTCAGAGAAATAACTCAGGTTACCGACATTCTAGTGGAAATTAAGAAGAAGAAATGGGCATGGGCAGGACATGTAGTGCGCAGAGAGGGTAACAAACTGTCTTAGGGTAACAAACTGGATTCCAAGGGAAGGAAAGCGTAGCAGGGGGCGGCAGAAAGTTAGGTGGGCGGATGAGGTTAAGAAGTTCGCAGGGGTCAAGTGGATGCAGCTAGCACAGAACCGGGTTAAGTGGAGAAATATGGGAGAGGCCTTCGCCCTGCAGTGGGTATAGTCAGGCTGATGATGATGATGAACTGGGAATGCGAGGGTTTGATACCCATGTTACCCTGACTTTTCTTTTATATGCGCAGTTCATTTACTTTATTACTTGCATATCCTAATGACGCTTGTAAGATACGCAGTACGATCATCCTCACATATGGCAATAGCAAAATGGTGGTTGCCAGTGGCGGACTTGAGGTGGCTTGGGTTCATCGAGAAACTTTCAGTGCAAAAACCATGACCATAAAATCCCATTTCTTTGCCGATGAAGGTCCAAGGAATGCATTCGCACAGCCCATTTTTGAGAAAGAAGTTAGGTGCAGCGCTGGAGAATAAAAGCCAGGCAGGAATAATTCTCCGCGTCCTCCTTGAACCCACCTGCCATATGCTGCAGTTACAATGGAGGGATTGCCCTGCCGCGGTGGCTTCGTGGCGCTCGACTGCTAATCTCGAGGATGCGGGATCGAATCCCAGTAGCATTTCGATGGCGGCGAAGCGTAAGGCGCCCGTGTACTGTGCGATGTTAAAGAAGCCCGGCTGATAGACATTATCCGGAGCACTCCACTACGACGTATTTTAATGTCTGAGTGGCTTTGAGACTTTAAACCCTATCAGCCGAACAAAACGCACATACCAGGAAGCTATGGTCAGAGATGTATCATTGCAATCCCAGCCTCCGAACGCCTTTCATGGCGTAGAACTCCAAGACGCTGTCTCTCTCCTTCAAACTGCACGGAAGAGGGGAGGGAGGTTGAGAGAGGGAGCAAAGTTTCTATCTCATATTCCTTTTGTGAGTGACAACCTCATTTGTCGTGCCGACATACATGGCCTCATAAATCGGCCAAGTTCGCGCTGCGCTTGAAGAATGTGAAACATATTACCCATCCCCCCCCCCCCCCCCCTCGTTTTTTTTATCTTTCCAACTAACTTTTAATAAAGACAACCGCTGAGCCTAACCAACACTCCGCAGACCTTAAACGGCACTTAATAGATAACTCGCGAGGCAAAGCTGCGTAAGAAAACAAGCACAATGGCGAGCCATAAGTTGGCGCGGCTGGTTGGCGCTACGACGACCGCATTCGAGAGTCTGCGGAACAGATGCGGGCTCCGAAGCGCCCTTAGTGCCAGAAAGGCTTACAGCAGGAAGCACGTGAGCGCGAACATGAAGCCGAACGGCTGGGAAGCGTTGTTTACGTTCCCACGACTACCAACAGCTAGCCGAGGCCTCACCTCATCGCGCTTGCGATGAAGTCGTTGAGGCCGTTCTAGAGGTGTAGGGGCCTGAAGAAGATCGAGATTTTGCTTACACAAACGGCGCTGAAATACTCTGTACAGCTCAGTTTTTGCACGCCGAGAGCATGAACAAAGACAGCATGGCCATTGTGCGTAAAACATTGCGAAGGAAGGAAGAAAACCTGTTTGAAGAAGGGTTCTTCGTTGCATTCGCTGGGCCCGAACGATGTGCTTAATATGAGATACGGAAAGGCTGTCTTAAGTTTTCATTTCCGTTCTCCAAAAGCGCGGCCATCTGCTCGTTCAAGTGGTCGTCTCGAGACTCCCGATGTACAATTATTTAAAGAAAATTGCGTTCTGCTGATGAGCACAATACTTTCTACGACTGAGGGTCATGTCATGAGTTTAAATTTATTTGCTGCTCTACACCTTTGTGGTTCGTCTAGGATTCAGAAAAGTATGAAAAATGGTTAAATAATGAGGCATTAAAATTAATGGATTATTAAGAATGGCGAATTAGGGAACATGTCTGGAAGCGTAACTGCGAAAGCATGGTCTGAATAGAGTAGTAAATTAATAAGTAAATGCTAGTATCGTTGGATACTGTTTGACTTATCAATACATCATTTGAATATTAGGTTGCCTCGCCCCAAGGATAATCCTTTGCACAAAATCGTGCTGCAGATAACATATTGGTACCTTTGACAACTTATATTTGGCTTGGAAAAATACACTGGAAAGCTGACGTAATTCTGTGACTATTCGCGCGATATACTCGCTCTATTTGAGAAAGAAAAATTAATGAATGAATGAGTTTTTCCGTCAAGGCAGAGGGGGATCGAAAAAAAAAGTAGAAAAGCTACGGGGTTCGAGCCCCCTTTGTGCAATAGCAGACAGCGAGTATTTAGAAGAACGGTACTTCTTGATTCAGGAAGACACCAATTATGTAATATTTATTTGAATGTCACTATCGCGTTACAAAAAAAAAAAAAAAAAGTTTTTCAATACTTTGTTGCTTACATTTATTGCAGAAATTTTACAATCATTGAGATGTTTAACTTGTCAGAAGGCAGTACTGAAGCATTTGTTGACCATATGAAGAAGAAGAGAGGTACATTGCAAATTTCAAATGAATGCGTAGGGTGATTACGTACCTTCAGCAACAGATTTGCCATTGTCTTCAGTTGGCGCGCGTAATTTGAAATCGTATTTATATCTTTTCGCTAAATCAAATTAAGATTGCGAACAGAAACGAAGCCTAAATTTCGGAAAAACGGACTCGTTTGTGCGTTTGCTTTTTTATAGTCCATGGTAATGGTAATATGTCGTACGGCCTTTTTCTGCAAATCATGCATCTGGTTCAGGTTAGTGTCTGGCCCATACAAGAAAACGATAGTTTATGTGAGAAAGAAAGAGAGCATTGTGTATATTTAACTTGACTGCAAGCCAGTATGCCAAGTGTTCTCGACAGACTGAGAGTTATATAATTTGCGTGCTAGTCCCATGTCATACATTTACGAAAATATACACCAAGTGTGTTTATATCGCATCCACTATAGCTCTATGATCTTATCACCAAGAATAATATCTGCGCTTAACGTTGCACCTGAGTTTATAGGTGTAAAAACAACTGCTTTTGAGTTTAAACACCAAAAAGAATCGCCCTTGAGTTAAACTCCACTTAAGCCGATTAAGACGTTCGAAAGCACCGTTTGGCATGTTTTTGCTTGGCGGTTTAGCTCTCAGAGACTAGCTGAGAGTTTGACGAATTGTTAAACGTCTTCACTGTACAGCGTGCAATTGGAGATGCACATGTCGTCGGTTCGAATCCCTGATCGCAAACATGCCTCAAACTTGAATATAGCTGTTGGCTGCTAGATGAGAAGCGAATCAGCATGACATTAACCCTAAACGCCTCACAAAGAACGGTTGCGTCATCACTTAATATAAAAGAGGGGAAATCTGGCGCCACATGACGGTTCCGCGCGGCCGTCATTGATGCCGTATATGAGGAAATGGCGCGCCAGAGGTGATAGGGGGGCTGTCACAGGAGAATCTGCTGTGCATACCATCATCCCACTCGCCGCTTAGGTGGCTCGAGAGCGGCTGCTATGGCAACCACTGAGGCTGACGCAAGCAAAATTTTTGCTCAGTTCTGACAGTGGTATGAGTACTATCGCAATCAGTATGAGCTGAACATTACAACGGATCCCGAGACACTGCTTGCGTTGCCACCTGAGGCAAGACTGTCTGGTGCCGAGGGAGGGATCCTCCAGTGTTGGCACCATCGTCGAAAGCTGCAGTCGCACAACAGCGCTCGCCATCTCGTCGATTGGTAGATGTGCGTGCTGAACAACACGAATAAGTGGATTTACCGAGCTCGATTTCGGCGTCAGGCGCCGCTGTAATTCTGATAGGTGGTGCATCGCAACGCTCATAATAGTACGTCGTCGCACTGTCGCGGCGTCTGTCCATGACACTAAAACAATGTGCGTGCGCTTGGTACCAGTCACTGCCTCGAAGGCGCGCTCTCAAGTTCGCATAATTCCAGAAGCTGAACACACCTGGTTCCTATAACAGGTAATATTGGGAGCTTATTTCTGCTCTGCTACTTCTGTTTCGTCGTGCTGGTTGAAAGACCTGCGCGCTGTGCATATTTGACGTCTTTTCGAGACATCAAAATAGCATCCAGTTTGAAGGGTGGGTATTTGATTTTTTTTTTCCCCCGTTTAGACACTGTGGTTGTGTGTAGAGCAGTGGCGTAGAGGTCAAAACTCCGCCTCGCGTGCAATGGGGCTGGGGTTTGAGAACCGGTGCCGCGCAATTCTCCATTAGATTAAATAAATAATCCGGATGTCGATGGAATTTCCCAGTAACCAGGCCTGGGGTTTCGCCTAATACCGGTGACCAACCACAGCCGGAAGCGTACTCCCTCACCAAAATAGGATTCGGCCACTCTACTGTTGTAATTGGCCACCATCTCCTATATGAATATACGTACGAACTCCTGGCCCCCAGTCGACTGCGGAGCAACAGGCGGCGGTCAGATCTGTAACACAGCGAAGGGTTCCAATGATCTCTGGCTCTGGACAGGCCGCTATTGGAAACTGAAGCTGCAACGTTTAAGGTTAGAACCTTATATAGTGAGGTTAGTCTGTACTGTTAGAGGAATTCGCGGACACTGAATGGTATATCATAGGGCTTAATGAGGTTAGGATGACAAATGAAGCATGTACTGCACAAAAGGGCGTTCGCGTATTGTACTGTCGTGGTTTAGCGGAGAGATAGGAACAATAGGCGTGGAATCACTGATCACTAAATATACAGCTGTCTTTTCTAGATGGGTTCTATACAGCATCAGTGAGAGGGTGGTGTGGGTCCTAAGTAAGCTTAATAATAAGCGCTATAAATTGAAGGTTGGACAAGCCTACGCGCCTACATCTAGTCATGATGACCAGTATATAAATTGTATCGTACTGTTTGCACAAGGTCTAGGAATTGCACTATAGCACAAACACGAGAGAGGAAGGGACAAGACAAAGCGCTGACCACTTTGTCCTGTGCCTTTTTCTAGAACAGTGTCGTACCAACTCGCCCATTATTCTGCGCCAAAGGGGTGTCTGCTTACAGCTGCATTTCTCTCTCTTCATTGCAGCGGAGAACCTACAAGAAATTTCCCGATCCAGGGCAGAATACTTTCTTGCCAATAGTGGCTGCGCCCAGAAAAGGAATGGAGAGAACCAAGTCAGCGCAGCTTCAGCGCTCTTCCCTGGTGCTGTGGCTTCTGCTACTGACGGTGGAGTGCGGCCGCTGCTTGCGTGAGTTTGCTTTGTCTTTCCGCACCTCCTCACAGTAGCTTTTGGACATTTGGCTGCAGAGCACAAGGTCGCGGTATCGAAACTCGGCCGTGGTGGCCGCATCTCGGTTGGGGTGAAATGCAAAATACGCCTGTGTGCTATGCGATGTCAGGGAACGTCAGAACTCTTGCCTCCATCATCAAAAGCTATCGAATGAACCCAGTTTTCATGCGAAACTGAACGGAAGAGATTGAACCAAGCCCTATAAGCTGAGCGTGCAAATTGTTTGGAATCGAACTTAGCTAGAGCTGCGGTCCAGCTTCTCAGTGCACAGAGCCCAAAACTCATGCACATTTTTTAACATCTATTACCTCGAAACCAAATAGGCCCGAACATCGTCTGCAAATGAACGTGATGGATGAGACGAGTCGGCGACGTTTCTCACGACCCGTCTTATTCTCTGGAATCACGGTGGAAGGAACAAAAACCAGAGGCGCCTCATATATCCCAGATGCATTGCGAAAAGCGTGCCGAAAGTCATCACTAATCCTATATTGTGGGCCAAACAAGCCCCGGAGAAGTGGAAACTGCCTCGTGTAGGTGTGCATATTTCGGGCGCGGGATGGCTTCACGAACAGTGGCGTCGCGGCCTGTCTAATTATTGTTTCTAGAAATCTTCCATCCATAACTTTGTACCACTTTGGCAAGCAGTTTTTACGGTTACTTTGGTGGCACCGCTAATGTATCAGGCGACCATTTCAATCATTTCATTTTTCTGCTACCTGAACGCCGTCACTTTCAGTGAAGGCCAATTCCCAGCGGCATCTTGATCCGCGGTAACTTTAGGTCTGTGCGCGGCCAGCCGCCATCGTTGAGCTCCCATCACTGACAACCGCTCTTTGACGTGGCCCGGCTGTCCGTTATTGCGTTGCGGTATGCTGCTGTCTACGTAAAAATCTTCGTATTATGAGTTAGAAAGCATAGTTTGGTCCAAAATACATATCACAATCACTCAAAGGGCACCTTTTACTCTCATGCCATGTCGCAGTACTGGCAGCGCGCGAATAGGAATTTTAGAATAGAAGACCCAAGCTCAGGGGCCCCTATTAGAGGGGCGTAAAGCAGCCCCTCCGGTGCGTATTCTCAAGGATTTACAGTAAGAGGCTGGCCGCATACTGAATTTGTTTTTTCTCAAGCTTAATTTACGTCCGCGTAAGCAAAGAAGCAGTAATAAATAAATAAAAAAAACACATTACCTGAAATTCATTTGCCAGTACAGTTTCTTCTTTTTTCTTTCTTTTATTGCGTGTCGACTCAGAACTCTGAACATATCCTGCGCGTGGTCCATGGTGATCAAACAACACTTGCTCTCTAAGCGTAACAGTTGTCCAAATCCAGAAGCAGCCTTAAAATGTGCGGGGCTTTATTGCTAGAATTATATGGTGCGGGCATCATTAGTTTCGTTCATCATTAGTTTGCAGTGAACGCGAGACACAGTGAAGCGGCAACTACGAATCGGTGGTGAGGTGAGCAGGCCTTGCTTCACCGGGCTTTATTCGGACCTTAATCGGCATTTTGGGCCAGGCTTGGGTTAGCGTCGCTCCGAAAGGAGTTATCGTCGCTCCGAAAGGAGTTATCGTTCTGCGTATGCGCACTGACGGCTGTTCCCCTATCCTCTAACCGAGAGTGTCACACTATTCTAAAAGCTCTAATATAGGCAACCTGCTGGACCAAGCGTGCATTGTACAACTTTCAAACTGCCACTGTCACTTTCCCCGTCGGAGTAGGACGGGAAATCTGGGCGTTTGTTTCCGAGCCGACGTGTACACTCAGAAACTGGTACTTTCGTCCCTGTTTTCTGGTTATTACGAAATACACAAGCAACGGCAGAGTCAAACAACTGTTGAGAAGCGTGTCGCCCGGGGTTATATGAATGAACGCATGTTCACTCCCGTTATTATTACGTTCCTTTGTTGTTGTTTTTTTCACATGAGGGTTGTCATTTTGACTACCATCGAGACAATATATTTGCTTTTTCTCCCCCACACACTTACAGACAGATAGAGAGTAAGAGAAAGAAACCCGCTTTTTCTCTCTCTCTCGCTCTCTTACGAAATTCGCTAAATTTTTATGACACTGAGTGCGAGCACGCGTTCCGAAATGCGTCTGCCTTTCTTAGAATATCGTCGGCACAGTTCGATGCGCCACAAGTCAAGGGATAGACTGCTTCAGAGCTATACTTTGCGGATTTATGGTCATCTCTAGGCCTGCTAAAAACGCATTGCTCTGGGTGCACTTTTTTTTTTTTCTTCTCCTTCTTTGGATAGCGCTCTATGTGACGTTGCTACGTGTCATTCATCAGTGGTTCCGTGACAGTTCGACGAACCAAACTGTGTTACTGAGAAGGGCGTATGTAGTTGTTTGATAAAAAGCGGAATAATTTCCTATAACTTTGCCAGTTCATTGAACTACGTTTTGGTGTAATGTATTCCTTCAGCGGCAGCTACTGGGGCAGTATCCTAGAACATTTTTTTTTTCTTTGATCCTTTTTCCTCTTCCATTTGTCAGCCCCGCCATTGATATAGCTGAGTCACTGAGAGCTCGTTGTGATTACAGAACTAATTCAGGTCAATATCAAAAATACAATAAAACGATCCCCTACGCCTTCCTTGACCTCGCCGACTGTTGGCTTCTTTTCTTGCTACATGTCAGCCATTGTATGCTATGGGAGGCACCATTGAACGGAAGCGCGAAAGACTAACTCGGAAAAATAATCGTTGCAAAATACAGCTACCAATTCCTGCTCAAGATCGATACTGTGGAGCGACGACAGCACTGCTGCGTAGAGTGTCACATCGGGAATATTTCATGGCGAGTACTGCACAAAATGCCACGTCAGTACCCAAATCCTTCTCGGGACAACCGCTGTTGCCACGAGCGCTCGTCAAGCAGAGGCCTCAGCCCCAGTTTTAGACAACCAAATGTATTCCAACCAGTGCGCCTAGTTAAGCGCAACGTGTGCTTTTGAGTCGGCCACTCCGAAGGGTCAAACATAACTAATCAAGCTTAAGACCTTTCAGGTGATCTCTCACGAAGGAGTCTGTGGTCTTTCTGTTTTCATCATAACTGTACAGGAGAAGATATCACCTTGCGAGTTGTAATCGGAAAAAAAGAAAAACACTTATCTATTCTCTCTGAGTGCAGGTAGCGTATGCGCTCAAGTAGAAAAAGAAACAAAGGAACAAATTATTGATTGATTGAATTTGTCGTCAATATAAGAGCTTCATTAAGTTACTGAACGCATGTTGCGCAAATGAAACAGAAACAGAACCGTTCGTGGTCACTTTGGGTATATTGGAATTTGAATATATTATAATTTGGTAAAGTAATCAGCGGGCCGTTAGCCTCCGAACATTACTTTTCTTGTCCTACGGATTCTGTTTATTGGAACAGTGGTCCGGATTCTTCGTTCAGCGGCTTTGTCTATGTGGGGGCGGCTCTGTGTTTACGAAGGCCATAAACTACGAGCATTTCGTGATGCGTTCGTGCCCGCGTAAAGCCAGACCGCGATGTGATATCCCCCTCTGGGACCACGGACTTTGAGCGGAAGGGAAAAACCCGCACTAAAGCGTACGGAGGTCACGTAAAGAAGTGAGGATATCCCGCGTGCCGAGCTTGAAAACACGGCGAGAAAAGAAACCCGAGCGCAACCGAGCGAGAGAAGAAGATCGGGAGAAAAGTTTTGTTAGTTGTGTGGTTGGGGCACCTTTAGGGTCATATCGAAAACTGTGGAGCTCGTACGAGTGTGCTCTTCGTAGTGGCTGTCGGCTGGCATTCTTCAGGTTTAATCGGATTCCAGTAGCTTCTTACAACTTCAAAAGATTGCCTGCTGACAAAACTTTCGAGCCGATTTAGGCGGGCGGTAGGTTTCGATTTGGAATTCGCCGGTTGCCAATTAAGCAAAAAAAAAAAAAAATCGAATATTTTGTAGCCGTAGGTTAGATGCGAAAGGCGACCATTAGAGATATCTAGTGAGCGTGAAGACGAACAGTCCACTGCACCCTTCGTGAGCTCTGCTGAGAGTTCTGAAACGAATCACGTAGAACGCTAAAGATCGATTAGCGTGGAGTCTGGGCGTGCGCACATGCAAGTGCCATTTTTGCGTGGAGAATGGTTCCAGTGACCGCCTTTGACAACGGTACTTCTCCCGACTCGTTCTTGTGCCTCGCTAACATTGGTAGCACCTTTCTCTTTCTGACGATGATGTTTGGTTCTAGCATCTTGGCCTAACAGCATCACATCCAGCGGTTTTCTGCCTACCCTAAGATCCACCTTAGCAACTCACTGCCGAGAAGCCGAGCACGAGAAAGCTTGCACTCATTGGAAACCGGCCGGGCAAACCGGGGGGGGGGGGGGGGGGGGGGGCATTTTCTCTCGGTCATTCCGTCGTCCGTCTTCCTTTTCGTTCGGTGCACTTTGAACTACCGAAGAAAAAGAGCGTGAAAGCCGGGCTTTGCGGTGGTTCCGCGAAAGGCGCGAATTGACTGCCGCCAGCCGTTCGACCTACAGGCCGCGCTGAGTCAAGTCATTGAGCCCCAGCGGCCGACGATAACAGTAATCATAAATAGACCACCATCCAGCAGGTCGAACCGACCGAATGCTGCCGGAGCTGGGGGCCTGCAGACCCCCTTCGCGAGACCGCTGAGAGCGGAGGTGCGAGACCAAAGCTACGGGGAGCTGACAGATGACAACGGCGGCTGGAAAGCAAAGGGCGAGGAGGAGGCCTTTTCGCAATCGCTGCCGACCCGTACTTTGTCCCGCGTGCCGCTGTACTCCGGTCTCTCAACAGGCTGGTGGAGGCAGCGAACACGGGGTGATGAACTAAAAACGAGAACGCGTAAAAGATTTCAAGAAAGAGGAGTGAAGAAGGATGATGTAACCGCACGCCGTTGTATACAAGCAGCACGTCGCGTCGCGCAGGGAACTCGGGGAGCGGAGAAACATAAGGCACACGACCGAGCCGCTTATCCTGATTTACGGGGGCGGGGAAATGGTGTCCGTGGGAAGCGGCAATTCGTGACCGATTCTTCTTGAAGCGAGAGAGGAGTGCCGACACGTGCCCGGTGGCGCTCTCAGTACTCTTCGTACTACGAACAAAATTAATTTACAAACACCAAAAGGGACACGATTTGTCACTCGCCAATGGCAGGAAACCACTTCTTTACTTTTTTGTTGTCGGTAAAGGGGCGAGACATAGCGACTCTCAATGTCGCTTTCTCTGGCTCCGTCGAAATGCGTGCAGAGAGAGAGAGAGAAAAAAAGCAGGCGCCTTTAATAAATGAGTGTGAACGTCAACCACGCCTTCTTCTCGCGACTGCGTAAGTCGCGCAGCTACTCGATACAATAACCTTCTTGGGATGCTAACTAAGTACCACTCACGAGCACCTAAAAAGCGCACCGTTTCTGCACATCCGCTGGAAAGAAGTGAGTATTCTCGCTGAACCCTGGCGTTTTAGCCAAGCACGAGACAATAGCGCTGCGCTCAAGTGCGGAGATCGATTCGGAAAGCGATTTGATCCATAAATAGCGACAACCACATATACTTTACTGATCCTCTTCTGATAGCAAGCTGATGCGCCGGGTGACAGCAAAACGAAATTTCGTTTATGAATTAAAAAAATACTGTAGGATCCAATGGTTGCCGTGAAGACCGCAACCGAATAAAGTGTTAGCTCGAAAGGAGGCTTTTCATTGGAGGTTAGTTCGCTCATAAGCGGAGTCATCAACTACTGTTCTCTTACACTTGTAAGCCAAGTTGCCGTGCATCGCATTAAACAGCTACACTGGACGCCTAGTAGATGAAGGGTACAAAAAGCATATCAAATTGTCTTCTCCGCATCTGCTATCCGTGCGAGTGAATATGGCCTGGAGATATTTGTCTGGCGCATGTGGGTCAAAGGTTCCCTGCGATCAGCATATGCGGCACTATAGTGGCGCAAGAAGTGCCTCCTGGGAGCACGCGAAGAGGAGGCACCCTCCGCATAACCTCCGCCAGTCGATGCACGCCGGGAACCACGCCACTTCCGCGCAGCGCCCAGCTCTTACACGCTCATTAACAACACGGCAGGAGTGAAAGAAGTTCTTCTCCGATATCATTGCCCGCGTACATCCTACCGCTCAGCACGCCTTACTTCTTCTCCGCAGGGGAAAGCGTACGATGATGTATGCGTTGTTACCGCGTAGACAGTGACGGTGAGCAATGCCGAAACGGGCACGCCTGACAGACATACGGCCAGAGTCGCCGTTTCTTACGGCTTTTCTCCCGCATCCTCGCAACAAAGGTGACGTGACCTTAATCTGATTTGAAGGAAATTCGTGATCCATCACTCTAGAACGAGACGCACGCGTATTCGAGGCTCTCTCTGAAGACAGCCGTGCTTCTCGCTGGCTATCGGATCGTTACGAACGGCAGTTTTTTTTTTTTCTTTTTTGCCTATTAAACCAGTTTGCCGACGCTATATGGCCTCCAGGGACCTTAACATGGATATCCTTGCCCCTTCGATTGCGCCAGTCGCTCTCACCTATTCCCCGTCGCTGCAAGGGACAAATTTCGAAGCGGTATCTCTACGTGAGATTAAATTCTCCAGGGGCGACACATGTTTCTCCAACTGCTTCTTTCCAATATTGCAGGCTACAGGCAGGAACGGTAGCGTTACATGAACTGCCGCACTCTCAGTGCCGGAATGTTGACCTGTAGGGTTAAAAATGCACTATCGGAGGGAAATGAGGCGAACATATGCACTCGACGTTACGACAGAGAGCGGATACAAAGTAGTGAGATGTACAACAGAATGGACATGCAGGTATCGACAGAGCAAGAGAAGTAGCACGCGCTGGCGATGCTCGTAACTATGTGTACAGGGGATAAACGGGCGACTTTGTACACAGCGCACGGTTGATGCGAGCGGAGATTGCGCTAAATTGGCAGCCGAGGAAGACCCAGACTGCCACTTTTTTTGTGCGTGTGTTCGATCGCCGGACCCGCTCGTCTTCGCGCAGCTGAGAGTTTGGGTGCGCTGTGGCAGAGGAGGAGGGTGCGACGTGTGCCGAAATAAAAGGAATCCCAATAGCTGAGTACCACGGCATACATTTAGAGCAAAAAGAACCTAATAACTACTGCATATACAAGAGAAGCTTTAGTTCCGGTGCTTTTATCTGACCCTGGGGTGGCAAAGGGATTCCTCCCTCGGTAACAAGTAAAAACGTTCACAATTGAACTTCGCATATATATATATATGAATCACCACGAGTTTAAAAACATAACGGCGGATTTATTTCGACCGGGGTCCGGTCATTGTCAAGAATGTGTGTGTGTGTGTGTGTGTGTGTGTGTGTGTGTGTGTGTGTGTGTGTGTGTGTGTGTGTGTGTGTGTGTGTGTGTGTGTGTGTGTGTGTGCGTGTGCGTGCGTGCGTGCGTGCGTGTGCGTGCGTGCGTGCGTGCGTGCGTGCGTGCGTGCGTGCGGTATGTTTATGCAGCATGCTAGCTGAATGAGCAAACCAGCAGAAAAGAAAAACACTTTGCAAAAGGTACGTTATTCGCCCCACATCGTTAATCCTGCCATTTACTTCGTGCAGTTACGGCGTCTCTATAGCCTAAGTCGCTTTGGAACGTTGAACCACATAAAACAAACTGAACCAAATTATTTTGTGCATTTGGAGATTGATTCATTATAAATTCTCATTTGCAACGATATTTTAATACAGGCGTGCAAGTGAAAAGCATGCGCTTGACTATATAATCAAAACACAGCTTACCGTTCTTGTATGTTGGCGCACAATGATATCCGACGTGAGATATGCAATTTTTATTTTTGTCATGTAGTTCCCTAGAGGACATAGAAACAGAGAGTAAGGGCATCAGAAATCCCACAAGCGCGCAAGCAGACCCGTTTGATTCAAGTGAAGACCGATCACGAATCATCCGTAAACAAAAGGCGGAAGTCGTCCTCTTTGTTCGGAGACAGTCCTGCCTCTTGAAGAACGCGTGCGCGTACCAATGATGTATAATGCACATGTCCACGGTAGGTGCTGAACATTTGTATTTGGGGTACCTGTCAGGAGTCCGAAAAATATAGCGACGCCACTGGTATCGAACCTCTTCTTCCTCCACCCGGAGAATGGAGAGAGTGTACGCTGCCTGCGGAAGACGTGGACTTCTCTAGTGGCTTAGGGCGGCATCTGCGAATAGCGAACGTCCGGTAACCGACTAGGAGCTGCAGGGAACGGGGATAAAGTCGGTTGTGACTTCTTGCGGCGAGTAGGCTTGTTGTGAGCTGTTGAGGATTTGAACGAGGGATACAGCGCAGCTTTTCGTGTTAATTCGGTTAGTTTAACATTGGATGAATAATTCTGTGAAAGTGCTTTGCTGAGCATATTCCTGAAGTAGGGCTTCACGGTTGCGTGCCTTTAGAGCGGACGATTGTATCTGGGTAAAGTTTAGAGGAGTGGGGTTGGGAAAATGGCTCGTAGTAGACGTCGACCGGCATCATAGCGGGCATCGCGCTATAGATCCGCGGTACGGCCACTCGTTGGAAGTGTTTACATTGACCAACCGTGGCGGTGGTTGTGTGGCGTTTGAAGCGATGCCTCTTGCGAGCAGCTTATAGCCATGTCAATTCCCGAGTTATGAACGAAGTGCCGAGATGTGGACGCGTTCTGCTGCCGGGTGCGGTTGGTTATGAACAGCCAGTACGAGTGGGCTGACGTTAAAGATGCAGCGACCAATTTTATTGCCCACGTGAAAATAGCAAAACTTAGTTTGAGAAAGAGGCCTGTGTTAGCAACGAAGTCATGAATATGAAGGGCGCATTGCAGAGAAGCCTGCTGCACCGGCGAGCAGCGGTTGGACCATAAAGTGGTATCTGTATGGGGATTGGGGGAGAATTTGAACATTAGGCAGGAAGGACAGGCCGCGAATAAGGGCCAAACTTTTGAACGCGCCTTACCTTAGTGATGATTCCTTAAAAGCGGCGCATCCTCCTTCGGTCAATTTTAAAATACGCTCTGAAGAATGAGCGCATACTCAGGCGTATTTAAAAATCCATCGTTGGAGGGCGCCCCACTGCTAAGGCATCCTCGCTGACGTAAGGAGCCTTAAAAAATTTGGCCCTTAGAGATATGAACGCAGTATTAGAGTTGGGGCTATAGCAGGTATACCTCCGCGACTCCCGCGGCAGGAAGTAATCTGCGACGGCACCATTAACACGGATGGAGAATGTTCGCTTTGAACTAAATGTATTAATCCCTCGACAAAAGGGGAAGGGCGCGCCCATTAAAGGCAGTTTCAAGAATGAATGTACCGAGAGCGCTATATAGGTCTTTAGGCGAGCATCATATTGACGCGTCGGCGAAGGGGTCTAGACGAAATTCGGGTCTGAAATATAGAATACAATTTAGAATACAATTCAGAATATAATACAGGTCAGAATACAATTTAATGATAATGATAATTGATTCACAGAAAGGGAAAGGCGTAGTATCTGTCACACTTGTTTCTGTGGACACCTGAACCGCGCCGTAATGGAAAGAAGGGAGGTAGGAGTGAAAGTGGAAAGAGAAAAAGAGAAGCCTTAGTAGAGGGCTACGGAGTAATTTCGGCCAGCTGAGAAACTTTAACGCGCACTGGCATTGCACAACACACGGACGATTTCGCCTCCATCGAAATGTAACCGCCGGCGGTCGGGTTAGAAATGCCTGAGTAGTCGGACATTTAACCCCTGCGCCACCGCGGTGGGGCAGATTACAATTTGGGAAGGCAGTGGATTCATGTGATAAGAGGCTTTTGTACAGGTTGTGATGGTTGGGGTGAGCGAGGGGTTTGGGTAGGGTAGCAGGCTGTTGGGCGGAATTTGATAGAACTGCCACAGAATTGATGGTTGAGATCGTGGGTCGACCAAAGGTTTTCAATTTATTTGCACGCCGTTAGTATGTAAACTCGCTGTCTGGAAAATGGGGAAATGTACAGAGCCCATTGCATGGAGCCCGTGTATTTTTGTCCAGTTAAGATGGACACATGATGACAGCAAAACCTCTACTGTCACACTCACATCGTTCATTTTCGGCGGTTTAAGTGCCAGCCAGTTGAGTGACGGCAATCAAAAAGTGCAAATAATTTAACTGGCCACTTTTTTGTGAAGTGTTTTGCGTTACAGTGCGATGTTTCTGAGCCAATGCACCTTAGAACTTTCCGCATTTAATGAGTTACTGTGAAGAAAACTCGTTCTGCAGCAAACCAATCGCTTTCATCCGACTTAGTGCTGATGTCATGCATAGCTATAAGCGGTTGTCGTAGAAGTTAATCTATCTATCAATGATACGCCATTAAGCTGTCATATATGTACCACTAGACGCCCCCCCCCCCCCCCCCCCCCCCCCCCCGTTAAGCTGCACTGCAATATTTCAGTCATAATGGTCTCAAGTTTCAGATTTATTTTTCAACAACACCGAGTTGCCAAGGAGGCGACAAAAGGGCAAACAAAAGTTGCCTGACGAAGCGCCCGGGATAACATATAGGTCCAGAAATTCGCTAATTCCAACTTCACTGGTCACCCCAACCCAGAAAAGCTAACCTTAGTCAAAGCGGGATTTTTAAAATATACTTTTTTTTTTTTTTTACTCGATTCGATTCGTTATTACAGACGACTCGCTCCATGAACAGTTTTGTTTCGGGAGCCAAAATGTCCTTATTAACGAGGCATGACTAGTCATACATATGAAGTAACGTATATAGGTGTATATAAAGTAACGTAGGTATATATAAACTTACTTGCGCCGTGCCCGTAAGCTCTTACTATCTCTCTGCAGTGTACAAGGCATAAAGTTGCAGCGACGTGTATAAATTGTAGCTCGAACCTGAACTGGGCTTTCTGCATGGTACGAAAGTAAGAGCTGTTGATACTGCATCACAGATTGTGTTGTGATGCGCATATTCGCATATTCCGACTGTATACACTCAGTGCACCGGGCCGTGTGACGATGCTCCTCTTAGTAATGTCTCGTGATCTCGGGTCAGGTGCCAGCCTTAGCGAAAGCGCGACCGCTGCGTACTGAGGGCTGAAGGCGCCCGTCATTGCCTGAAATATTGCTGCATATTACCCTTAATTTAATTATTGTTTAATCTTACTTTTAACCTGGCCAATAGTTTGTGTAAGCATGCTCTAGATACTTTCTCGTGGTCACTCACTCTATAATAAAGATGTTTACCTACGCTATTGGACACACACACACACACACACACACACACACACACACACACACACACACACACACACACACACACACACACACACACACACACACACGCACACACACACACACACGCACACGCACACGCACGCACGCACGCACGCACGCACGCACGCACGCACGCACGCACGCACGCACGCGCTCGCTCGCTCGCTCGCTCGCTTCAGTGGCGTCGCTAGTAGGATCACTCGCACCCGGTGCTGAGGCGCGGCGTGGCACCGGGTGCGAGTCACTACAATGCGTGAAAGCACGCATTGTAGTTAGGTCTCAAGCAGAGCCTTTCACATGCCACATGCACAGGTGAAAGCCTTGTACTTTGCATTCTCTACATTTAACTTTTCTCCTCTTCTTTCCTCCAAAAGGTGCAAGTTAACTTCCGCATCCAGATTGCAAAGTAACCAACGCACATTGATGCCATTGCAACAGAAAATATTAAGCGCGAAACTACATTTTGTAGCTGGGAGACGGAGGTCATCGCAAGGCTTTTTTGTTTGTTTGTTTGTTTTTATACGGTTTCAGTTGCGTTTTCATTTTAATCATGACTTCACTCTTTTCAGAGAAAAAAAAAGCTTATACCCCGGTCAGACGAGCAAGTTTAGTGTCACTTTCAACGAGTGCACTCGCCTTTAGTGTCATTCGCATCGTGTCACACGATGAACTTTAATGACACTCGCTGCCGAACACACTCAGCGCAAAGTGAGTTTGGGGAACTCACTACACTTTGTCCGGCAGGCGAGTGTGTAGTCTCGACAACAGGGCACTTCATATTACTCATACATTTTTTGAGAATTACAATGTTTTGAAATGTTTATCGTAATTTTATGAGCGTTTCTATTAATAGGCAAGGGATTTAAGCTGTCACCAACTAAAAACAATGCGTACACTTGAATAGCTACCCTCGCTCTAAGTGCTTGCGCTAAGGCGAAGGCGTTCGTCTGCTGCTGCACCTCGATGGTATGCGGTATCTCAAGCTGCATCAAACAAGTTGGAGTTATTTGTAACCCAATCTCTAGAATGTCGTCACTTGACACGGCAGCATTTCGCTCAAGCGCCGGCCGAAGATAGCACCGCTTTTGCTCCCACAAGCCGCCAGCTCCAAGCCAGCACCTTTACGGTGCATCCGGCCCCGCTGTCACCGGCGTCAGAAAAGTGTGCGAGAATTCGTTTTTTCCGTAAATAATAATCCCTGGAGTAAATCAATGTCAGAAATTATTCCTTCTTGGGGATCGTTGACCCGTACCGAGTCGCTAGCAGGAGTAATCGCTGCGATACAAGCAAATTTCTGCTCACTACTTCATAGCCATCGTCCCCGGCGGCGCGGCGCAGCTCACCCTTGTAGTACACGTATGTAAGTACACGCTAGCTACGTACGCTCCTAAGGAGTCGTCGATTTCAATTGCACATTTCTCTCATTATTCTCATTTCTCTCAAGGCAGTGCCACAAGTGAGCCATATATCCTATTAAGCTGGCCATACGAAAGCGCCGCCCACTGATACTTCGATGCCAAACTATAGGCCTAGCGACGACTACGGAGGAGCGCACGGCCAAGCGCTACTTGCCCCGCGCGCTCTGCCGTTCACGGGCGGCATTACAGCGGAAAGCTCGTAGCATCCGGTGCTGTGAACGCTGCGAACTTCTCGCCTACTTTCGTGATGCTGCGGAAACTGGACATTTTTCGACGCTGTGTACAATTACACGCCAAGCAAACGCTGTGAAGACGTGACGATGCTGTCATGCGTGGTGCTGCGCCGCTGGACATCTTAAGCTGCATAGAAGCGCCGTCGGACATGATTTCGTGTGAAAAATGCACGCTACTCTGAATCATACAACTCGTGCACTTTTCGCGCTCGAACACCAGTGTCCGTTCCATACGTAGGCGCTACCGGTTAACGATGCAAATCAAAGTCGCAAAGCTACGTTCGCGATAACCGCAGTTAGTAGCGCAACTATATATAATAAACGAGGTCGGTTTTGCTTGTAAACAGCAGTAACCATGCATGTTGGCGAAAAGCGCGTGCGACATCGCGATGCTTTTTTTTTTTTTTTTTGTGAAAACCATGTACTGAAATGCACAAATAAACTGTTAGCTTAAGGTAATTGTGCTTGCAATAAAATTGAATTTTAAGGTATTTTTGTGAACACTAATTAATTTCCACATAGGGCTGCAGCATCCGCATCGGCACTGCCGTCATTTCAAAATGACACTTGATTTTGCCGTGTGACAGCGAGCACCGAAAGTGTCACTCTTCCTATGTAAGTGCACTTCGTGAAAGTGTCACTAAACTTGCCCGTGTGACTGGGGTATAAGAACCGCATAATGCACCACTTAGCACCCTTGGATACATTCACTCTCAACTCCCTTTCTAAAGCACCTGGCCTTGCTAAAGGTGCCCGCCGCCTCATTATATATTTTTCCAGTCAGCGCGTCGTGATCATACTTGCCATCCCACTGAGCAACACGCATTCCGTGCCATTCGGCGTTTTGGAAGTGTGGGGGTGGATGTGTGACTGGGCCGAGGAGCGAGAAAGGCATAGGAGGTAAATGAACAAGACAAAAGGCATAAGGCTGCCGGAGAGATCTGCCAGTGGTCCTCGCTTGAGAAAGGAGAGTAAACTGCACATATACAAAAAGAGGCGATGCGGCGGCGCGGCGGCCGCCGACGGGAGTCGGCTAACAGGCTCCCGCGCATGGGGTTTCCGATGGGTATCGAGTTCAGGCTGGCGTTTCCAGCGTGGTACACGCACGTGCGCAGGCCCGGTCCAACGTTAGAATGGCGTGGAGTCTCTGGCGCGTCTTCCTGCCCCTTTTCTTTCTCTTTCTTGTATATTTTCTCCTGTCCGCACGAGGCAGCGGAGGTGGCTCAGTTACAGAGCCAGCAGCAGGCCGTGCATTTTCTTTTCCTTCTTCCTTCAGTCGCAACAACAATAGCAGCATAAACTAAGGCATGTGTTTTCAAGCACTCCTCGCAACAGAATAATTCCTTCTGAGAAGTTCACACTTGTCAGTCTGTGTCTGAGCGGCACCAATGCGCGCATTTGTGCCTCTTTACACAATACAGTGAAACTTCAATTGAACGAACTTCAAGGGACCTCATGAAAATGTTAAAATCAAGTTCGCTGAAATGAAATAAGTGCGTGCAAGATTGATTCTATTAGCTTCAAGAAACATCAGATGTCCAAGTCATATTTCAACCCATTTGTGACGGCGCTCATTTGCAAGCAAAGAATGCAGTAACCTCTTGCATTCCTTTCGAAATTAGGCCTGCCGTGTTCTTGAACTAAATCACTGTGTGAATGAACCTCGTCCGGCTCAACGGTCTGCTGGGCAGCAAAGGCCTTCATTTTCTCCAAGCAGATGACTGCTTCAGCAGATTATGGTTAACCAACATGCATACGTACACCTTTCTTGAAGTTAGAAGCTTAGTAGAGCTGATGCTCTCTCTATGACTGGCTATGACTGTCGAGGCAATTAAGCGTGGAAAGCCAGCTATGGATTCGGCTGGCTACAAGCCAATTCAGTTTAAAACTAAATGACGGCCACTTTTCTTCACGCTGTAATGAAAAGTGGTTCTCAACTTAAAAATGTGCCACAAAAAACTCGCTTGTTGAAGTGCTCAATATGACGTGAGAAACGCAGAATGACGTCGCGGAAAATGTTCGTAAAACTCAAAAGAGCAATAACTAATTTCGTTAAAATGAAGGGCGTTTGCATAGCGTTCAATGGAGCTTCGGTGGGGGGATTCAATAAAGTTCGTACAACTGAATACTTCGTTTAAGTGACGTTCGTTCAAGTGATATTCCACTGCAATTTCGCCCCCCGCACCTTCCTCCCTCTCACTGGCCAGCTGCACCCCACTGAGCGCTGCACCCGGTGCGGACTGCACCCCCCGCACCCCCCTCGCGACGCCACTGGGTCAAAGCATATGTGTGTGTGTGTGTGTGTGTGTGTGTGTGTGTGTGTGTGTGTGTGTGTGTGTGTGTGTGTGTGTGTGTGTGTGTGTGTGTGTGTGTGTGTGTGTGTGTGTGTGTGTGTGTGTGTGTGTGTGTGTGTGTGTGTGTGTGTGTGTGTGTGTGTGTGTGTGTGTGTGTGTGTGTGTGTGTGTGTGTGAGAGAGAGAGAGAGAGAGAGCGGGTTGAGAACACTGAATGCCTCCCACTTTGTCACTCCACCCTGTAATCACCTGTTCAACTGAAACCGGCTTGTCTAGAATGGCGTCCCAGTAACAAAAAAAAATTAAATAAAAGTGCCTCTGTAGACGGGGGGTCAGAGCATTTCCGCGCCTGTATATCTGTAGCCTGAATTACTCAAGGACGCCATTCGTCACGATAAAGGTCCAGTCCAGTCGTTACGGATGCCGCTCGGGCGCTCCTCATTCCCTCTCCAGAGAGAAGCGCTGCGTATCTCCCCATTTTCGTCTGTTGGAACTTTGTCATCGTTTTGGAATCCTGCGGCCGCTCGCTGACGATAGTGACGACCTGTCGAATCGATTTTTCTGCGCCTGCGAACTCGCCTTTTCCTTGTCGCGCTTGTTAGGTCGGCTACTTATCAAGCACTCCTGTTCCGTACCAGCCATGCGTTTGTTCTGTCCGGTTGCATCGGTGAACCGAGATGAGAGGTGCAAGCTTAAAAACGTTATCTTATCAAATTCGTTACGTGCGTGCAGTGTGTTAGTGTTTAGTGTTGTAGGCAAGTATGACACTCATCTGCGCACTCATCTGAACTCGCATCAGCACTCATCTGAGTTGCGCTCAGTAAGTAAATCGCAATGTCCTCGACAGTTAGGTAAAGAAAGGGGAAAGAAAGACTGTGAATGCGTGTACAGTCAATGACAGAGCAGAATGGAGCCTGCTTCGGTGGTCTAGAGCTTCTGGCGCGTTACCTATAGCGAAAATAACTGGTTTTTGACGCTTATGCAAACTATTGCCCCTAATCGCGTGCAGCCAGCAGACCTTTTTAGGCACCCTGAACTCCGGATAAGGTGCCTCGATGCTGTGCCGCCGTTCTGACATCGAGGCACCCTAACTCGGGAGCGATATGCGCGCCACTCGTGGCGACGAGCGCGTCCCTAACATGAAGGCTAGAGCAGACGGCGGCGCCCGCAATGCTGTGCCGTGCTGTGCGCGTTGTCACGAATGACCTCTGCTCCACTTTCTCGATCACAATTGCCGCATAAAAACAGCTGCACACACTGCTGTCTTGTAGGCTGCAGAAATACATCAATTCGCCTGATGGAACAAAATATTAATCATCATCAGCCTGATTATACCCATTGCAGGGCGAAGGCCTCTCCCATATTTCTCCACTTAACCCGGTTCTGTGCTAGCTGCATCCACCTGACCCCTGCGAACTTCTTAATCTCATCCGCTCACCTAACTTTCTGCCGCCCCTGCTACGCTTTCCTTCCCTTGGATTCCAGTTTGTTACCCTCAGCGACCATCGGTTATCCTCTCTTACACAAAATATTACAAAATATTGCGGCTTCCCAACGCGGCATTGAGAGACGGAATGACGGCAGCGTTGTATTCGCCTTGTCGGTCGAGAAAAGTAAGTTTAAGCACCATTTTTTTTTTTTTTTTTTTTACGGACATCATGCTGCAGAAGTAGGCACTTGTTGAGGTCTTGAAATGCGCTAATGCGACGTTTCTTCGCGTCTGCCGTGCATGCTGCACATACATGACGTTGGATAAAGGCGCCGTGGATTGTTCATTGCATGCGCGTAGCAAAGTATACTGCTTGTTTGTTTTTATGTTTACCTCTGCAGCGAAGATGGCACCTTCGGCGAGATTCACGATATGCAGCAGCCATTTCGTGGGAAATGCAAAACCTTACGAAGGGCACCTGCCCTATGACCCAAGTATTTTCCCCTCAGCCTACAAAAGGGCGAAATTCTCCCATAGCATGGAACAGCACAAGGCGGACAACACAAACGAGCAGAGACCGTAGTGCGGTGGTCGTACACTGCGAAACATTCAAACGCAAGAACGGCTTAAAAAAAAAAAACGACAACAAAAAACATTTTGGTGGACACAGAGTCGCGCTCATACAGGAGACCTTGCTGGAATCATAGCAAGCGCAAGGAAACATAAAACTGTACCCAGGATCCCTCCTCCCCCCTCTTCCGTCTTACATGCACGGGCTACATTCGGTGACTCCGTATGACTAATCGCGGGATAAAAAAGAAAAAGAAAAAGGTAAGCTGCAACAATCCTGCATCCTGCCCCCTTTCTTTCCGCCATCCGCAGCTCGGTGCTTAAGATATTAGATACCAATTGGCAGTGGCCGGCAACATTCCTTTACTTCCTCTTTGATTATTTTTAATAAACCATTACCACCACCACAAATAACTCGCTTGCAGTTACATCTGATGAAGGAACCGAGTGGGTTCCGAAACGTGTGCAAGTTCTCCTTTTTTTGTTGCCGTTCCTGTCTATCACACTTCGGTAATCCGAGTCGGTGGTTACATTGCATAATGCTAGCAGCGAAACAGTCAGCATGCTAGAAGCCAGCAGATACCTTTAATGTGACGGTTTTCGATGGCGCACTGATGCTTGTCTGCGCAACGCACCGGGCTGTTACGTGGACCTTATCACACGAAATTACCTCATTCACCTCGTGTAGATGGCCTGCTTCAAAAAGCTTCGTTCTTTTTCTGATATTTGCGCCTTGAAATAATTTCACAACCCCATTAACAGATACAAATCCCGCCTCTACAATCAGCGGCACACCTCTAGCAGGCGACATCCCTGCGGAGACGCGGACGGAGCCTCCACGTTAGGGACGAGGAAGCGACCATGCGGGGCGCTGAACGCCGCCTCTAAGGTGGCGGCGCCTTGCGAGTGCAGGGTGCTTATATTTTCGTTATGCGGTGCGACAGAAGAGCTGGAACACCTAATTGTGGTCCACGACCGTACCTCGTAGCTAGACAAATAGCTCTTCACTGACACACAAAATTAAGCTTAGCTCGCAAGAGGCTCAGTAGAGCGTCACTTGTGAACACTTACACTTCAGGGGGGAAATCTGTTGGTAGACTCTGGGGAAGCGAGTTCTGGACCAGCGAGGTGACTGTCAGGGCGCTCGTAAAGTTTCGTGTCACAGGCAACTTAGCAGCAGTACTAGAGCGGGAATGTGGTCCGTGTAAATCTTTCAAACGTTCTACTGAGAACGCTTAAGATCGTTAAAACGAGCATATATATATATATATATATATATATATATATATATATATATATATATATATATATATATATATATATATATATATATATATATAATAGGCCCGACGTTCAGACGATACGTTCCCGCGACTGACCCAGGTATTTCGGAGGCGCGCGTGTACACAACGCAACCGTATACACACCTGCGACAGACAGGAAGTAAGGACTTTCTCCACTACCTTTCGCTTTCGTCTCTCTCCGTGAGGAGCGAATGAGGTGTGTCCGCGACGCTTGTGAACCCTACGACTTACCTGTCGATCTGGAGGCCTTGTCGCGCATTCTGATTCCCGCTGCGCCAATACGCGCTGCCGCACAATCCGAGCCCGGTCACTACTTAGCCGTCCAGTCACGTCGACGACGTGCATGGGGGGCGCCCCTTTGGGGTCCGTACGCCGTTCGTTCAAAGGCCGATTGAAAGCCGTCTCCATTGCCGCTTTGCAGGGCCCTTTTTCTCTACGCACACTCGCGGTGACGCCCATCTTCACGCGCGCACGCAACAAGCTATCTGCTCCGTGGTGCATGCGCGCGCGCTAAACCCGTGAACCCGATCAACTCCCCTGCAGTCTGAATTTTAAGGAGCCTGCGGATGCTACTTTGTCATATGTGTTGTGCTCTTCCGGGGAAGAAATGAATTGGGAGGTGCAAGCGTGGTGGGTGTTCCGAAGTGCGCGCATGTAGTGCACCTCGCGCAAGAGCCCGAAGGAAGCGTCGAGACTCGAAAGGTACTGCGAGATTTGAAAGGAAGGCAGAAGTAATCAAGAAGGTGATGGGGCAGATATGAAGGCATAGTTCGTGGTCGGATTTTAGTTTGTGGATAATTTCTCGTTTTGTCCATCGTTTTGTGGATAATTTCTCGTCCGCATCAGGATGCCAGCGCTCAGTGTCACTGTAACCACACAGAGCTTCCCATCTCATTCTCATTATTCTCATAGATTTTTCACGCACTTAAATAGTAGAGCACAGAACTGTTGCAATGCAATTCGTCTGCAACCAGGTGCATTTTGACTGGCGGCTGCAACGTAAGACCGAAAGTATACTGTAAGACAGGCAAAGGCCACGCAGAAATATAAAGTGAGAGCGTTAGGCGGACAGCTATAGGCCATTATCAGCTAAGGTATACGCGCAAGCTTTGAATCAACAGAGAGGCCAAGGAAAAAAATGATAGAAAGCAAAATGAATGCCGCCCAAGAGCAGATATTTAAACTTGAGAGCACGTCAAAAGCGGAAGCAAAACTTGTAGCTCTTGTCTACACTGCACGAAGCGATTATGTTTGACATGACACTAAATAAATGCACGCACACCGGTGCAAAGTGTCCGCAAATTGCTCGTGATATTAGCGAGTAAGACTGGCGAAGTAGAATAGACTAGTGAAGGGTGCGGTGGTGAAAACTTTATTTCAGTAGAGAGAGAGAAACATAACAAAAGACCAAGAATGAGGCAAAACTTTTTATGTAAATTGTTAATTGGTTTGCAGGAGAAAAGGGGCACAGTATCTGTCACAGTTCTCAGTGGACACTTAAACCGCGCCGTAGCGGATGAGAGGTAGGTGGGACTGAAAGCAGAGAGAAGGAAGTTACGGGAGGCATATACGGAATAGTTTCCACCACACGGGCATCTTTAACGTACACTGACATCGCACAGCACGCGGACGCTGTTGCGCTTCTCCTGCAACGCAGCACGGTCGCCGCAGTCGAGGTTCGTACCACCGCGGTGGGGTGCTATATATATATATATATATATATATATATATATATATATATATATATATATATATATATATATATATATATATATAGTAACGATGAATCTGTTCCATTAGACAGTTCCCTACAGGCCATGGGGGAGTTAACGAGTGTTTTCTAAAAGTGGCCACATACACAACACTACCATTTCACTAGAAGGCTGTGTGGCACAGGATGGCGAATATACGGTAGAGGAATATACGTGTATACCATTTGAAACCTAAGACAACAGATTGAGGAGAGTAGCCACAGGATTGTGACTAGCAGCTTACCGGTATCGCTCAAGAGGAAAGTATACAACAGTTGCATCTTACCTGTACTCACCTATGGGGGGCTGAAACGTGGAGGCTAATCACTTTAATAACTTTAATAACTTTATTTTTTTTTCACCACCACAAAGTACATGGTGGCAGGATGCCTACAGTTTTAAAAGCTGCCTCTTGGGCAGCTTGACAAGGCCACAGGCACCCAGCCGTTTACTTTGGCAGCAAAAATAGCACACAATATTTAGAAAAAGAGAGAGTTCTACTTAAGTTGAGGACAACTCAGAGGGCTACGGAACGAGAAATGGTAGGGGTAACATTAAGAGATAGAAAGCGTGCAGAGTGGGTCAGAGAAATAACTCAAGTTACCGACATTCTAGTGGAAATTAAGAAGAAGAAATGGACATGGGCAGGACATGTAGTGCGAAGAGAGGATAACCAATGGTCGCTGAGGGTAACAAACTGGATTCCAAGGGAAGGAAAGCGTAGCAGGGGGCGGCAGATAATTACATGGGCGGATGAGGTTAAGAAGTTCGCAGGAGTGAAGTGGATGTAGTTAGCGCAGAACCGGGTTGATTGGAGAAATATGGGAGAGGAATTCGCTCTGCAGTGGGTATAGTCAGGCTGATGATGATGATGAGCCATAAGCAACCGGTAAGCTGGAAACTGTAAGCGCGTCTCTGTTCTCTACAGGAGAGTGTCCACGAAGTGGGTACCGAAACTGAACTCTTGACTAAGACATTATTAGCGCTTTCGCATCTGTCGGGATGAATGACATCATAACAGGTAGGAAGACATATTCATGCAGATACCATGTTTCCCGCAACACTGACACTATGAGGCTTTGTCCGGGGCTCTATCGAATATCCCGCGATCTCGGTGGCTTTAATATAAACGCTGCATTGCTATCACTGAAGAGGACCGTTGAAAACATGCTATACCCGTCTCGCAAATGTGTGTGTGTGTGTGTGTGTGTGTGTGTGTGTGTGTGTGTGTGTGTGTGTGTGTGTGTGTGTGTGTGTGTGTGTGTGTGTGTGTGTGTGTGTGTGTGTGTGTGTGTGTGTGTGTTAGCACGAACCATGAGGATTGTGCTGTTTACCTGAACCCTGACAGCCAAAAAGGGGACGTCAAACTGCAACGCCGTTAGAAACGTCTCATGCGACAGGCCGTTGATCGCAAGGCAAAGGCTTGTGTAATTGTCGAACTGGCACTCTCAGTGTATATGATTGTGTTGAGGAAGTCGCAAGTGTGACTTAGCCGTAAAATCTTAACGAAAATTGTCCGTGCCACATTGTTATAAAAAAACACCTCCCCCCCCCCCCCCCCCCTCTCCCTCCGAATTTTTTGTTTCGTGTCAATGAAAAAAAAAATAGAAAAAAGCTCTCTGGAAACCTGCCAGGCAGTAACCAACATCTTCGGAAAAGTAGCCGGGGCAGGCGTGCCACACTAAAGAAATTGTGTGCGAAGTTGCTGCGCACGACGGCTTCACGAGGGCCGACTGGGTGGCATGACGTGACGAGAATGGCGCTTCGCATTCCTCGGTGGCACCCGCTGATTTCCTCGTATTTCGGTGGAGCTTGACCGTCCAAATTAAAATGTACACAGAAGTGGGGAACCAGTCGAGGCTGACGAATAATTTCCTTGGCCGAGTATTACTGAAGTCCTCGAAACGTGCGTCGCCATGTCTTTCGCTTTTCCGCGACCTTTTAGATTATTCGAGCTTTACACGAATCTCAGTACATGGGACTCTTTTTTTTTTTTTTTTTTGTATTAAACCTCTTGTAAAACGCAGCCGCAACGGCTGATATCAAACGCACAAACTCATGCTCAGCAAACGATCACCGGCACCGCTGATCCAGCGTGGATACCGCCTGTACGGTTTCCCCACTGAATGTTTCCTTTTTTGTGTGTGTGTGTGCGTTGCTGCCCGTCAGTGTAGCGCCGTGATTCTAAGTTCCGGTTGTAGGCATCCCAGAGAAATTCCGCCGGCAGCTCGGTCTTTTGTCAGTCCTCGAAGAAACCATTTGCGGCGCCATTGGGAGTCGCACGCAGGCCCGAAGAGCAACGAGATCACGTCCTATACCTCCTTCAGGCAGGCCGGAAGGCATCTATGCATTCGCACCCAGCTAGTAAGGCGAAAGCGTGGGCATACTCAGCTTGGAGGGCAACGTGCACGGAGTGCTGGTACTCAAGTAAACGAAATCAAATCAACACGCAAGAGAGAGAGAGAGAGGGTGATAGGAGTGTTATGGAAGGGATGACATTTCATGCTGGTTGCGCCCAGCATGTCGCCTCTGTGACTTTTATATCCTTTTTTTTTTCTTCGGCTTTGCAGAAGAGAGTCCACGGGTTCACGGCGCAGCGACTTTTGGCCCTACGGTACGTATACTGAAAGTAAGCTTCACACGAATCGTCTGCATAGCTCTTGAGAACGTTGTCACAGCGTCGTCGCTCGCGGTCCCCGAGGGGCTTTCCTGCAACGGCTCGGCACCTGACAGCTTCATGGTTAATGCATGCGAGCTTACACAAGAGGGCGCACGTAGCGTTGTAGCAAGCGGCCAGGTATTCAGCAGCACCAACTTGAGATACGGCGTGTATCTTTCAGCCACTCGACTCAGTGCTCAATGGCTACCTCCTATAGAAAGGGGGAGTGTGCGATGCAAAACACTGAAGCCTTGGCAGTTACCGCTTTCATTTTAGTTTCTTTTTTATAATTGTAGGTTACGGAACAACTTTAACCGCCTTCCTTAGGAAGCGTCCTTTTTCTCAACTTTTTTTCGTTCACGAGTATGGAGTTTTTGCTCTCTCTATACGCTAGCTATATGCTCAGTTTCACGGTTTGCAGAGGGACCAAGCGGTGGCAAGAAAAGCAGTCCTTTCAGACAGCTTGGTACAGGACAATGCCGTGGATACTGAAGCACTGGAAAAAGTTACCGGTAGGTATTGCATCGAAAAGACATGCAAAAATTGGTCGCATCCACTCTTGATAAACAGCATCATACGTGAACCCGCTCTCAATGTTTTTCAGTTAATTTTCTTTCCCGAGATGTGTTTATGGCTCTTGCTTCATTGCATGTATCTATAAGCTTCGCTTTCCGTGTCAGAAGTTTTGTGCGTGTACCTATAAGAAGTCAGCACACTCTTTGATCTCTTTTAACTTTACAAGCGTCTGCGTTCAGGAAGACATAGCTCGCTATGCACAATTTATGCACAACCACTAATAAAAGGTTCAAAACACATGATACGAAGTTTATGCAGGGCCACAGAGCATATCTTTCGAACTCACGGAGTCCTATGGGCATGTTTGCTATGCCCCATGCTCTCAAATACGCACTCAAATGTATACTTGCCCCGCAAGATTGCTTTCTTGTTTGTTAATCTGGCGTATTGCACAAGGCAGATGCTTTCAACTCTGAGAGCACTTCTTTGTCGTTGGGCTAGTACCTATCGCGTACTAGGATCACTGAAAGCGACCTAATTAAATTCTCCCAAGCTTCTCTTTGCAGCCAGCTGTATTCAAAATGGGTAACACCGGAAAAAAAAAAAAAAAAAAAACTATCAGCTAAGCACCTAAGAAGGACTTTCTTTTAAGAATCGCGACGCTCGTGAAATATATGCTTGCAGTCGATACACGCTGAAACCCGTTACAAATTGTAGGTCTGCTCAGTGCGGGGACAAAAACAAAAGGGATTAGCTTTGTTTTTCTGTCACTTCACTTATCTCCCAACAAGGAATCTCAAGATGTAGTTGCTGCAGGTTTCTAGCTCCCTTCGTCATAATTTCGGTCAAGAATAGGGAAAAGAAACAGCTCCGAGCATCGACTTCCTTCGTCACAATTACCTCGCAAACTACTCACGAGAAGCGCATGAAACTATACTGGGTGTTTCGACGAAGGTGAACCAGAATTCTTTAAAAAAAAAAAAAAAAAAAAAAAAAAGCTTTCCGAGGTAGCGAGACGGTTTCATCGACTTTGCGATATCATTGTTGGTTAACATAAAAAAAAAAAAATTATAGATGGATCATGCTAACTAGTTGGTTTACTTACTAAACTCCAAAAGCTTACTTTTTTACCTTTTGCACTTAGGCGTTTGAATGTAATGGATGTTTACAGCCGGCGGTTAGCCATAGCCGTATCACTTTCTAACATTTCGGAAATGCAATTTCCCTTGCTTCTGTGGCTCTACGAATTTATTCACTGCGCGCCCTTTTTGAAAAAAAAAAAAAAAAGACGCACTCTGCGAAGCGGCAGATGGCAGCGGTAAGCGGTAGCGCTAAGCTCTAACTCATCTGTCGCGTGACCTGCCGTGTGTCAGGGCTGCACACTGCAGTGATCGCCACTGCTTGCTGATCCAGCCCAGATAAAGTTTATTGTTAGACTATATATGCAATATTTACAATCTCTACACCAGCCCACAGATGAGAGAGGCCACTTTACAGGTGCCTCACGCAATGACTTTGCTTCGCGGCACGTCGGAGTGCTTTTCGAAGAGGGCGCGTGGTGACGAAATCCGTTGAGCCACAGCGTCGAGTGCAGTTGCGTTTTCGAATTTTAGAAAAAAAAAAAAAAAAAGAAAAAAGGATGTAGCCATTATTAACGGCCTGCTCTATATCTCCAATTACGTTCAAACACATGGTTGTTAAAAAGTTAGCCTGGGTTTCAGTTCAGTTCAGTCGTTCTGTCGTGTCCGACTCTTCGTGACCCTATGGACCATGTCACGCCACGCTTTCCGGTCTCTATCTTCCTAACATCACATAACTTCATCTGCAGTGCCTCGAGGATGCCATCTAACCATCGCGTTCGCTGCGTACCCCTTCTCCGGCGACCCTCAACCTTTCCCAACATCAAATCTTTCTCCAGCGACTCCTCTCTTCTCATCAGATGACCAAAGTAGCTGAGCTTTAACTTTAGAATTTGACCCTCAAATGAGCCGGGGTTTAACTTCGCTTAAACCGATTAAGACGCGCGAAAACACTGCTTGGCATGGCTTGCTTGGCGGTTTAGCATCGAGGCCACAGCAATTTCAGTGAGCGCACGCAAAAGTCCCCGGGTGGTGGAAATTACTCCGTAGCTCTCCACTGTATACGGTACCTATTTCTCTCTTTCAATCTCGTCTCCTTGCTTTCCCTTACGACGCGGTTAAAGTGTCCTGCGAGAAGTGTGAAATATACTGCGCTTTTCATTTCCTATACACCAATTTGCAATTTGCCCATAGTTTGCAAGGCGCTCTGTTCGATGTCAGTGCACGTTAAAGAACACCAGGTGGTCGAGGTTTCCGGAGCCCTCCACTACGGCGTCTCTCATAGCCTCAGTCGCTTTGGGACGTTAAGCTCTATAAACTAAACAAACTATGCTAAAAGTCTTTATTTGTTTTCCGGGAAGAAAAGCGAAATATCTGCCTCGCTCCTCACTGGACACCTGCACTAAGTGCATGCACATACAAACGTTAGACGATTTTGCTAAGCTCTGCGCCTCGGGATTACTTTTTTCGCACTAAAATGCATATCATAAGAATATAGTTAACCAGTTTACTAGTTAGCATGATTAATATGTTTTCTAATGTCAGCCACCGCTACTGTTGCAACTCCGATAGAGCCATCTGAATATATCAAAACTAAATTTTTAAATATTCTTACTCACCTTCCCTGAAACCCGGTATAGTACTTCAGTAGTATATTAGTTGCGTTTTCTTCCCGATGAACAGGCCGCTAGGCATGCGCTGGCTGTCGGACAGATCTGTAAGTTCCTGAATTCAGTAGGGACCATGCTTTGTCCCAGACGTCTGTTATCGCCATCAGCTTTTTTTTTTTTTCCTCGGCTCTCGGAAAAGAGAAAATGAACGAACATCACTTTAAATCTTGTTGTTAGATTTGACAAGCTGCATTGTGATACCGTCACCTGGTACCAATGGGCAACCGGCGCCAAATATGAAAGTACCTCGTAGCCCACGTGACGTCACGCGCTGAATGAAAGTGACTAAAGCATGACAAGCAATGCTAATAACACGGCGCCACATTTCTGTAATTTTAAGCTTCATAAAATAATTTTATTTCCTTTTACGGAAAACTCCGTGTTGCAAGCAGGATTCGAAAACCCAGGGCGCTTGAGCTGTGAGCGAGACAAATTAGCGTCCGGGTCACACAACTTTTATTTTTCTTTATTGCCACCTGGGTCACACAACACACGCTTGTACGATGTGCGAATGTCGTGTGGCCAATAAACATCGCAGAAAAACTCATAACGTAGGTGAAAAAACAACAAAAACAAAATCAAAAATAGAAAACTAAAATACTATAACCAATTGAAAATAGGGAAAATTAACAAAGCTCACGATGAGACCCTCATTATTTCGCCTTGACAGCATGTAAGCAGTTTCAAGTGTGTACTGACATTTTGTGTAACTACTGTAGAAATATTATGTTCTCGTGATTAATTAAAACGGCGCCATCCACCGAACGCGCATTTATTTTTTGAATGAAATTTGGCATTCCACGGTGATTAAGGTAACAATTATAGGCGGCAAACGTATGCACATATCTTATTTGTATACAAGATGATTTTTTTTTCTTTACTGTTTACAGATTCGTGTTTTAAAACTATGAGAGGTACCTTGTAAGGGAAATGTGGGGCCCGTTAGGGTACAAACTAAAAGTGAATCGGTTTGACAGCGATGTTAAGGAAAGCAAAGAGGACGATTTTTTTCTTTGTGTTGCTGACACGAATAAGTGCTGTAATAATTTATGGATGAAATATAATCAGCAAAATACATACAATGTAGAAGGAAGCCAACACGCCGCTAGTAGGATACTAACTTACGACCTTTGAATTTCGCGTCCAGTGCTCTTACCAAAGTCTGGTGTTGTTCCGTCCGGTAACAGCACCGGGCCGAATAGAGTACTAGCAGACAGAGCTTTAACACACGTCGAAAACCTAGATCGAAAACATTTCACCCGCGGGGCTGTATAATGCTTTCGCATTCATGCACGCAAACAGTCTCTCTGGAGAAATTACGAAATACAATTCTGTAGACAGTAAACAAATTAAAGAGCACTGCAGAATCTGCATTGGAGTAATGCGAAAGCACGGATGCTGCTGTTGGTTGCTTCTAGTTGCTTAATTCACTTCTTGTTTACCCACTTTAGTATTTGGTACTTTCAAATTGCGCGCCCATTCCTTCCTATGCCCTTATTGAGTTCTACTTCCAGTTGCGTGACGTCACATTCTTGACGTCACCCTAATTGACTGACTTAATTAACTATTTTAGTCTTTGTTGGTTTCAAATTGCGCACCAACCCCTTCCTCTGCCTTAGCTCAACTTCAGGTTGCTTGACGTCACATCCTTGATGTCATCTTAATTGATTGATTTAAATAACTAGTTTAGTATTTGATACATTCAAATGTGGCGCCAAGCTAGAGACCATTTTCGCCTTTACTTTTTTTGCCTGCAATGAATTACCTAATTAACTTATTGACCTAATTATTTTTGGACTCAACATTACGTAACCCTTTATCGATTGACACCACTCATTAACCTCTACCACTTCTCAATTACTCACAACTGCTGCGGACAACGTTTACTTTTTGCCTGCAATGACCTAATTAACTCATTGGCCTAATTTTTTTTGCAGCAACATTATGTCAGCCTCATTCGATTTACACCACTCATTAACCTCTAGCACTTCTCAATTACCCGCAACTGCTGCGGACACGATTTTGCGGACATGTTCTGCGGACAGAAATCTGTGAACATAGCGCAGTTACGCTTTCGCATTAAAAAAAAAAAAAAAAAAAAGTCACCCGATATATTTATATATATAAATATATATTTTTTTTCTGTCAGACCTCGCTGATAACAAACAGGAGTTGTCCATTCAAGCCAAGATAGCCGAAGACATGGAGAGCGTCCGCATCTATCCCGCGCCCGTGGGGTCTGCCGAGTCAGTTGTCCACGACAGGAAGCTGTCCAGCCGTGCCAAGTCGCTAAGCTCTTCAACCGTCTCTCTTGGCATACCGATCGTAAGTGGCATGCAAGGTGACCTTGCCCTCGCTCATGCTTACGGCTAGGAATTTATTTCTCTGCGGGGAACCCAGCGCTTTCCAACTACAGGCGCCTCTCCATTTAAAGCGAACGTGTGGTCTTAATTTTCGGTCAAAGGCAGAAGGGCGTTATCCGTTCGCGTGACCTAATTGTACAGTTAACGCGGTGTCTGTTTTTAGTGCTCTAACACTAAGGCTTCCACTCAGCCAAAAAGGCGTCCGTCAGTGTCCATCGCCGCAGCCGCGAGCACGCGCACTGTGTCGTCACACAGCTGTGAGACCAATCAGAGAGCGTCGCGTCGTGTAGATGTGGCCATGAGAGGCGACGCTCGCTCGTAGGTGGTATAAAAAAACAGAGACAACGGCGTCTTCGAGGCGAGGCCACGATATACTTGCTTGATCTGTTGAGATATCGGAACAAAGAGAGCGCCGTCGGAAGTACAAACCTCACGAGCGTGGCATATGCTAGCGCACATAGGCTTTCGAACTAACTAAGCAAAATTGAATGTAATTTTTCGAGGCTTCGGTCGAATTATGCAGACTTCATTCGTCGCAGCGTGTGTTTGCGTGTGACCCTCTACGCAGGTGACGTCCCTACTTCACTACTTCGACGTCAGGCGCTACCTGGGGCAGCAGGTGCCAGCTGGATACCCCGTAGTGTGCGTCCCGGTAAATATGCACTCCCCACTTCCCATTGCTGAAATTATCCTTCAGCTTTTACGGACATATTGAAACTAAGCAGCAGACCTGTATAAGCCGCTTAAGCTTATATATTCGCTATTGTACAGGATTTGTATTGGAGTCATTCCAAGCCAACTGATCCAGATTATTATGTTAAAACACGAACAGAAAGAAAGACAAACACACGTTGTGCTGAACAGACAACTGAAGTTTTATTCATGAAGCTGTCTTTATATATACACAAAGGGTGATATAAAGTGGACAACCAGATCCGCTGCGCGACATAAAATGTCACCCTCTCCTTCCCATAAAAGCCCTTTCCTTGGCATGAAGTATTAGGGAAGTGCTGCTTGCGAATCTGGCTGTCCACTTTCTATCACTCTCTGTGTATATAAAGACGCGCTTCATGAATAAAACCTCAGTTGTCAGCTCAGCGCAATGTGTGTTTGTCTTACTATCTGTCCGTGTTTCTAGCGCTGTTTTAACATAATGTCCAACCCACTCGCCCAACAACCCATTTTGATCCAGTCTACGTGCTCCTTCTTCGATTTCCTTGAAAAAAAAAAAAAAAAAAAAAAAAAAGATATGGCCAATCATATTAGCATCACCAACTTTATCCCCGCATAATTTTCGCGAAAACAAGAAAATACTTGTCGTGCCGTGACCACAATTTGAAGTTTGCAAGCGGTAGCAAATCCTAGTCGCCGGGGAAAAATGGTAAGAAATTAAGATTTAAACGCATGTCTACGAAACTTTTCCTGCAGTTGTAACATATTGCGCTTTCTTAGGAGATAAAATGAAAGAAATTTGTTCTAGCTTTCTTTAAATTAAAAAAAAGGACACAAAAAGTTGCATATTTGTAAACTTTTAAAGATGGACGTATTTAAAGATAATCTTTGCGGCGTGATACTATTAGCAAACGTGGTGGGGGACAAAGATTAATAGCGTTAACAATGAGCTGGCTAACTAAATTCTAGTTGATAACTGTCAAGGTAACTATTAGGTTTACTGTAATTAAGCGTTCATGGACGCTTGACTCTAAATATTTTTGTAGCTGACTCTGTTTTAGCCGTATCAGGCTTTGTAATTTCAAAGACTCGGTTCTGCGGTTCACTGTGGCGCAAATAATCCTGTTCGGCCCACAACATCAAACGGAAAACACCAGGCTATGTGTCTCGCGCCGCCGCATCCAAAGCTGACCAGAGCCCTTTTCTGTTCGCTGCTGCACGACTGCTTGCAGGTTACTTGAGAGCCAAGTAATCTGTGACTACTGTCTTGCTGATACATTCTGACCCCTACTAAACTACACGCATAGCCATGCGACCCGCACCACCCGGACTTCATGGTTCTGGGCGCCAGCTGCAAGGGATCCACGAAAAACGGCCCTCCGGATAACCTGTCGTACGCCTGGGAGACTGCTGCTGCGGTCACCAATGGGACGACCACGACGTTCGAGCCCATCTCCCGGGAGACGCCCTTCGCCTCTGTGCGACAGCAGGTGAGCGAAGCGGTCGACCACGTGTTCTTCTAGCGGTGGTGAACTTTCCTTTGCGAGTAACTGATTTTCACGTGCCGCAGCCCGTGAGGCACTCTTTTATTTGGCCCTGTTCGTCCTTTGTGCACTATTTTAATGCGTTGGAATTACAGGCTGTATGTCTAAAAAAAAAAAAAAGAAAAGACCGTCGGTGGTGTTCTCTGAGGTCTTCGAGAAACCATCTGCCACGGTTAGAGAAGGGGGGGGGGGGGGGAGAGTGGAGTGCGCAAAGAGAATATCCTAATGGTAAGGCATACCTTGCTGCATAAGTCGCATTGATTATTTTAGTACGTTTTTTACCAATAAAGTATCTTATTTCTGTACTAAATTTTCTGTATTCTTCATGATCAGAACGCCGTGCAAGTTAAAACAAAAACAGCTGTACCGATAGTCTATCCATACAGTGAGCACAATCGATGTCTCTTGATGGTCGCCAAGAGACCCGATTTAATTGACGCATCTTTTTTTTTTCTTTTTTTTTTTCATCTAAGCAGGACTGTGACCTTGTAGTGACAACCGGGCTTTGTTAGCGAGTGCGCGTAGAGCCCTTTGGCCAGAACTCAGTCCACCAGCATCGAAACATATACAACAGAACTCTCCAATAATGTGCTTGAGTAGCAGGATTTTCACACCGTTCGACAGCGCTGTATAGTGTTCGTTGAAAAAAAAAAAAAAAGAGAGAAAGAGAAAAAGGAAGAAAGCTTGGGAGAACCTTAGCCACCGCCTAAGAGTTGACGTTACAGCGTGCGTGTTTTCTCGACATGTTTGGCGACTGTTGGCGTGATATCAAATCACCGCAACGACGATTAACAGCGCCCTTTCTGCGGAACGAGCTGTGTATGCTGTCGCGTATAACTAGGAAAGGTTTAACTCCCCATAAACCCACGCGAAAGACCGTTTGGCATGGTTTTTTGATTGGCAGTTTGGAAATGAAAGACTGGCACAGAGTTTGGCAAAGTTTTAAACGCCTTTAGATAGTTTGATTTCCGGGGAAAGGAAGATGCAGTATCTGTCTCACTTCTCGGTGAACACCTACGCTTACATTTAACGGCATACAATTAGAGCTACACATATGGTCTGTCCGAACCTCTGTCGCAAACTAGCCTCTAACCAGACTAGCAGATGGATGCTAAATGCGAAGCGAAATGGTATGACGTCACACTGAACGCTGCACAGAGAACGGCCGCATCACAGTCATGATGCGAACTCACACTGATACGAAATCGCGGGCGTGTTTTCGCTGACACGTTTGGAACGACGCCAAGTATTTTTTTTTTTCTTTCCCCCAGGTTAAAGCGGCGCTTTTTTTTCGAATGAACGAGCTGAATACGCTATCAGGAAACAAATCGCTAGAGTCTAAAGGCATGCGCAGTTGACCAAATGACTTCAAACGCTTGCATATGCAGGCATTTCATGCTTAATTTTTCCGTTGTGTTCTTTTTTTTTTTTTTTTTAACATTCGTACTCAACTCCACAAGCGGATCGTTGTCGATGTCTTAATTTTGACTTAGGTCGTGACGACAGTCTGTCCTTGGCTCTTTTAAGAAGCTAAAGGTTATCCTGTGCACTAGCCGCCTTTCAAAACGGAAACTGGATCAATTTCTACATAACTGCATCATTGTTTGCGTATGAGGTTCCCGTTCCGACCTCCTGCGCGCATATTCGTTTTTAGGGAGGTCAATCTGCAGCAGGGCAGCACGTTTGGAAACACCATTGAGCGCGTGTGCGAAACACTGAAGGCCACAAGGTTGCGGTGAGTGCGTTACAACAGCGAAGCACATGCCGAATGATGTGAGATAGGTCGAACAGCTAATATGGAATAACAGTCGCCTAGGCACACCGCTCTGCCAACTAGTTCAACAGCGTATCCGGCCATTTGCGAATATTTAATTGCGTTCTTCCTGAAACAAACTATAGAGGCGAATCGTTATTTTCATATATGAAGCTTGACAACGCATGGGCGTGAGATGCGGCTACTATGGTCACCTGGTCTGAAACCACTTGGGGACTTCTTTATGCCATTTTGATACATTAGAGCACTGCGTTCCGTCATGCGGAAAACACTTGAAAACGCAAAAGGGGGTTTTGCGCCCAAAAGCTGTACGCGGTGGTGCATTTTTTCACTTCGTTTCGATTATAAAACGGCCAACGCGGTCGCAATTTAACCCCGAGGGATTGGTTCCAGTCACCTTGCTCGTGAAACTGTGTCCTTGATCTGGTGTCAACTAAAGCGTACCGTTAGTCGTCAAGGGCACTTGCCGTTTAAGCCATTTTTATCTTAATTTAGCCACGTTCATCTGACGTCGTAGGGGTAATCAATGCTGAAAATGTATTTCCACGGCTGGGCTGTAGCCCTTAGAAACATATTGTTAGTTTTGTATACAGGGGAATTTCAGTTTTACATTTGGAGTGCATTACTGTGTTGTTAGTAGTACTTTTTGTAATCATTTACTTTCACCGGCTGGAAGCACCGGCCATGCGTTTAATTTTTGACAGGGGTCTGGAAGCGAGGCATGTGTACTGTTGCGCAGGTCCTAGACAGCATCTACCTCGTCATCGGATGCGCCGTCAGATGCGTCGTCCACGGAACGGGAAATGGTCACCGCCTGACAGTCAGCGAGCCAGTCGTTATCAGCGATAAAAAAGGTGACTGCGGCACTTTTTGTGGTCTCCATGCACATATTTTGGGTAAAAAATTCAATGTAAATACAGTAGACCATTTAAAATCAACTTGAAGGCATTATAAAATTTCGCCTTAGCAGAATTGTCCCTAAAGAGACATGTGCGTATGCTGGGTGTGCGCCAGGGGCGGATTAGCAGATATGGAGGCCCGGTTCACAAAATTTAAGAGGGACTCTGACCCCACCACCAGAGTTTCTAGGTATAAAAATAAAAGGCACACAGAAGGAAGGGAAAATGTGTACTTGCACTGAGCGCCAGTCCCAAAACTGCAGAAAAGGGAGCGCGAGACCACTGAGAACAATAAACGAAGAGGGGCGGAGTGCATATAATCTGATTTGAAAAAAAAAAAAAAAAATAGTTGTGGTTTAACTCTGGTTAACCCTATAGTTGAATTGCGATAGCAACGGGGGAAGCTTCTTTTGCTTGCTACATTATTCCCCTATCACGCCCTATCAGTGTAAGGTGCTACATTATTGGGGACATTTAAGTTTATCCTTTAGGAGTATGACCCGAGAGCGTAAGTTACCAGCCTTCTTCTTCTGCTGCTCCTTCTCCTCCTCGGCTGTTCAAGGTCAAGCGTGGCTTCCGCAGGGACCACGCGACGGCTCGAAATCTGGCGCAGTACTGCTATCGCAATATTAACTCATATCCTTATGGAGCCTGATTAATGGGAAGCTAAGGCCTTCACTCCCGCTTTTTCTAATTTGGTTGTGTGCCTCTGCCGATTCCCGCTCCAGAGATTCTCTTGCATCCAATTCTTGTTCTTTTAAGTCTTGCCTTATATATAATCTAACTTACCGCTTCACTGTGATGACATAACGCAGGCTTGAAAAAACAAGACCCTGGAACAGATGTACGATACGCGCAGGCTAGAATTTCTGCGCCCGGCATTGGAATTAAGCCTGCGCATGTTCGACGCGCTGAACGCGAACAAAGTGGGGAAGATCTCTGAACGCGGCAGAGGTGTTTTCGAGCCTTTCGAGCGGACTGAACGCATCCGGCCCGGCCCGCTTGCCGAAGTTTCATGTTCAACTCGGCGGTCGGTGGTTGTGTTTTATATATATCTTTTCTGACAGTCTGCTGAACTGCATTCGGTTGTTGGCTTTCGTGAGGCGCAGGTCCCAGCGAACAAACGTTGGCTCGAATTTCCTTTATCAAATTGTGCTTCGGCACGCCGACTTCCCGGCGCCTCGCCATGGTCGCACGCCTTAAGAAGTGAGGCGTTTTATTGCGGCGCGGCCCACACGTCGAGATCCGACTGGCGTCTAGTGCCTGCGCGGTTGGCGCGAAGAGCCGTGGTGCAACGGGCTTCCGTTCATTCTATTTCTTTTCTCCTCTTACATGCCTGTCACCTTTCTCATTTCCACTCTTAGCACATGAATAAATGCTAGCCCGCACTTCAACGCGTGCTGTTTATGGGCTTTCGGGCGAGTGTAAAGATTGTATTTCCGCTGCCGAACTGAGGATGCTTTTGCGATTAAAGATGCGATGCGAAGAGCAGCTTTTTTGAAGTATTAGATAATGCAGTTCATAAGCTCCGTTTCAGTCGTTAAAAATCAAGGAAAATGATGCGACTTTTTTTTTTTTCTTTTTTCAACCGGACCAGGAAATCTGCCAATTTTTTTCAATCCTTGGAGTGCCCCCTTAGACCTGTGGGCCCGGTGCATTTGAACCATTTGAACCCTGGATAATCTATCTCTGGGTGTGTTCATATATATATTACATAAAACAATGACAAAAATATCCTTGCGGAGAGAGGATAAATGTAATAGAGCATTTATAGCTCTTTTGCACGAAGCGAGCTCAAGGCTGAGAGTATGAAACAAGTTTATGTTATCCTGCTTGAAACTATAGCATTAGTCTAATTTTCTTTCTTACCGGCTCGTTTTTCTTGCTGCATTCAACAGCGGCTGCTACTATTTGTGTTCCTTCTCTGATTTTTTCTTTCCATCTTGCTCCGAACGCTTCTGAAATGATGAGCCGGTAACCGTCCATCTGTCAAGCGCCCTCTGCAATGTTGCTGTAACCAACGCCACAAGGAGGCACAATTTAGCCAAGGGTTAAAAAATAAAACATTTTAGGTAGGCCAGAGAAACCAGTTGCATAGATTCAGTGCCAGCCATTTTGCACACCACAGACAATTTTTTGTTTGTAATTAATTAATTCGCAATTAAAATATTTTTTCTAAATTGGTAAATATCGACTTTAGAAAATAAATGTGATCTGCAAAGCTGGACTGCACCTTCAGAAACCCCTATTCCATTTATTTGCGGGAAAAAAAAAAAAAAGAAAGCATCACGTGTATCTTTTTTTCCGAGCTGCAAAGAAAGCCCGCGAGATACAAAAACTATCACGTGACTGGCACATTCGCGCGCCACGAATGGGCTGCCCTCAACCGTGGTTTGAGTGAACGAAATCAGCTGCGGCCGTGGCTTCACGGCCCCGTTGCAGCGGCAGGCAGGTATGTATGTCCATGGTATGTCCGCGATAGTCTCGTCGCCCGGTCAGCCAGTCGGCGCAAGTGACGGTGATCGCTGCAACCGTCGACAGCATATTAGCCTACCGCAAGAACTGGGCCGTTGAGTCGCGGACGCAGCTAATTCCGTTCACTCAAACCACGATTGGGAGTACTACAATAGCGGCGCGTGAATGCGCTAATCACGCGATTGTTTTTGTATTTCGCGGGCTTTTTTGCAACTCGGAAAAAAGATACTCGTGAGGCTTTATTTGTCGGAAATAAATGGAAGAGGGGTTTACGAAGGTGTTCTCCAACTTTGAAAATCACATTTATAGGCTAAAAGCAATATTTATTAAATAAAAATATCTTAATTACTAATTGGTTAATTGCAAAATAAATAGACATTGCCTGTAGTGCGCCAAATGGCTGGCAGCTCTATTCAAAATGGTTTCCCTGGCCTACGTCAAACTTTTATTTTTTAACTCTTGCCTAAAGTTAGCTTGCACATTATGCCTATGCATCAGCACAATTGTGCTGATGCACTGGCTTCACCGCGACAACTATAGAAAGCTTCACCACAGAAACGCGCGCTCCCGTAGAGTGACTTCTTAGCCGTTTTTGGCGAAGGTGTGCGGAAGCCATCCCGACGGGGTGCGCGTCCTTGTGCAGACTAATTCTTTAGTTTTTGTGGCGTGAGCCGTTATACGGGGTGCACTGAGTCGTCGCGCAGATGAAGATCACGAAGTCCGTCCAAGGTTAACTGTCAAATCAGCCAGGAATGAAATATCAATAGTAAGGAGGTGGGTGGTGACAAGAGAAATGAGGGAAGGAAGGGAAGGGGCGAAAAAAATGGAGGGACCCTCTCACTGACAGAAATCTAGAAAGAAGAAAAAAGGAAAAGGGGAACACTTCAACTCCGCATTTAAGGATATGCCGTGATGGCTTCAATGGCTCCCGTCGGCGGCTCTCCTTGCGGGCTCACGTTCGCGCACATGCACTTTGCTACTATTTTGTTCATTTATTGTGTCTCTGTTTATCGCATATGCTCTCTAGAATACAGTCGTAAGCTACCAGCCACGCCGCGGTGGCGGAGTGGTTAGGGCGCTCGACAGCTGATCCCAACGAAGCGCTTGCCGGTGGGAGCACCTCTTAACTGTGCGGTGCCAGTGCACGTTTTAAAGGAACACTGATCCGGTAATTGCGGTAGTATTATAATGCAAGTAGTCTGTAAAAGCGGTGCTTGTGAGTATTCGATTCAAATTTAAAAGCTTTGCATGGAGCCTATAATTTATAAACAATTTTTCAGAAATGCTCTTGGCGATCGCTCGCAACCGATTAGGGCGACATCGCCCCACGCGCCTCCTTCCCTGTGACGTCGGGTAGGCTTTCTGTGTGTGCACGCTCATTAAACGCTCCGAAGTGCCGCTGGTGGGCACCGTGGAGACTCGTTTCCTTAATTTTTTTTTCTTGCGCGCTGGCGTGCACTGACTCCAGGAGAGAGAGGGGGAACGTCATTTTCGATATGTTCCGTGCTACTGAAGCTAGCTTAAGAAATTATTGCTTTGCGCAGAGGATTGATGGAGTACCTATTGGACATCATTTTCGATATGTTCCGTGCTACTGAAGCTAGCTTAAGAAATTATTGCTTTGCGCAGAGGATTGATGGAGTACCTATTGGACATCTGCGTTTTCATTTTTTAGTAAATAGCTTTTCATGGTGCCCTTAAGAACCCCGAACTTTCCGTAACCTTCCTCTACGGCGGCAATTATACCCTGAGCAATTTTGGAACTTTAAACCTTATAAATTAAACCAAACCATAAGTTGCATATGTGAGCGACCACGCGACAAAAAGTCCTGCCTTAACAAAGCGGTACTAACGGTCCTGCATGGCCTAGGAGTAGCGCGCCTTATTCGGAATCCAAGTGCCGCGGAGCGTCCGATTCCCACCTCACAGGAGCTACCCGAGTCGACAGATACTGCCAAATAACACCATGAGGTCTCGTGACGTCACGAAACCCGCCGACCAATCAGTGCTAAGAGTGTTCGTCCTGGAGTTCGTGCTGTCGGTCAACCATGGTAAATAAAAGGGGTACTGAGCACAAAAAGGCACCAATGAGAAGGTAACACAACAGTCGCAGCCGTAAGGCCCGTAGCCTTACTGCTCCGACCCATTCGGGGTCTGTCCAGAAAGCGAGCACATGCAACCATTCCCACCATGAACACTCTGCGCTTGTCGCACCAGTGGCGTCGCTAGGGTCACCCGGTGCGGAGGCGCGGCGCGGCACACCCCTCTCCCCTCCCGTGCCCGGGTGCCCGCACCGAATCGCAACTTCGATTCTACCTCCTTTGCCCTGGAGGTTGGCTTTGAAGTCAAATTCACTCTGCATTCAACCACGCAGTGCGAGTGAAGTAGTTTTTTTTTTCTTTTTAACACTAGGACGCAGCGATCGTGACCAACGACTGGTAATTAAGCAAAACATCACATCAAAAGCACATATTTCCGAAAAATGCGGTTGGTGTCTCCATTAACCCTTTCTAATTTTAACAATGACTTTGCCTTTCTCAGAGCAAAAAAAAAAAAAAAAAAAAAAAAAGGTAAGAGCCGCATAATGCACTGCGTGAACACCCTTGGGTACATTCACTCTCAATTCAAACCACCTGGCCTTGCTAAAGGTGTCCTTATTATTATTAATATTTTTTTTTTCTAGTCGGCGCGTGGTGAGCAACAGGCACCCCGTGCCTTTCGGCGTTTTGAAAGTGCGAGGCATGCGTGAATGGGCCGAGGAGCGAGAAAAGCACAGGAGATAAATGAAAAAGACAGACTGCCCGAGAGAAACTGCCAGCAGTCGCATACATGAGGCGATGCGGCGGCGCCGAGGGTTTCGGGTTTCTCAGCCGAAACGGCCGAGCAGCGATGTAGTCCTTCGTAGTCACGGGGACGAGGCGACGACAGCATAAAGCCCACAGCAAGGTCCGGGCATCGGGCACCGTGCATTTCCTTTTTTTTTTTTTTTAGGTTTTTAGGTTAGAGTTCGGTGAAGGTGGGCCGTCCGCTGGGGCCACGAGTGTTTACGCTGAGCTCGGAGGCTGTTTATGAGCTGCTAGCCTTGCCAGCGGACCTCTGATACCTCCCTTGTGCTATGGCTTCTGCATTTAGATCCATAGCTGTTGGAAGTGATGCCTTGCCTGTTTTCTTGACACACCTGACCCAGAAGAAAGAGAGCAAACCACAACTTGAAGCTTGCGGCGACAGGGAAAACAAGATGTTCGCGACCTTCTACGCACGGCCGGATGGGGGCGCGTGCGTCGCGCAACTGGGCGGCAAAAAAAAACGCCGCTCGGCTGCTGACCATGCGGGAGTGAAATCGCCGGCGCGGGCGTCGGGCGTGCGACGCGTTTTCGCGTGCAAAAAACGCTCCATGCGGGCCACGCTTAACACGCTCCCGCGCAGGTGTTTGCGAACGGGTATCTGGTAAATGCTTGTGTTTCCAGGGTACACGCACGTACACAGGCCCGGCTCAACGTCAAAATTGCGTGGAGTCTCTGGCCTAAACTAAGGCATGCGTTTTTATCCACTCATAACAGAATAATTCGTTCTACGAGATCACATTTGCCAGTCAGTGGCACCGATGCGCGCCTTTTCGCGTCATTCTGCAATAATTCATTTCGCCCCCCACCCCTTCCTTCCTTCCTTCTTCTCTTTGAGCGCTGCACCCGGTGCGAATCTCACCCCCCGCACCCCCCTTGCGACGCCACTGTGTCGTGCTAGGAGTGTTCGTGTTAGAGCGACCCCCCTCCCCAGCGTATAGGGCACGTTAACGCCAGGTAGTCGCCTCTGCCAAGCCACCCGCTCACGCCAATTAATGCTCAACTCACCCTAATTCAAGCATTTTTTTTTTTTTTTTCGTAGTGCCGCGCGGACGTCTCTCGACCTTGGTTCGTGGTCGCTGCAAGAGTTTGTTTTAACCGAAGCATAGCGAAACGACTTGTCTTAGGCGGATTGTTTTTACACTGCGTTTCTATGAGGAGCAAACCAAATGGCCTAACATTTTCGGTCTTGGCCGAGGTTGCCCTAACGGCAGTCTACTGCACAACACTGTGGTCGATGGAGCTTGACAGCTATAGCAGTCGCGTCGACGCGCGCCGTACTCACCTGTTCTTGGGTGTTGACAACTAACTTACGGATAAAGTGCCCCTTTCTATATTTTCTTTTTCTTAGCGTCGAATGTTTATTGTGCTTTTTACTTGTTTTGTTTCCTTGTATTTTTTTTATGAGCGATGTTGGATCTTTCCGTGCACGCTATCAGCTGGTTATAGGAATCTCGGTCATCTGCTCCCAAACCGCCATGCTATATGCACGGTAGCCTTGTAACTCAGTGGGAACCCCACGTTGCATGATAAATTTCATAAAAACTTCAGAATATCGATTAGGAGGTCTTTGTCTGCCCCGCCGGGGTGGTGCAGTGGTAAGACGCCCGACTACTGTGCCGGAGTTCCCGGGTTCGAACCCGACCGCGGCGGCTGCGTTTCGATGGAGGCGAAACGAAGTGGCGTCCGTGTGCTGTGCGATGTCAGCGCACGTTAAAGATCCCCAGGTGGTCGAAATTACTCCGTAGCCCTCCACTATGGCTCCTCTTTCTCTCTTTCCACTTTCATTCCCACCTCCCTCCCTTCCCTTACGGCGCGGTTCGGGTGTCCACAGAGCAAGTGTGACAGTTACTGCGCCTTTCCCTTCCTGTGAACCAATTTATTTATAGGAGGTCTTTGTCTCTCTTTTTGGCCCACGATTTTTCTGTGCGATGCACGAGGGGCGTTCATATATTGGTTCCAATAAATTGGAAGGAGTGTTGCGAAAGCGTTTCAGTAACACTGCAGTGAGGAACACTTTGCTAGTCGGCCAGTTTCAGCTCTTTTCTCACTCGTATATGATACGCCCTGCGGAAAGGAACGTGATGTAGCCTTTGTAGCGAACGTTTTGCAGAGTCAGAATAGTTAATGTTATGCGGCACATAGGGAAGCATGAACCTGTTGTTTGATATTTTTTATAGGCTTAGTGACACCGTATCAAATTATTGCATATAAACATCGCTGTAGAAGGATTCCCCAACATATTTAGTTTTATTCAAGGAGGATGGCATTATCCAGATAACAGTTTATGTTGTTGTCATTTTTGGTTTTTCTCCTGTGATTTCAACCTTACGCAGCAATCATGCTTGGTGCACTTCTATAGCTAAGAGGAAGCAGTATCGTGGAGAAAGCTCCAGACAAATACATACCCGAATACAGTTCTAGTCAACCATATGGCCAGAAATACGATCAGATCTATGTTCATTTTGTAAGGAAAGGGGATCACTAGATCACATAATATGGGAATGCGCGAAGTCACCAGGCAGGGCTAAAAATATAACTAAAGACACCTGGGAGACCCCTCTGCGAAGCTCAGACCCAAGGGCCCAAAGAGAAATTGTTCGACTGGCCGAAGATGCCGGCCTGCAACTACCGGCCTGCAACTAAGGTGACTGTCCCACCTTCCAGGTCTAACCCACGAAGAGCGGGATAGTCACTCTGTTGGACAAATAAAAGTTCTCTCTCTCTCTGGCTTTCATTGGCCGTCCTGTGCTCAGTTTATAGCTCTGGCAGTCTTGAAAACGCCCGTATTTTTTCTGATAATCATCGTATACGTATACACTGCACGTCTTCCCCGCTGCTGTACTAATGCACTTTCCTGGATTTGTGCGCAGGTCTGTGTCCTGGTGAAAAAGAACAAAGGCACGACGTCACTGCAATTATAGAATACAACAATGGAACCGATCTCGGCATGCAATCTGACCAGCTGCTCATCACCGTCGAGATAAAGCATAGGGTACGTATAAGGACCTCTCTCTCTCACACAACCCACAGTCGAGATGCATATATAGGTGACGTCGACATGCAGTTTGGGCAATCAGCTAATTAAATGAGCTTCTTTCACAGCCGGGAGCATCCTGCAACCGCATCTCTTCTGGCGCTATTTCAGAAAGGTTTTGTTCTCCCTCTGCTCATTTCGGCGCTAGGGGACGCCGCGGGACTTTCTTGCGTCTTTTTTTTTTTTTTTTTTGCCTGTTTGTTTCGTCTAACAGCTAGCAGCGAGTCCGCGTAAATGGTGATTGCACGATTCTTGAACGCGCACTTGAAAAAACGGGGATACTTTAAGCCCTATTCTGCAACTGTAAAGCTTCAAAGGCTCCCAGTCTGTACACTAGTGATAAGTACACATACCCTAACGATGTGAAAAGAGAGGTTATTATAGGCCTTAGTATGTATGCCAGCTATTGACGCCACGCCAAAGGCACAGTCTGTCCTCGAAATTATAGTGCTATCCACAGATTGTGGTGCCTTGCAATTTTGCGTGCATTGCTCTTTTTTTTTTTTTCTTCCAATTTTCCGGAAATAGGACTCCATGCTACCTCTGGTATCTACGCATCCGTTACCTAGTGCCGAACAACTTTTCGGAAATGTCGTCTCCCAGAAGCAACACGTGTGCTCCAACGTAGCATCCCCCGGAGGCCGTGACGTCGCTCTTTTCATGCCCTCCTCATCAGGTACGCAGTCACTGTGATGTCGTCTGTCCGAATAGAGTCCCGTAAAGTACTCTGTTCACGTCTGATATGGTATCAGGGCAGCGCCCAAAATGTACACGAGCTCGTTTCCCCATACTCAAGGGCCAACACTTTGTTTGAATATACTCATGAAGCCGCCTTACATTTCCTATCATTCTCTTCTATCTTTCTCCTTTAAACTCCTCATTCCCCTTCCCCAGTGCAGGGTAGCAAACCGGAAGCTTTCCTGGTTAACCTCTCTGCCTTCTCTCTCTCTCTCTCTACTCATGAAGCCGAGGGTCGCGCGCAATGCGCTTCTTTTCAGACGCTCCAGGCACGGGAGAAGCGAGGCCATTCGAGAGCGATCCAAAGATGCGCGGCTCTCGGACCGTGTCCCTTTACCGTCATCTCGACATGGACAAGTGCCTGTGGAGATTTTCGGCCGCCATATCACTCAAGGACGCAGTTGGAATCTGTGGTGGTGTCCTCCTCGAAGATTTCAAGGTACGCGCAGGATTTCATAGGAATCATTGATAAAAATATAAAAAAAGGTTTAAACATAGACGCGGAGTAGTACGGGGTAGGCTGTCAGCGCTCTATCTTCGACGCGAGAGCTTAACTGCCATTCCTATAGACCAAGCTGGGACACGTTAAAATGGCAGGGCAGTACGAAGAGGACGTTAGTGGCAAACTTGAAAAGGAAACAAGAGGTTGTGGACTGACAGGTCACTCAAAAGCATATTATTGCCTTCGTCGTGAAGCGTATAGGTTTCTCGGCTAGATCTCTGCGCACATGAAGAATGAGTACCTGCGAACTACACAAGTGACAGACCTTTTTGAAGTAATCGGCAGTTGCTGGTTTTCGTGCCCATACAGCAGGCACCCACATCATTTTGCGATATTTATAAATAGGAACACGGTTAATGCACCAGCTGAGCTACGGCGGCTGCAATTCAACCGTCTAATTTTGTAGGTGTTTATGTTGCGTGTAACCGATCCTTAGAAGTGCTCACTAGCACTACCCTCGTTCACAGTGGCGGACGTAGTACAGTGCGGAGCAATTCAGCGACATCTAAAGCAAGGCTCTAGGTTTGAGTTATGCGTCCCGTGCGCATGCGCGGCAAATCAAAGATACTTGCATTGCTTCTTTGTGCAGCCCCCGCTTTGCGAGTGCCTTTAGTGCTGCTAGGGCCTCGCGGCCTGTATTTTTGAGGCCGTGTCGACGGTGACCAGGGCGTCACAATGTTGCCGTGTTTCTCGAGTGTGACGAGACTACCAGGCAAGCGCGAGTGATAACGGATTAACGCGCGTTCCTGCATACGCACCACCCGCCACCTCTGTGCTTTTGCGTGAAGGAAATGAAATTCCCATATCTGTACGGATATGCCAAAATGTGGTATCCCTTGTAGCTGATAACCCAGCGCAAAGACACACCATCCAACAATATGCCTACAACGCATGGTGCGTGGTGGTAACCTTAGACGGACCAGACGAAAACACACAAAAAACAAACTAGGACGAATTCTCGCACTGTTAGCCTGATTCGTGTTTCAAACGCGTGATCATCCGCTATCACTAGCACTGCTTGCACTTGCTTGCCTAGCCGCTTCGTGATTCGCGCGAAACGCGTTGGTTTTCCGGCCGCTGTTGCATATCATTGAGCATGTACCCATGTACTAACTGGTAGCATGAAGCGGAAACACCGAGCGGAAATGAGGCCGATAACCCACGAGCAGGCACCGCTTTATTTTGGCCGCGCACGCGTAACTCAAGCCCAGGGCATAACGTTAGATGTCGCTGACTTGCTCCGCGAAGTAGATGAGCCTTACCGCGGAACACAGTCGGCGCGCTCCAAACAAGGCTGCTCACCATGCACTGTATACATCTTACATTACCGCTAGTGTCGCGATATCTAACGGAAAGAGTTGAAGCTACGCGATAACCCTCCTATACGAAACAAAAGTGCTGCTAACAACTGGTTGTAAGTGCGCAGCAAAGCACAGAAATAAATTGAATAAGCAAAAAAGATACCGCATGCTTACAGTGCCAATCAGATCGATTGGTGCATAGCGCTAAAAAGACAAGGACACAGCGAGACACACAGGACGGGCGCTAACTTACAACTGAATTTTTATTGCAAGACCAGGCAATATAAGCACTTTCTTGACAAAGAAGAGGGGGAGACATAAAAGCGTTAAAATATAGGAAGCAATCAAACAGCGTTATCGTCAAACACATTCACAGATTAGCAGACAGGTATTGCATTTCTTTGTCAGATAAAACCACTGAGGCAGCACTGATGCACATATCTTTTTGCAATGAAATATTGAACGCCTCTATGATTTCCCTTGTAAGCTGATCTTTGTGGCAATCAATGACGTCCGACCTTTTAAAATCGGGATAACAACTGGGACATTTCTTGGTTTTTCCATCTATTTCATTTTCATTAATGTGGCAAGCAAGATGCCCTTTGACACCATTCCTGACATCATTATTATGTTCGCGTAACCTGTCATTAAGGCATCTGCCGGTCTGCCCTATATATTTCCGGCCGCATTTCAGTGGTATAGAATAAATTACATTATTTTTACAGGAGACATATTGGTTCTTATGATTCTTTCCACATTTTTTGGCTTTATTGGCACGAGGGTTCACGCGGTTACATAGGTTTGATAATTTGTCAGGAGCGGAGAACACCACCCGCACTTTGGCTCGGCTCATTGTCCTCTTTAGATTGTGGGAAAGGGTGTGGCAACATGGGATAACTGTGACTTTCTGTTGGTTTTTCTTTTCATTCTGTGGAATAAGTTCATTAGGATCAGCCTTTCCCAAATGAGATAGTGTATGCTTCAGCAATTTCTGGGCGACGGATACCAGAAGATAGGGCGTGTAACCTGCTTCTTTTAGCCTATTGCACTGTTTAAGAAAACTAAACTCAGTATGGTGTGTACAAGTCTTTTTGAGCGCGTTGGAGAGGCATAGATTAGCAATGGCACGTTTCACCGTTTTTGAATGAGCAGAATGGAACGGAAGGACCGGTTTTTTGCTTCGTGGTTCATAGGACCAGCAGGTGTGACGTGCTTGTAGGTGCAGTTTTATGTCCAGAAATTGAATAGAAGGATCATCAGGCATCTCATGAGTAATGGTTAAGGGAGATAAGGCGATGTTAAAGCATTTTAAGATTTGTTGTGCGGTGGCGTGGCCGTCCGGTCGGCCTACACTCGTCAAAACCAAATAGTCGTCTACGTAACGAAAAATTTTTATGACAGGAAAACCATCCAGAATCTGATCTAACTGTCTGTCCACTGATGCCAGAAAAATATCGCTTAAAATTGGTGCGATGCAAGAGCCTATAGGAACTCCCGTTTTTTGAAGATAAACGGTACTATTCCAGGAACAAAACGTTGAGGAAAGGTACATCGATAACAGTTCTAGGAACCCTTGCACCGACACCCCTGAGGCGTTTTGGAAAACTGTGGCGCCATGATGGTCAATGCACTCTTCAACGCATGAAAGTAGCTTGTCTTGGGGTGTAGAATAATACAAGTCTTTGACGTCAATAGAAAAGGCACTTAACCCACCACTTCGAGTTTTAAGAAAATTAACTACATCTAAGGAACTTTTTGTCTGATACGGGTCTTCAATTTTAAGCATCATCAATTGGGTCTTGAGAAAGTTCGATATCGATTTTTGCCATGACCCCTTTTCAGATACAATTACTCGAAGAGGGCATTCAACCTTATGGGTTTTAGCGGCGAAGAACATATTCAGTGTATCGTTGTCACTTTTTTCTATACTCTTTTGAAGACCACTTAGGTTCAACTTGGAGCATAACTGCATCGCTGTTTTTTTCACAGACGCTATAGAGACATTTTTTCTATCAAAGACAGAATTTATGGCCGAAGAGGCTTTGGAGTCAAACGTGGCTTTTGGTAGGACGGCAAATCGAACCATCACCAACTCGCCCACGCTTCCACTCTTGCCAATCAGATATGTTGTTGTGTTTTTGTTACTGTAATTCGTACTGCGCCACGCAAAATTGGTTTTGAAAAGAAGGAAGGTGCACTATTAACTATCTCTCTTACACCTCGCCATTTCGTAAGAGAAAAGAGGGACATACATCGAAGCAGAAGAGATGGTGTATGCATCGCTCATCAGCTGGGCCATGTGTCCTATAGGTTCAGTATACTGCGACCTGGTGCTCACCAAAAGGAGCGAAGGAGGCTGAGCTCAACGTACAACTTTTAGAAAAGCGACTGATGGTTCCTCCTGACACGAGTGCGGCTACCATATTCTACCTACTTGTTTTTGAGTTCCTGGCCGTTTAGAGAAGACAAAAAATTGATCGTGATATGCTCCTACCTGACATTAAAGTGTGTCGTGAAGAGTAATGAAAAAGCATTCTGCGTACTTTTATGTCAGTGTTAAGAATAAACTATAGCGGTTAGGCAGGCGCACGGTTTTTAATGACTGGAATAATGCATTTCTCGTGAAGCTATGCCAGGCGTAAATTTTAGACATATTTTTTTCCCCGGTGACGTAGATGAGGCTTCGCCCCCGGAACGCAAAACAGTAAACATATTTTATTTATTTGAAAGAGTAATTAGTAGCGCAGTTATAGCCACCGCAATCAACAGATTGTTGTGTTTCTCTCATTTCGTTCCCTCGCAGAGGTTTTCCCCTTTCCTGCCTGGTGTTCGTCTACCCCCAGGCAAACCAAATTCCCCTTCCTTCCTCCTCCGCGTTTTCACTAGGCGTGGATCTGTAGGAAGGCCTTTTAGGAACGGCGCAGCGCCACAACGGCCTCAGGGCAGGAACACCGCGTGCGGTGGAGAGACAGACCAGTGGATGTCGTCTTAGCTATTCACATGACCGTTGTTAGGTTTGGGGGTCGCGAGTGCCGGGGTAGCGTACCGCTGCGGCGCGCGGCCCCTCGGTAGCGTTGGCCTGGCGGCTCCGTGGACGGCGGACGGCATCAAAGGTGCCAGCAAAGACGAGGCGTCTTTTAACGAAACAACCTTTACTGTAACATCAGGAAGAAACGGGCAGTGAAGCTGACCCGGAGAGATTACAGACACTCTCACACAGCTGGTGTCTAGCGTCGTGCCAACGGCGCGTCAAAGTAGTCTCTCTCTCAGCGGAGTCGGCCGCTGCTTTTTATAGTTTTTCCAGTTCACAGGGAAAGGGTAAACCCTCACAGGAAAGGGAGAGCCAAACATGTTGGTTCACGACGAATGACTCAATCGCAGGTGTTCCGACCTCATCTCCTCCACCTCCTGGAGACAGGAGAGGGCGACGCACTTTCCCTCGATCTCCAGGCTTGGCCAGCTTTTGCACACACACGCACGCACACACATTTGGCGCGTGGCAGGAACACGCTGAGACTTGTCGGCGGGAGGATGCGTTGCGCGGCCGATGAACGGCGTCGAAATGGCCGATCCGCTCGCGGTTCTGCCTGTTGCTGTGCGGTGGCCGCGTCAGCTGTCCCACTTCTCGGTGGAGAAACGTAACAGACTGCCCCGCCGGGGAAGGGAGATCCCGAAGGGCAGGGGACTGCATCCGCTGTCCGGAGGGATCGGGATGTTGCTGCTAGCCGGGTTCATCCGACTCTGTTTCTCTTGAGCCAGTCATCCTGAAGAATTCCTTGGCAAGTCCGGGTTTCGAAGGCACTCTGCAACTTGTCTTCAGGAGAGATTTCTGACAACCTACAGCATCACAACCACGCTAAAAACTCAACCGGTCAGCCAGCAAGCACGGCACAAACTTCGCTAAGTTTTGCCAGACTATTTCCCTCTTATGCCCCCATCTACATTAAAGGGCAGCTTAGCAGCACTTGGAACGCGTCCACAAATTTGAAAATCGCATTTTCAAAACAGCACTTCAAACAAAAATAATGCAATGCAATCTGTTCAAAATCCTATGCCAGGAAGAAAAACACCAACAAGTGAAAACGGGCTTCTTCTCACGTTAGGAGCTTCGACTTAAGCCATCGGCATTACCGTTGAGATCACCCTTTTCACTAAAGCTTCGGCTGTCCGTTTCACGGAACAACCGCATCTTCCTGTTTCTGTGCGAAGAAACACATGAGCATGAATCACTCACATTTCGGAACAACCTATCCCTCTCCTTACGTGTTGCGCACCAGTCACGCATTTTCTGGGCACGGGCGCATTTGTGCCTTTGGGATAGTCGCTTTCTCTTTCGCGATAGCTTACACTTGCTCCATTCTTTCTCGCGCCTGCCTTTACGCTTTTTTCTACGGCAGCACTGAAACACAGGCTTTCTGCTTTCTTTTTGCAACCGTTTGAGTTTGCTCTCCTTACGATGGCAGCATTCTTTATCGCGCCTGCCCTTTCGCGTTTTTCGTCGGCAGCACGGGAATACTAGCCTTCCGCTTTCTTTCTGCAATCGTTTGCTCTCTTTACGATGGCAGCATTCTTTCTCGCGCCTGCCTTTCCGCGTTTTTCGGTGGCAGCACTTGAATACTCTAGTACTACTTTCTTTCAGCGCGAGCTCTGGCAAGCTAGCGGTTACCGGAGCTAGTAGGACACCGGTGTCGTCTGAGTGGTCAAAGTGCGGTGCCGCGTATGCATCGTGGCCAGCAGCGCATGACTCACCTCCAGACATGTCCGAACAACAACTGATCACGCCAGCCCTCAAGCTAGGCATTTCCTCTGGCACCGCCGCGGCTGCATCGCATGACTCACTTTCAGTCAAATCCGAACAACCGCTTATGCCAGCCCTCAAGCTAGGCATTTCCTCTGGCTCGCCACTCACGTTACACGGGTCCTCCGATGAGCCGCATTGCTCAGCGCTAACCGGTGCACGATCAAGCTCATTCGACAGCTGGGGCGCTTCGGATTGCGTGAGAGCCATATGTGCCACGTCCGCGTTCGCACCGGAGTTGCTTTCGCGAATACAACCTAGCGTGGTATTGGGGCACGAACGATTCTGACTTTGCTCTGGTCGTTCACTGTCGCCTTCGCAAGTCTCGCTCTCTACAGCGGACGCGCGCTCCTCGTCGGTCTGCCCTGGCTGATCACAACTCGCGGGCTGCGCAGTTTCCCTGATCGGCACTTCGTTTTTCTGCGTGCCCTGCTCTACGACACAGCTGATTTCGGAAACCGAAATTTTCTCCTCTCCTAGCTCGTTTTTAGCTCCGTCGCGCTCTACACAAGCTTCTGCTTTCGACTCGAGAGGCGGTTCAGTTACTACCAGTTCCCCACACTCATTTGATGGAACTGTATCTCCTACAGCTACTTGGGTCGGCATGCAGTTCACCTCGCTTAACGGCGTCCCTTCGGACTTCTCGCCGATTAAGCCTGTGCTAACCGTCTCAGCTGGTGGCTCGACCAAGGTAACACAATACTCCTCTGTTCGAGGCTCGGTCGGCTCGCTACTGCGGTCACCTTGCTCGGCCGCTTCCCCAAGCTGTTTCTCACACTCCGGTGCAAGTTCGATTTTCTCCGGAACTTCCGCACTGTCTAGCCATTCGCTTACAGCGGCTTTCAACTGATAGGCCAAATCAAAGTATGCCTCGTTACAATGTTTCTCGCTCTCATATCTCTTCCGAAGATCCTGAGGCGTTATCTGATATCGTATCAGCAATGACTCTTTTAGTTCATCGTAATTTTTCAAGCGGTCGCCAACCAATCGCTTGATTTCTTCCGACGCTTCAGCGGAAAGAAGAGCTACCAACTTCTGCGCCCAACTATCTCGCTCGAAGCGTTTACTTCTGCAGACATTCTCGAAGTCTGCCAAATACTCGGCCACATCCTCGGCAATGAGGAACGGTGACGGACCATCTCGCGGTATTGAACCGTTACACTGAATGGCATTGCAAGCTTTAATCCTTTCCACGCTCATTCTATGTGCTGAAATCTCCAGCTGCATCAGTTTCCTACGTTCACGTTCACGCTCCTCTTTCTCTAGCCTTTCCTTACGTTCTTCAATGATCTCAAGGCATTCCAAAAGCTCGTCATCTTCAGCTTTCAACTCAAGAATAGCCTTTAACACTTCTGGTTTTCTGAGTTTGTCTGACAAATCCAGACCCAACTCCTCCGCAAGCTCCAGCAATTTCGGTTTGCGCAACGACTTCAAATCCAAACCCATGGCTGTTCCGAGTGCTGCCTTCTCTACTGCCCACTATTGCCTTGCTGCAATTAACCCAGCAACAACGACAACACAATTACCAGCTCTGTTCTCTACTTAACAAAAGCCTGGCAAAACTCAGTAGAAGAAAGTCCCGCACTCACCAAACCTCGCAGCCAAGAATCCAACGCAGTCGTTCCGCTGCAGGCAACCAGTCATCACACAGGGCTCGTTGCACTGCTCCCGCCTTTCCCGCTGAGCTGCTTTGATTCACGAGTCACGCCTCGGAAATCTCCGCTCTTCCCACCAGATGTTGCACTTCGGTCAGGCCTGGCTCGTTTCACCGACCACGGTCACTGCTTGGTCGTCCTCGTCTCTCCGCTGTTCACCAGTTGTTGGACGACGGTATCGTCTGGCTTGTCCCTCCAACCACGGTTCCGGCTTGGTCGTCGTCGTCCCACCGCTGTTCACCAATTGTTGGACGACGGTATCGCCTGGCTCGTCCCTCCAACCACGGTTACGGCTTAGTCGTCGTCGTCCCACCGCTGTTCACCAATTGTTACATTTGGGGATCGCGAGTGCCGGGGTAGCGTACCGCTGCGGCGCGCGGCCCCTCGGTAGCGTTGGCCTGGCAGCTCCGTGGACGGCGGACGGCATCAAAGGTGCCAGCAAAGACGAGGCGTCTTCTAACGAAACAACCTTTACTGCAACATCATGAAGAAACGGGCAGTGAAGCTGACCCGGAGAGAATACCGACACACTCACACAGCTGGTGTCTAGCGTCGTAACAACGGCGCGTCACAGTGGTCTCTCTCTCAGCGGAGTCGGCCGCTGCTTTTTATAGTTTTTCCAGTTCACAGGGAAAGGGTAAACCCTCACAGGAAAGGGAGAGCCAAACATGTTGGTTCACGACGAATGACTCAATCGCAGGTGTTCCGACCTCATCTCCTCCACCTCCTGGAGACAGGAGAGGGCGACGCACTTTCCCTCGATCTCCAGGCTTGGCCAGCTTTTGCACACACACGCACGCACACACATTTGGCGCGTGGCAGGAACACGCTGAGACTTGTCGGCGGGAGGATGCGTTGCGCGGCCGATGAACGGCGTCGAAATGGCCGATCCGCTCGCGGTTCTGCCTGTTGCTGTGCGGTGGCCGCGTCAGCTGTCCCACTTCTCGGTGGAGAAACGTAACACCGTCTAAGGTCGGCGGCCAGAGTAGAGAGTAAGAAATTTAGCTTTCGAAGGGGAACGTGAGAGAACTTTGGTTTGCATTTTTGCTGCTTTCTGGAGTGCGCGCCGCTGTAATATTTGGGGAGACTATCTCCGATACCTGATCGAGGCTTCGGACTTGTTTGTTTAAAAAGCCACGCCCTGGTCAGTGGCGTAGAGGACCCAGCTCCGTAAGACGAAAACTGTGGCGTCAGAAATGACATTTATGATGCATGAGCAACACAAGAGAATTAATTAAGTTCCTTTATCAACAGCGTCTCCTAGCGCTTTCATTTGTCAATACTCTAGAGTAGTGAAAAGGTATATGCTGAGGAACTTCAGTGGTTGCAGGCGACCTTTCGAGCCGGCCGTCGCACCAGCGTTCATGGGGAGCGTTGTCTGGCAGGCAGCCCGTCTGGCCGGGACGCGCAAAATATGGGTCCAGTCCTGGGGGTCGTAGTCCGCTGATCCAGGGTTTCACCTGGCACATGCATCTTCATGTTTGCGGCTCCAGGCACAGGCGACGGTCGCATATCAGAGACGGCGGCAGCCGCCGGACGGAGGAGGCAGTAGGCCCGCCTTCATGAAATCTGAGGGTCAGAGAGAGAGAAAAAAAAGAAGAAATGTGTGCTCGGAGGCAAAAGTTGGCGGATCCTCTGCAGAATCTGGATGTGCAGGACACGTATTCTACGGAATCTTTTTCGCATACTTGGGCTTTAGAGGACAAGGCAGCTAGCTTTAAAACTACGACAGAAACATGATGCCGAATATGTTCGTAATATAGTAATGCTATCGTTAAGTTGATTTTGTTACCTGTGACATAAGGCTGGTTGATTAATTTCTGTCCTTTCTTTTTTCTGCTGTTTCTTTGTTCTTCCCTCTTTCCTCCTATATTTTTCTTTTGGTAGCCTCGAAGCGTTAGCACGTGATCAGAGGTCACACACAAGAGTCACTGCCAATGTTTCTGACACAGCCCGTGTTCTGAGCGTCGCTTGTTGCATGCAGGAAACCGAGTCACACCGACGCTTTGTAACTGTTCAACTACCGCTGTACGTGACTTTGGCGTTCCCGGAGATTGCCACAGCCTCTGGAGGAGCGATGCCTCGCTGGATGAGCTTAGAGCACCGCTCGCAGCTAAAGCTCACATTTGCCTATGAGCCAGCACTGTGGTCGGAGCGACCGCTCGGGATCCTAGCCGCGCCCAAGGCCAAGGTCCTGGTGACCAGGATGTCCCTGAGCCGTGACGGGAAACTCACCGTGCACCTTCTCACAAAGGCGCTCTTTCACGGTGAGCGCCGAATCCGGTGTTCGCCGGCCATTTTTTCCTACTAAGGGTTCGGGTCATTTCTTCACCCCCTGCAATAGAGAGGGAAGTGGAAGAGGGAGATGAGGAAGTGCGACCTATTGTAAAAGGGTTCGCGAAGGCTCCAATTTTGACAAATAAACCAGTGCCATCCGAAGAGCGGTAAGCGATAATGGCGCATTGAAACAATCAATGCCCTCGTACGCTGGCAGAGAAATGGACGCATATTATAGAGAAAGAGATTCTCTATGCGCATATTCCCTGGCTGACAGATAACGGCTTCTACGGGGTCTGGTCTTATGTGCCTGGCGGCGACCTCTTTCGATGAGTCGTTCAGTTTTTCCAAGATAAAGAAGCAGAGCGCTTTAGCTTCGCCTTTTACACTCTTTTTTTTATAGTCTGAAGCGAAAGTGCGAGCCTCAGACGATAGCCTCCAAGCCACCTTTGGTGACTGGCGAGCGCTTGAAAACAGCGGATTTGTGGTTGTTCTTGCGTCCTGCGCTTATTGTCAGCAGCTCAAAGGCGACGCAGCCTGCCACTGCAAAATTCCGCACCTTTGCTGCTCGTCTCGCGCAGGGATGCTGTCGCTCAGCCACTCGACCAAGAATGACGTCGGCGGCCGGTTCCTGCGACCGGCGGCGGGAAAGGCGGGCCACTATTCGCTATCTTTGGTGTGGGCCGAGCCATCGTTCGACGCTCCCTCCCAACTCTGGAAAGCCGTGTCCACATATAGACTCAAGGTACTGTTCAAACCTTATACATACCTCAGTGTAGAACTTGGCCCGCGAACGATATTGCTCTTGCAGACGTATATGTCTCAGAACTAGAAGGTTTTCTGCTGGCAAATTCATTTGAAACACTCACCCGAAGGAATTTCCTCTACAGTGCGAGTGTTTGCTATTTCAATTTACCTTTTCCTACGGTTGAGCACGAAGGTTGGAACCACACATTTATAAATTTGGTAGGCGAGCTGATGCCATTGTATGCACTTTCAGATCCGTCATCACGTCTAAAATTGTGTATATGCGCATCTTAACTGTACTGCGCAGTAGCGTAAGGATCCCGTGTCGAGGCTGTCACTGTCCTTGGCAGTGAGCGAAAATCATGATTGATCGACGAGGTAATGATGTTACAACTGCTTGACCACGCTGGAATTTCGAACACCCCACAGCGCTCACTATAAACGTGACGTCATACGGAGAGTGTAAGCGATTAACGCATGCCATGTAACACGAATTGAAGGTTGCCGCATGTCTCAAATAATCACTTTATTGAGTAAATTAGTTTTCTTATGGAAAAGGTTTAGATGGGGATTCGAACCCATGACCTTTCAGGCCTTTGATGACCTTTGGGACCCATGAGCTTTGAGAAAGGCTACCGGCTACACCACGCAAGGCACTATTGCATGGCTTGAGAACGCGTGGCGGTTAATGTGTATGTCTTGTGGTCTTTTACTGGCATCTTATGCGACTGTGTGCGTATGTTTAAGGCCGCTATCGCGTCATGCTCTCAAGCGGAGCATAAGTGTTGCGCTAATTGTTTTTTTTGTTTTTTTACTATTCTCACGCAGGATTACTCGGGTCCTCACGTGCTGGAGCTTATACCATGCGTCGCCGCCCCTGCTCAGCAGTACAGAACTCCTCCGGGTGACTTCTGCACATCCGTCGACCCGCTGAGGTGCTTTCCTACGTAACGCACGCGACGGTTGCTTGCCTGTCATTGTTCTTGCACAATTTGCTGCGCCTTCCTTCGCCGGCACTGAGGTCCTGTAGCCCAATTGCTGATCGTCAAACGAAGGAAGCGCAAATTACCGCGACGATGACCTTTACTCCAACCGTAAGAGTGAGAAACGCTCGCGCTGCACGTGGAAAAACACCACGAGTCAAAAACCGGCTTGCCACTGACCACGATGCCTTAACTATGGTAGTGGTGCAGATGTCTTCATAAACTGTCCTTCCTGTCTGCCCCATTAGTCTCTTACATAAGATACAGAGCTCCACGGTGTGAGACAATATGAGATGTGGGCCATGCGTTCTCAATCAGAAGCCGTTCGAGGCGGTGGCTGAGATGGGCTATTGGGCAATGTATCGGCCCTGCATGTCTTCCTTAGCTACGCACCGTCATAGAAGGTATGTCGGGCAAACACAACCGATCTTTGTCGGTTGCGGTTTGCCCATTGTGCAAAGAAGCCTTTGTTCAGGTTAGTCAGTTGTATGTGTGGTCCCTGAAGCCATTTTAACACACTCTTATACTTCTGTCACACGGGCAAGTCCCAACTCCCTCGAACTTCTTTTCCATAACGGACCATGGAGGGAGTTCAGCGCTAAAGGAGTTGTCGCCGTGTCACACGGCTAAGAACCAGCTTCTCCGAAACACCGTCGGGGTCCCATTAGGTGCTGTTCGTTTTGTGTATGCATATAAAAAATCAAGTTAAAAACATGTAAAATAATTTTTAGTGGCTTTCTTTTCAACAGTTTGAATTGACTTAAAAATATAAATGTATCTTCATTCATGTGAAAGGAATATGCCCTGTTACTTTTACTAGCACAGCGGATTTGTCCATTCGGCTGGCCACAATGGTCTTGCAAAATTCTTGCGTGCATGCTTGGATATTTGCGCGTTTACTTTTTTTCATGCTCTGTGTTGTGCTACAGTATTAAAATTAGTTATAAACTCAAAATTAATGCATATGCGTTTTTTTTTTTTTTAACACCTGCACTGAAGCTCACAGGGAACCAGAGTACTCCCTTTATCTGCTAGAGGGAGATGATTAGAACTCCTTACGCTAGGAACTTCCTTAAACTTCTTTTCCTAAAGGACTGCCGTGTGACACGGTGCGCATCTCCATTGGGATAAAGACTACCTTGGTTGAAGGGAGTTAAAAGAAGTTCAGCCCTGCCCGTGTGACAGCAGTATTAGGTGCGAGTGCGGCCACAAGTCGAAGACTTCCTCCTTTCTCTTCAGGAGGGGTGGAGTGGTAATGGCGCACAGTGGTACCACAGCGCCTGCATCCCGTCTTGCCCTTGAAAAGGAAGGCGGGACACTACGCTTCTGTCAGCCTCTGGTGATGGATCTTGCTTTGCGAAACTAGCACGCAGCATGATATGCATTCACTTTATGAAAAAAAATAATAATAATAATAAAAATAGACAGAGTCACTGAGGCTGCTTACGTGTTGGAATTCGAAAGCACTACTCATTGTAGTTGCAAATGCGCCGCTTGAGCGGAGACAACGAAACGAGACGGCTTAGTTAGCCGAGCGCTGCTGTCTTCTCACGTCTTGCCGCATCCTTGCGATGTTGTGCTTTTCTACGCCGTCTTTCTGCCTCATCGCATTTGAGAGGCCTGCCGCTTGGAGTCTTGCTTGTAGACGGTTGGAGTGGCACGTGCCCAGTACAGGGTGCCTCGGTGTGACCAGTAGCGTGCAATATGCCATCTGTACTCTTTCTGCCTCTCTGTTGGCGCCCTCTTCATTCATGTTCCTCCTCTGACGGCATCCTCTGTGCTAGGCCACTTGACGTGGTGAGGTTAATAATTATATGTGCATATGTCGTCGGCTCGAATCCTTATCGCAAACTATCCTGCAATGTATAGTAGATGCGTATTAAATGGAAAGCGAAATGATATGACACCACCTGGAACGTTGTGCGAAGATCGCTTGCGTCACAATGTTTATGCGGAAGACGGGGATATCTGGCGTCACATTGAGGATCGTTATTGACACCCCCACTCGCCGTCATCTTTATGAGTACCAAAACACGCACACACACATTCACACACACACACACACACACGCACTCTCTCTCTCTCTTTCTGTGACATGATAATAACAAGTAATGCACTGATCGGAAATGAAGTCACCAACGTCAAAAACACATTGGACTTCAAGAGAAAAAAAAAAAAAAAAACTTTAAGCCTATCTCTCGTACTTTGGGAAGTGAGCAGTGGAAAATGCAGTGCCTGCTTTTCCTTCGCTGCTGCTCTTAACAGGCGCCGATGAAATAAGTGTGCATCCCTTCAGTTCACCGAAGAATTCCCCCCCCCCCCCCCCCCCCCCCCGCAGGCCGCAAAGTCGGGTAAAACAGGTTTTCTCTAAACTTTACTAGGAGCGCCCAGTTCCCGCCGCACAATTATAGGAATCATGGCTGTCCATAAGGTCGAGCCGCATCGACCATTCCTTCCCATCGCCAAAACAGTAACCAAATCTGGCAGAAGTGGTGCAATCTATGAACCGGTATGACGACGTTACGTTTCGCATGTGTCCGGCTGTTATGTTCTCCCACTCTTTCTGCGCCAATTTCCTCCTCGTAAGATCACCCTCTTCTCCTGCGTCCCCTTCCACTGCCTGCTCGCCACCGTCTCAGAGGTTTCGGTTATTAGTGTTCCTCTACGTATGTTATGTTACCAGCGCCATCACGGGTTGCGCGAACGTACAGCTGGTTTTTTGACAACATCGTGTGAGTGCCAATTTCTCGGTGCAGCTACGTCGAAGCGAAGCAGAGCGGACATCGGGAGAGGGAAACGAACATGCGCATCGGTCATGCTGATGGTTCATGTGCTATAAGTTGTCCTGCTTCGTGCGCAGCAATACCCGTGAAGCAAGCCGACGATAGGCAAGAGTTCCTTCGCATTAATCTGAACAGCCCACCATCTGGCGCTGCATTCAGCCCCAGAAATTGTGGGTATGCTCTCTATCTCTCCCGCAATGCTTTCTCCTCTTCTTTTTTCGACACAGCAGCGCCGGGTAGTCGACACTCGCGCGGCATCGTTAAAAAATCAGAACAATTGTACTGCCGACAGACAAAGGTGATATAAATCACGGGACCTTCGGCTAAACTGTATCGTAGCTAAACGTTCTTGGCGATTTTGATAAGCAGGAACGCGACGGACTGAAAGGAGAAAACTGCCATGTCTGCAGGTAAAATACATTGCACCTTCGGCTGGCTGTTTTGAAACTAGGGTACATAGAGTGCGTACTAGGGTACAAATCGAGAACGAAGCCGCAGTTAGGCTTTCTGGGCAAGCAACGGTGCCAACCGATTCTTATGAATTCGTGCGTAATTAACACTAATGGAGCTGAGTGCATGACGTCGTAGGGATCATGTAGGTGCAGGAGCATTAACAACGGTTTAACCAGGTAAATCATGCCGTCATAAAGATCGGTCCATGTCATTTTCTGGAGTGCCGGGAGGGATCTGCGCGTTCGCTATCCCCTTCTATCCGACTTAATTGAAGCTGTAGTCATATATGCACCACTTTCATTCCCGACGCTAATTCTTCTATAATATAGTTGCTGTGATAAAATGTGATTTGTTTTTTTTTTTCTTTTTTTTGTTGTTTTTTTTTTCTTTTTTTTTTTTTGGGGGGGGGGGGTGATAAGATTCACCTCGTGACATGGGCGTCGGCAGGGGAGGGCAAAAAAAGTTCCGCGAGCACTGCAGACTCTGCAGAAATGCGAAATCCTGAGCGTTGCTGCAAATGGTATGTCGCGCGCCTCTTGTAGAACACAACCAGCGTCCCGTTGAACTTTGGCGTTCTAGATTGGTTTACAGGACAGGAAAAGCGCAGTATCTGTCACTCGCAGAATCTCGCTGATACGCAGGTGGTCGAAATTACTCCGGAGCAGCTCTCCACTACGGTATACCCCTCTCTATTTCTGCTTTCACTCCCACCTTCCCTTCCCTTCTCTTACAGCGCGGTTCATGTGCCCACTGCACAAGTATGGCAGATACGGCGCCTCTCCTTTCACGTGAACGACATCAGCGCACGAATGCGACGCACAGATCACGCGCACAGCTCCCGTGCACAGATTTTCGCTCCATGAGCCTACAAAAACTTTCGCCTAAAAAGGCAATTTCCCCCTCTTCACTTCGATTGTTTCAACCCCCCCACCCCTCCCGCTGCGATGCAACGGGTTTGACGTATGTTTGTTGCGACGAAGCAGAACGCACCGGCGTGGACAAGCCTCTCCGTTTTGCGCTTCCTCCGGATTGGAGGAGCCACTGTTTGCCGCGGAAAGTCACTGAAAATTTTCAAATGGGATTTTGTTACTGTTAACTGACATGCTAGCTGTAAAAAGGTTCTGAAAACAGAGCGAAAATATAGACAAGGACGACACAGATGTAGACGGGAAGTTACTACCAACTAGCCCAAACCAAACATCTGTCGCTGTAAAAAGATTTTACCGTTTTGTTTATTAGGTTTTGCGGTCCGTAACTGAATAATTTCCGTTATAGAGCCGTAGATATAGGTACCGATTCACACATGACTCTGTGTCTGTCGCAGGCTCGAGTTGTCCTTGCGGGCGCCCCAGCCAATCTACACCACCGACGGCGCTGTGTACAGCTTGCCCACCAAGTTCGAGCTGCTCAACAGCATAGAAGAGTTCCTAGCGGATCCCAGGGACCCACGCTCTTCCGTTCGTGACGTCGATGAGAGGCGCATATTTTTCAAGGGTGCGTGCTGATACTGACCTCACTTGCTTAAGACACACCTTGCTAATTTCTGGCGCTTCCAGGAATTTGTGGCAATTTTTTTAATTGTCCCTTATTGTAGCCAGACACTCTGGGAAGTCGTGGCCATCGATAGCATGAAACGACGTCGTCATTAGCAATGTCATACGACCCACCGAAACTTCCGCGATTGCATTTTTTTTTTTTTCAGAATATTTTTTCTACAGCTCTGCTTCAAATACAGCTTATGTCTAAACTTGTGACAGAGTTCTTGAACACCGTCAGACGTTTTTTTTTTTTTTTTCATTAGCAGGAACATAAATTTGCTTTTACGCCTCTCTTAATCCAGCCTTAGTCATAATGCCAACTCAGGTTGCACGAGAAACCGAATCATGCAGTGTCAGTCACTGTATTTCGCTTTTGTGCTCGGCGAAGGTAATTAAAAAAGACGGATAGGCGGATCCCCATTTGCCTTTCCCAAGTAGCACTCAATGTCGGGCCCCTAACTAGTGCTACATGGACAAATGGAGCAAGGACAACCTCTTTAATACTTACGTGGGACCCGTGTGGGGAATGGCCAAGTCCAAATTGGCCTTGCCTCTGTTGGTCCTAGATGATCCTTACATCGACGTTGCTAGGGGTAACTCAGTCCACATGCTTTCATCCAGACCACGTCGGTCCCTTATTGAGTACTTGCTAGTCTAGATGCAACGTAAATGTGGACTCTATGCAGGAAAAACCTTGCCAAGCCCAGCGACCGCTGTCCACACACAAACGCCGTGGGTCCGACATCGGCTGTGGCGGCAATTAAGAAGGCTACCGCTTGCTGCACATATCGACACCTTGCCAGTTACTTTAGGGCAGATGCATGGGCTCTGTCATGGAAACAGTGTGCTACACAAAACTGCCAAATGTGCCACAGAATTGGCGTAAACACATGCTGGATGCCGAATAGACCACCAATGGTGGCTAACAGACAGGCTGAATTCCAAGGCAAGGCAAGGGCAGCAAATGGTAGCAAGAAGGCAAGCGTAGGCCTATCCGATCATGCACCTGCTTGTGATTCCCCCCCCCCCCCCCCCTTCCCCAAGCAGCTGGGTGGACTGAGGCAGTTTCGGCTGCCAGGCTTTGTCCAGTTGCAATTCCTGTGGTGGGTCCCGGTGATACCATTCCGATTGGGTATGGTCGAAGCCCACCTTCTTGTGGTGCGAACCCCAGCGGCTCCAGTGTAACTGTGATGGTTAGTTGCGCACGTACGGTCCGGTGAATGCGTGGAAGCAGACTTTAACCCATGCTAATGTTGGAACCACGAAATTCCGACCTGCAAGGCAGCGAAAAAGGAAACGTCACGCAGGGGCGTATATCCCGATTACCGGCGGGGCGGTTTCTGGTAATAGAGATAACAGGTCCGCGCCGGAGGATTTAAAGGTATATTGAACAAATGTCGAAGAATATTGAGAAAACACCACAACTGCATTCTTAAGACATGATTACACTAGTACAGACACATAATTCTTTATTTTTGACGTTTACTGAGTGGCCGCAGGGCCCCAGGCAGCGCGCTCCCGACTGATGTGACGTCACTGAGACGGCTGTGTGAGATTGAATATAAAATTACAGTACATTTGGACGTTATACGCGTTAATCATCTAAACCACGCATACACTTAGCTCGGTACGGCTTGGTTGAAGCGAGGTAGTTATATAGGTATCTATGGGCGTACGTGGTCTTTCACAAAACTTGAATAGCCAGATTGGAGCAAACGGGACAAACGCTAATATCGCGCCATACCATTTAAGACGAAGCTTAAGTGTCCCCAAATTCCTTAAAATTTATTTTCCCTTTCGGGCGGCGCAAAACACTTTCTCTTTCGGCGTCGTAATTATTTATCGGTATTATTGGTTTTAAAGCCTTTTGCACGTACGCGTGGTGTAGGTGAGCAACTTTGTTGTCATTAATTTATAAGCCTCAAGAACCAGCAACCCTCCCAACTTAATGCGCCACTTTGTGATGTGGGTATCAGCTATTTGCAGGTGACACAAGTGCACCCTGACTGCGCACGGGCTTATCGAAAAGACTACGGGGGTGGTACGAGTGTGCAGCGCGAATGTATCGGCGCCAAGTGTGGCTTAATTGAAAGCGAAGACTTTTTTTCTTAAACATGCCATGGCACAACTGGCCTCGCAATACTTTTGCACGCTACCAAGTTTGCCGGGTGAGCCGTCGCAGTTGTCCTCCAGTGTTTCGGCATTCGATCTTCTAAGTTCGTCGAGCGAGCCATCGCCGTCGGCGCAGCCTTTAAAACAAACATACCGTGCCGGAATCGGCGCGCTGAAAAAGTTTGAACTGTACGGCGCAAAACTGAGAAACGAGTTGAGAGCTAACGCTGTAAAAGTACCGAGTGAAAAATCATTCTCCGGCGTTTGCGAAGCACAATTAGCAGTGCGAAAGAAGATTGCATAAGTGAATATGAAGTATTCTGCGAAAGGGGGAAGCAAAAGACCAGATCTTTAGTTTATCTTGGCAGTGCAAACATTGTATAGTCAAGTACAATGCGCATTCCTCGCGGTCATTGGCCTACTTGACATCGAAATGAAACGCGAATCATTGCTCGCTATAACCGTTAGACTTTGTCACTGGCATGACCTCACTCGTGGGCCATTGTCGTTGGCCGTAGCACAGCCGTGACACATAAAAACTGATTTGGGGAAACCTTCCCCCGTATTACTATGGCTGACAGGATCCAAATACCGCACTCTTGACGCCATTAAGAGAGTTTCTAGAAAGCACATCTTATGTCACGCACTTCTGCGATAACCCTTGCAAGTTTTGTCTCAAGAAAAACGTTCTGACGGGACGTGTAATCGCAATGAGGGCAGCCCTCATGTTGTACTTTTCCTTGGATTCTTCTTTACTCACTTAAGATTTCATCGCGGGCATATTTCAGATCATCGCGGCTATGTTTCGCAGTCTTGAAATTGGGAGCTATGTGGTTTAATTTTTTTCCCCTTCTGCTCTGTGCCTTCTTGGGGCGCAGGGGAGACGCTGTTCGGACGCGTCCTGTGGAAGCCTCTTGCGGAGCTGGGCGCCAGCTTGCGCATCGACCAGGTCTACCTGTGCAGCGGGAAGCGTGGCTTCAAGCCCGCCTTCAAACCAACGGCCCACGGGATTGCTGGAGGGCCCACATTCGGTTGCGTTCAGCCTCGCCCAGAGCTCGAACACCGCTTCGTTATCTTGGTGAGAAGGAAAAAGCAGGTTCTGCAAAAGTTGCGCAGTTTACGCGGATTTTCCTGGGGTCACCGCTCGCATTTTGCTCGGCATCGAAAAAACACACCGTCAAAGGTGCTTGCCAATAAGCTTCGTACTAGGCCTCTTTAGCAGCCATCATGGCCCAGCCTCCGCAGGAGTGAGGATTGAGGTTCTCCCACCGTCGATAAATTTGGATGCAGAAGAAGTCGCAAAGCACGGCACAGAAGCGAACCAGTTACGTGGGCTGAATGTTTTCGACAGAGGCCTGTAGTACTTCATCATCAGCAGCAGCCTGTCTGCGTCCGCTGAGGGCAGGGCAAATGCCTCTCCTTTACTGCTGAAATTAAGCCTGTGCCAGCTGCATCCATCTGATACCTGCAAACTTCTTAATCTCATCCATCCAGCGAATTTTGTGCCGCTCCCTGCTGCACTTGCCTTCCATTGGGATTCAGTTTGCCCCCTTAGCGAATGTCCATTATCTCGCCTTCGCATTACATGCCTATGTCCATTTCTTCCCGATTTCGATTAGAATGTCACTAGCTCGCGTTCGCTCCTCGGCGCACTCTGCACGCTTTCTGTATCTTAACGCTACGTCTGTTATTTTACTTTCCATGGATAGTCCCATTGCCCTCAGTTTAAGATGAACCCTTTCCTCTGGCCTCCATGTTTCTTTCCGATAGACGAGTACGTTGCCTTAGTGAATACCATGTAGGTAACTGACAGTAAGCTGGTTGTCTGTAGTTTCTCAAATAATTTATCTCCCCTTTCTTTAGCGTCCGGATGATTAGCGTTCTTCCAATATTCTAGTACGCTTGAGGTCGTAATGAATCTTCTAGCACAATCTCCCCACTGTACACAAATGATCTGCCATTATATCTAATCCTCACTGGCTATTTTTCACTTTTGCGTTACTTATAAGACTTTCTTTATTTCATCTTTCGTCAGCAGCGCGATATCCAATTGCTCTGCGCTATCGCTCTCTCATTATCACCCTGATTACTTCGGCTACTGAATATACCTGCACAGACTTCCCCGGCTACTTCAACTGCCTCCTGCATATTGCTAATACCATTGTCCTTCTTGTCGCTTTGTGCGTGCATCTGATTTTTGCTTACGCCTAATTTTCACTTGACCGCTTTTAGGCTACTCCATTTCTTTTTTGAGCACGCTCGATTCTTTTCTTGAGTTAGAGGTTTTTATGCGTCGGCGTTTGTTAATTGTAGTACTTATTTTGCAGCAAAGAGACTTCGTTTACATCTTATTCATTTTTATTCATGTATACAGCGGCAGGTTCGAGCAATGAAGCATTATTTGTGTTGATGGAGCTGTTTACGAATTCAGACCTAGCACGGAGCTCCGAGCGTTTTATTGCAACTAAGAATAATTTCCCTTGGCAACGCAATTATTATGTGCAGATCATTATCTTCTTCATATTTATTTTGTTAGTTTTATGTCTGTTACCGGATCGAACACGACAACTACGTACACGAACGACACGAGCCAAAGCAAAAAAAAAAAAAAAAGACTAAGAACATAGTCATTGTAAGGCGAAATCACGGAGAGAAAAAAAAAAAAAAACTTTTTTGTTAACTACTTTGCCACCCACGAAGACACACGTTTTTTTTTATTATTATTTCAAGCCTTGATATCAAGAGAATCGGATAAGAGTCATTCATGGTAGTGTATACAACCTGAGATATGTAATTTTGCGAATCCTTTATAAACGAAATAAAAACTGATCATTTGGCGTTACTTTGTCCGCCTTAACAGTTAAGCCTTAAGTAACAGCCGACGCTTACACTCGATAATCACCTGACTCTAAAGTTTCACTATCTTGATGCATTTGCCAACCTTAGCAATCTTGGACATGCACTCGCCAGGTGGCGTGGCTCTGTGGTGGTTATAGTGCGTAACGCAACGTGGGCTTAGGTTCAATAGTCTGTTACGCAATATTTGCAGCCTCTATACTTGTCCATTTGTGTCCCCTAACTCCGTACTTGATCCACGGCGAATGAGTACAATCCGCGCTTACAAGCACTTACACGCGCTGATTATGTCTGATGCTTTACCAGGCGTAAAAGCTGCAGCCTCATCACTCGTTTTCATTCGCAAATACAGTTATTATCGTCGTGTTTACCTTAGCAGCCATTAATGGGTTCAGTGTCACCTGTGCTGTCGGGAGAAAAAGATCGATCATTTCTAATCAATAAAGTGCCTGTCTGCGCTGTCTATGTCGCCTTCTTCGGGAACGTCTTTCGCATCGCGGCTTTTGCGAACCCGTTTAAACAGACCTCCTCCCTTCTCACCTTTCCTTGTGGGAACAAGAAACGAGAGCAACATATATATATATATATATATATATATATATATATATATATATATATATATATATATATATATATATATATATATATATATATATGTTGCTATGTTCAAATTGAGATAGTAGGTAGTGTCATGTCAGCAAGCGCGCCTACAGCCAGTCAGCCTAGGAGAAGCAGCTGAAGCGCAGCGCAAGTATGACCGTAAAAACTTCGTGATCATTATGATCGCGTTTGGCATGACCTGTTGCTGTGGGAGACGTTGAAAACTAAAATGCTGTTTGGTCCGCAGCTGTGAATAGTCTGCGTAGTGCATAATTTTACATTTGCATCTATAAAGGGACTATATTTTGTAAAATGCGGTCTGAATATATTCGAATATTCGACGATTGTTAATCGACGCTCGTCGCCCGTTTTACTAAACAGGACCGCAGCAACCCCGACAACGTTCAGGCGTCGGTTGCAGGCGTGCCTTTTAAGGCTCAGCTAGCCGACGACGATGCTGAAACTAGTCGACTGCGAGACTACGCTGGTGTTGATGGTTTCTCCATGCTGGTCGACCCTTTGTTCGAGGTGAGCCAAAATTTCCTCTCGAGTGCACTCTCGATATTCGTTTGTAGTGGTATTTTCCTTGGGGCACTTTGGATAGCCAACACATTAGTGCCAGTCTGAAACTTCCACCCTGTAGAGTAAGAAGAAGAAAGCTCGTGCTCGCTGCCAATAACGCTGACCTACCGTAGAAGGAGGGTTATAGTACAGGTCTCCCCTGTCTGCTTTTGCTGTTTACAGCTCGATCATATAATTGTTTCTGGATCTGACCCCTGCACAATGTGTAATGAGTGCGCGGTCGCAACAATTTCTTTCTTTTTTTTTTTTGCATTTTTCGAGCTCATTTTTGTCTGATATGCTTCATTTCACGTGATTGTTTATCTTTTCCTTTTTTTTTACATCGTCCTCCAAATATCAGAGGCTTGTTATCGTCCGTACATTCATTAATACTCCATCTGCCACTCTCCCTCGAGCCCGGATATATTGTATTCGTGCTGAAGGGACAGATCGAACATTCCCTTTAATATTATATGCAAACGTATAGGACTATTCTTTGCATTTATCGAACTCGCGTTCATTCCAAGCCAACTGATCCAGTCTGTGCGCACTCAACCATGTTTAGTTTAATATATATATATATGTGTGTGTGTGTGTGTGTGTGTGTGTGTGTGTGTGTGTGTGTGTGTGTGTGTGTGTGTGTGTGTGTGTGTGTGTGTGTGTGTGTGTGTGTGTGTGTGTGTGTGTGTGTGTGTGTGTGTGTGTGTGTGTGTGTGTGTCATTGTGTAATTATTACAAAAATAAAAATTATGCCACCTTATTTTTGGCGAAACATTGTTTTCGTGTCGGGGCCGCTATCTGAACTCTGCAAGCGTTGTAATGATTAAAAAAATTTTTTATAACCTTGCCGTTCAGTCGTTGTACTGTACTTTTTTTTTTTTTTTGTGCGCAAACTTGCCATAAGGCATATTGTATAAACTCATGTAAATGGTTTTCCGTGAGGAACCGGAGCAGGCTCCCGCTCTTAGCGTTGTCGGTGAGCCATTTAGAAAAGTCCTCTTCCCTTGTTGTGGTTAGTCCCACTTCGCGCAGAACCTGTGTCCTTGATGCCCTTGTCCCTGCACAAGTCCATTGGAGGTGGCGAACATCCACTTCTGCAGCTCGTGTGGAACACTCTTGCGATTCCCATCGGCATTTTACCGACGGGGTAAGGGCCGCCCCAGCTCTTATCCTTCTAAGGGAAACCTCCTCCAATCTGGTTAAGTTACGAGGGAGTGAGAATGTACACGGGGGAATGAGGGCACGTGTACTTTTCCTTAAAGAGGATGCTAAAATGGAAACAGGAAGCTAGGCAAGAAAGGGAAAGAGACGAGCCTTTGTCACTTTGGTAAGGCGTATGTGGTTCGGAGTAGGGGTACGCTTGGGTGAAGAGGGAAATTGAATGAGGTAGCAGCCATTCTCCATAGGACGGGGACAAAAGCCCTTCCCTTTCCCGCCTATGCTGTTGAGAAAGGCGTGGTGTTAACGGTCCATTAAAATTCGCCTAACACTGCCTGGTCCGTGGTCCGCGGACCGAGAAGAGTTATCAGCCCCTGCTCCAGTCCGCGGACCTGGCGCGGACTTCATAAAGTAAAAGTTGGAGGTCACGAGACACTTGGTCCGAGGACCAAAACAGGCCGTGGTCCGTCGTCTAGATACACCTTTATGGACTCTTGGTTTTAGTCTCCACTCATTAAATTAATAAGGCGTAAATTTTGAGTTATCGTTTGTTTTATTTCTACCTAAGGTTACCGTGGAGGCAGTCCTCCGTAGGATTGGGTGAAATAGGTGCCCCTTCCAGGCCGCGAAAATCGGGCCCCTACACCTACCGGTCAGTGGCAGAGTTTATTGCTTCTTCACTGCAGTCTACTCGCGGGGCACAGCGAAGCGCACGCGCACCTAGACGAACGCGTTTGAACCAGAGGTATTCATTCAGACTTTTGATTTTTGGAGGTATAACGGAAGTTTTCGTGAGCAGTGCTGATTGAGAGCATGGACGCTTGCAAGGAAAGGTGTCTTATATATTCCAACTGGAAACTGGAAGGGAACTTATTTTCCAACTGAAAATCCAAAGTAGCTCTCCGAATCCGCGAAGGAGCACGATATCCGCCTTGGTCCAATGGGAGATCAGAATCCGTATCCAAATCTCCCACGGAAACACGCTTGTCAGTTTCGCGGCGGAATAAAATTCACTTAAGATTGCCACTTGGAATAGGCTATCAGTTTAAAGCCGCGAGGTGTCAGTGCAGGAAAAATTTGAGTAACCGCAGTGGGAAGAAATTGGATTGCCACGATGGCATCAAGAATTGGGGGTGGGTAGCGTTTCGGAACTGCCTGCATGACCTTTACGCTAGCACGTAATATTATTGTGTGATTTGCGCACCAACGTGCCAATAAATTTGGTTCGCAAAGTTGGAGAGCACCTTCCGAAATCCCTATTCTATATATCTGCGATAAAGAAAGTCTCATGCCTATCTTCCCCCCCCCCCCCCCCCCAAAGAAAGCTCGCGAAAAATAAAAATAAAATATTACGTGACATTCGCGCGCCACGACTGTGCTGCTCTCAGTCGTGGTTTGAGTGGACAAAATTGTTGCAGCGGCAGGCCGGTGACTGCGGTTGTTTCTTCGTTCGCGTCAGCCTGTCGGCGCACGTGACAGTGCAAGTTAATTCGAGCGCTCGCTGCAACCATCGCCAACACATCAGCCTTCCGCGGGAACTGGGCCGTCGAGTCACGGCCGCAGCTAATTTCGTTCACTCAAAGCACGGTTGGTGGATCACCACAATCGCGGGGCGCGAATGCGCTAGTCACGTGCTAATTTTTGTATTTCGCGGGCTTTTTTCGAAGAGGGGTAAAAAGATACTTGTGAGGCTTTCTTTATCGCAAATAAATGGAATGGGGGTTTCTGAATGTGCTCTTCAACTTTGCGAATCTCATGTATTGGCTAAAGTTAATATTTAGTAATTTAGAAAAGATATCTTGACTAATTAATTGCAAAACAAAAAAAATGCCTAAGAAGCGCCATATGGCTGTAGCTCTATGCAAAGTGCTGCGCTGGCCTACTTCAAATGCTTGAGTTTTTAACCCTTGGCTAAAATTAGCCGGGACACCCTGTATATCGCAGTTACTTTACAACACTGACATGTGAGGGAAAAAATACCTGAGTTGAATTTAAATTTGCTCTGCCTCGTGTCTCCGCAGACGGCGCATGGGGGCCAGTGGTACCTGCAGGTGCTCTACACGGTCGTGCCGCACGCCAGGAGCAGCGGGAGGCGTCGCCGGACTCTCTTCCCAAACAACGATACGGTGGCGACCGAGGTGCACGCGTTCCTCATCAGCCGTGGGACCCGCGTGACCAGCGTTGCCTACGCGCGTGCGATGCTGGCGACTGCGGCCTCGGCGCTCATCGTACTCATTCTCGGCAGCTGGATCGCGCACCGGCACCACAAATCAAAGGCGCGAGTAGTACGAGTCCACAGTCCGCGCAGTCGCCGCTGCTACACCGCAGTGTGCAGGTACAACAGGGACCATCATCGCTGTTCGCTGGCTGTGTGGAGAGTGAGAGTGAAGCCGTCGAAGCCCAAGTCGGATCCGATCCGTCCAGATGTGACAGAGGTGTAAGGCCACTCGGCTGGGGACACCTCTCACGGCAAACGATTGAAGCGTACGCCTGTCAGCTTATTTTCATTCCGGGTGCCTCGAACAGGCTGGAAATGCAGTCCAGTCCCTCTCTGGCGGGACATCAGTGCGAGTTGTCCGTCCACGTTCGCCATGGTGGCTGCTGCGGACGGTCCAAAGCAAGCGACGAAAAAAGCCGCGTTCGATCACACTCGCCGAGTAGGGAGCGAAAAATGAGACTACTGGCGCTGATCGCGCGAGAATGACTACGTGCCAAAGAAGAAATGGAACCGTGCTCCCCGCGCAATGCAGTGCTGGTATAGCAAAAAACTGAGCCAAAATGCCTTACAAAACTTGGAATGTGTCAGATTGGAAGCGCCCGTACAGCCTTGGTCAAAACTGAAAAGTCCTGAAGCCAAAGAATTTTCATTTCAGCCGCAAAATGGAGCCGACAGGCCTGTCATTGAAGTCCAAAGGTCATTTAAAATGCCAGGAAATGCTTTCTTGTGACAGTAATAAACCATCTCATTGCATTCACGGCCCTTTGACCTTTATTGGCGCCCTAACGGCTTCATTTTGCGGCTGAGACAAAAAATGGGAAGGGTTCAACGCTATTGAACCGAATGTGGGGCGATAGCATTAGCAGCGGGTGACCGAGTGTTCTTCTTCTTCTTCTTCTTTGTCGTCTCCTCTTCTCCTTCTTCTTCGCCTTCTTTGTCGTCTCTTGTTGTTGTTCTTGTCCTCCTCCTCCTCCTCCTCCTCCTCCTCCTCCTCCTCCTCCTCCTCCTCCTCCTCCTCCTCCTCCTCCTCCTCATTCTTCTTATTCTTCTTGTTCTTCTTCTTTTGCTTCTCGTAGCTACGCCTCTTCACGGCGTAGCTGCGGCCACCCTAGGTCTCGCTTTGGCTTTCGCAACAAAATCCTTTGGCTTCAAGACTTTTGACCACAGGTACCAAAGTCACTCTTCCTGAAAAATTGAAAAGAGCAGAAATGAACATTATTTCTTTTTCACTTGAAAACACTAAATCTCGGCCATTTCTTTCTCTGGAAACCCTGCTTCACGCTAAAGGCGACTGTGATCGACACTGAACTTATGCTAGACCAAAGATGAGCGGCGGATTTGCTTGCATACTATGTTACTCTTTCTGTGAAATTATCCCCGTCGACAGGGGCCACAATGATGGCTACTGTACCCAGGTAATTAATATATCGCGCATACACAACTACCTTATTCTATTGTTTAACAAGCAAACTGGTGTCTGTGCCTGATCGATGAACTGGACTGCTGGTCTGCTTCTGAACCAACGTGCAAGTCAGGAGCTAACCCCAGCTATGAAGTGTGATCGTCTTATGTATTCCTCTTCAATAAAGATATTTTCTATGGGTCATGCAACCATGTTTCCAACAGTCCTGCTCGCGTTCAAAAACGTTGCTCACAGGAGCATTAAGAAAAGTGCTGTCGTGGGGGAAAATGGCCAATGACAAAGGAATGCTACTGGCTTTGAACGGTGGGGAAATGAAATGAACTCTTCATTTATTTACTGGTACCCGCAAGGCCTAAGGAGTTCTGTGGGATGTGGCTTACAAAAAATTATGACGTTAAAAGAACAAAAACGAAAAATACAAGCGTTGTGGTTCCCGGTTATGCATTTATAGCTAAAATAGCAATCATGCAGTTGTATGCATGTGCAAGATGAAAATATCGTTGGTAATCCAAATCAGTAATACTTTGTTATGAGTTGAGTATACAACTTTAGCTGAATTAGTACGGAATCGCAGGTTGTCTTGAATGCTGGCTGCCTATCCGGGAAGGTGTTTCCAATATGCTGATGTGCGGGGAATGAAGGAGTGCGAACAAGCTTTGGTTTGTCATGACGCTTTGCCGACTTTGTGAGCATGATCGAGCCGGGGTGAAATGAGAGGCGGAGTAGAAATGAGTTCATCCCGTAGAATGGAGCAATTGTAAAAAAAAAAAAAAAAAAAAAAAAAAGAAAAAAAGAAAAGTAAGCAAATCGTGAGAATTTTAGACTGGAAGCTAAAGGTGTTTTTCATGGCGATGGCACGGTGCTATTGTAGGGAATGTAGGATGAAGCGGGCGAAGTTGTTTTCCCCGAGCTCGAGCGCATTAGCGGAGCTGGGGTTCCAAATTGCGAATGCGTATTCGAGTTTGGTGCGGACAAGCGTTATGTATAGTATTAGCTTTAGAAAGCTAGGGGCGGTGTAGTAGTTGCGGCGCAGGTAGCGTAACGTGCTGTTAGCGTTGTTAATTACAGTATTGATATGGTGCGACCAAGTAAGAGAGGAAGTTATATGGATGCCAGGGTAGCGATATGATACATGTGACTGCCTCAGGTATCATGTTATTTAGATGATTTGTATCAGTAGCAGATGGTGTGCGGAAACACGTATAACTTGGCATTTCGAAGAATTAAGTTGTATTAGCCATAATTTACACCGCTTGGACGTAGAAGCGAGTTTTTGTACAACACAGACGTCGTTACGGTCGGTAATTTCAATAACGAAGTTACCAGCGAATAGGTATATATTAAAGCATACGCAATTACGTAAGTCGTGAATGTAAAGCAGAGACAAAAGATTGTCTAAAATCGATCTCGAAGGCATGCCAGATTCGACAGGACTTGACTGAAGGGGAAGATACTATATAGCATAAGAACACTCAAAAGCCAACATTGGTAAAATGTTCCTTTCGGATGTTCTACTAATGTTTTTTAATGTGACCAACGTTAGACTACATTCAGGTAAATTATGTAATACATAACATTACTGTAATGTTCGGTGCTACCTGGGATGTTTGGCTATAAATCAAACAAGCCAGAAGCATCGTAGTTATTGAGTTTATAACATCGTCTTTCGGGTAGCTTCTTGTTTAGGTAAGATGAGAATCTTTACCAGCCGACTACTTTTACGTCGCGGATGGATACTTTGTTGTGGTTCTGAATGTGAAATATATTGCGCACCAGTGTACAGTACATAGTCTAGTGAATCCTGCTTTCCGTGAACCCGGTGCATGCAGTATAACTGGAGGGTACTAAATGAACAATCAGTAGGCCTCGGAAAGGCGGCTTCTTGAGAATTAGCATGTGTTTTTAGCGAGTGCATTTGCACATGTTAGCACAAAGGTGGCAGAGCGGAGTTTTAAAGGGACAGAACACTGGCCAAAATATGTCATGAGATTATGGTGGCAATGAAAAGATCTTGCCTCGTACAGTACAGATTGAGCACTACAACAGACACCTTTAGCAGTTCGGGTTGAGTGCTGCTGTCTGCGTTAGTGAAGTTGCGGAATCCCTCCCACCGACAGTGCTCCCGCACTGATTGGTCCCAACACGGCGGGCATGCGCTGAAGATGGATGAATGCACTCAGGAGCGTCACCTTTGAAACGAGGTGGGGATATATCATCACCATGTTCAACCTTTCTTTTTTATTATTTTTTAACTTATAGACAGTCTGTTAAATTTAACGAATTTCCTTTTAGTCCCGGGTTATCTTTAAATACCAGTGTTTAATTTCGATTCGGCTTCCATTAGTCCCCTCCCTGCTATTTATCCACCAATCGTCCAAACTTCTTTTGCTTACTTCTACCGCCGATTCGTTGACGCTTCCTTTGTTACCTCTAACCCGCAGTGTTTCGGCTAGAGTGACTATGTCCGTATCGACATCTGGATGGATACTGCCGCAGCCCAGTATACGCCCTGTGCATCGCCTGTAGGGGCGCCACTGAAAGCCACCCACCTGCGGCTGCGAGAAGCACATGCGGGGACATTCCCCAGCTAAAGCCTCATTGCTGCAGCAAGCGTGGCAAAAGTTCGCACATGTGATTTGCCGTTTGTGCGGGTACGTGGTGATTATTTCCACGGCGACAGCGTTCGAAAATGAACTGAATTGCTCCAAAGTCATGGAGGAAGGAAATAACTTAGGAGAGGCCCTTGCCATTCCCAATGCATTGGAGAAAGTGTGGCGAAAGTAACGTAAAAATTTAGGGTTAGCCAAGTCGGGCCATTAGCAACGGCATCGCTGTTGCTATGAAAACTCGGGCCACTTCCTTTGAAAATTTTGTGCCATGAAATTACCCAACTTGTATCACCCAGGCTGAAATTAAAAGCTGAGAAACTACCAAAAATAAATTTTCACTTGTTACTTATTTCATGTTCCTCCTGCAGATCATCTTGAAGCTGTTGTAATATTGAGGGTAGGTATGCTGGGTCCTTCGGGTCATTTTACCAGTCGTCCTTAACAAAATGCTGGCTGCAGACTGCTGTTTATGTTGGCTTCCACTAACTCCCTACTAAATTTGAAAGCAAACAACCGTGCGTCCAGCAAGCTGCAAAAGCTATCAGTAACGAAATGAGTACCGGTATTTTTAAATATCACAACTGTTAAATAACTTTCCAGCCAAAAGCTTCCCATTTGAATACAAAATGGAAGGTTGATTAAGGTTAACCTAACTAAACGCCCCATTCGGGACACATAGCATCCAACCATCGTAAAAGTGCTGCACGTGCGGCAATGTATGCGTGTTAGAAACAGCATTATTGCACAAATAAGAGAACTGCAGCATGCTCATTCGGCAAGCGCACGAACCTAATGATATTGGGACGCTGGGCGTTAAGGTTGCAAGAATACACCTTTTCTGCGGTTTATTAGTCTGGTCGGCTTCACCAAGATGCAGACTGCTTGTTCCGCCACCTTGTCGATCCTCCCAGCTCTACGGCCTGTGACATTAACGCATGCGTCCTGTCTTTATCGGCTTTTCCCCACATAGCCGACGAACAGCGCTTGTACTCCGCGCTCCGGTGTATCATCGACCGTCTGACTACAGGCCAGTCTCATCCTGCCCTCTCCACGTTCGTACTCAAAGGGGACGCACTATACCGTCGCAATATGCGACCTGATGGCGCTCAGCTCTTGCTCATCGTTCCGAAACATCTGCGCTTCACCATCCTGGAACAATTTCATGATGCTCCCACTGCTGGACATCTTGGCGTGTCCCGCACGAATTACAGCGTGCGCCGACGTTTATAATGGCCGGGTCTCTGTCGCTCAGTTCAGCATTATGTGGCCTCATATGAGCTGTGCCAGCGTTGGAAAAGAAAAAAAAAAAAAAACATCCGTATTGCCATCCGGACACCTGCAGCCAATCTCCATCCCGACTGACCCGTTTTTCCGTGTTGGTGTTGATTTGCTTGGACCCTTCCTGGTCTCTGCGTCGGGAAACAAATGGATCGCCGTAGCGACCGACTATGCTACGCGGCCATTACCCGCGCGATCCCGACTAGCTGCGCTACAGACGTCGCTCATTTCATCCTCCACGACGTGATACTACAACACGGTGCCCCTCGTGAACTACTCACGGATCGTGGTCGCTGCTTCCTCTCCAGAGTGATTGACGAGTTACTTCGTGGGTGCATCGTCCGCCACAAATTTACCACCGCCCATCACCCTCAGACCAATGGCCTCACAAAACGCTTCAACCGTACGCTCACAGATATGTTATCAATGTACGTCTCCGGCGACCATCGGGTTTGGGACATTAATCTACCCTTTATAACATTCGCCTATACCTCTTCTCGTCATGATACCGCTGGCTACTCTCCCTGTTATCTGCTCTTTGGACGACACCCATTACTCCCCTTTGATACATCGCTACCCACTATACTGACGCCGCCACTAGTACTTACGCTCGTGATGCCATCTCCCGCGCTAATGATGCTCAACGCATTGCTCGTGACAGGCTCTTTGCCTCCCAAGGCTCCCAGCAATCCCGTCAGTCGCCACCGCGATGTGCGCTACGTCCCACGCTCTCTCGTTCTGCTCTAGCTCCCATCCGCCAGGTGGGCTTGTGCGAAAAACGTCTACCACGCTACACAGGCCCCTACCGTATCCTGAGCCGAGTCACCGACGTCACATACGAAATCGAACCTTTCAACCCGAAGTCTTCCGCAGCACGAGCTTCCGACATTGTGCATATGACACGACTGAAGCCTTATTATTCACGCCCTGCTTGGTTTACCTAGAACGCACCGGGACTGTGCTTCTGCGGCGGGGATAATGTTATATGGTGCACCATGCTGGCATTCAGCAAGTGAAGAACTGTGGACGAAGACGACGCTCAGTGTTGAGTTGTGCGGTTAAGCGGTGCCCATCGATTTCAGAGTGGTGCTGCCCATCGGTGCGTGATTTCCACTCGTAACAATATTCTATAACTGAAAATTTAAGATCCAGTTGCGCAAAATCTAGAATGAGTGGCATGCACACACTAGCAATGCTTCACGGCTCGCGCGTCTACTGTGCAAACACAGATGCGCACAAAAAGTTCACAAACCATCCTATGTCATGCGTGAAACGGCGCGGTTCATGTTGCGATTCATGTTGCCACTAAAAATTAATATAATTACTTTTGATACCTCGCAAATGGCCTTGGCTTCGACCATATATATATAAGTAGTCGGAAATATTGGTACAATGGGCTCCTCGGGTCATTTGAGTTTTAGCCATTCACGAAATGCTGCAGCTGCAGATTCGGCTGTTTTTGGTAGGCTCCCAGGGCCTTCCATCTTTATTATATTAACAAGAAAGCAAATAAAAAAAATACAAATAATCGACAAATATGTCACGAATGAATTCAGGCGAATTATTTTGCCAATTAGAAACGAGACACTAAAGCAAGGGGAGATTAAGTTAATGTCACAATCATAACATATTTTCCTCGTCAAAATCAAACAATCACAACGCTGTTAAAACGTTCAAGAATGTGACAACTTCATGCCAGCTAGACACCGTAATATTTGCGTAAACGAAAAAGCTGCATGCACGCCATTCCTCAAATACACGCAGCGAACGACACTCCGCAGCTAGCCGAGATACTGCGGCAGCTGTGCCAAATTTAGAACGATCGAGTATATATCGTGCGTACAGTAGCAACGCTTCCCGGCTCACGCGCAGGTAAACACACATACAAGTGCATAAAGAATTCAGAAACGATCTAATGACCCGCGTGAGACATGATCCTATCCGCGCTATGTTCACTTTGACAAAAATTGCTGTGCATATGATGCGACCTCGTAGTGGCAAGTAGCGCGCAACTGTCGCATACAAGTGAAGAAAAAAAAAAAGCAGTCAAAACGAACTGATGCTGCTTGAGGGGCAACACAATGGGGCAATTAACATTTTATACCAGCACCGTAACAGCGGTGGAGTAAATAATTACAAAAGTAACGAGACGTGAGTAGCACTTTATTCATCACACAGCGACAATCCACTGTTGTATTCGCTCCTGTTTTTGTAAGGCCGGCCAGGAAACTTGAAGAAAAGCATTCCGGGAAGTTCCGGGACACATATAGAAAATGAAAAACTAGGTTTCAGAAGGAAACCTTCTATGACAACTCAAGCGGCAGTGGCCTTCTTTTTGATTCTAGATCAGGATGTCTTAGAACTCGAAGCTACAGAAGGAAGTTTAATCAAGAAGATGAAACTTTTGCTATGCGCGGAATTGTTTCTCGGCATCTACCGCACATAGCACACGTTTCAACCTCCCCTCCGGTCGAAAATATTTTCTTCCCCGGTGACTGTGAGACGTCGCCCCTAGAACGCAAGGCCGCAAAATGTTTTTGAAAGAGCAATTAATAACGCAGTTACAGCCACCGCAATCACCAGATTCTGTCGTGTTTCTCTCCTCCTGTTCCCTCGCAAAGGTTTTTCACTCTCCTGCCCGGTCGTCTAGCCTCCGCAAGACAAATTCCCCTTCCTTCTCCGCGTTTGGCGGGAGGTGGGGCGTGGTACTTTGTGTGCGCGAAAAAAAAAAACGGGCGAGGGAGCGCGCGCCACTGCCTTCATTGCATTCAGTCCGGCCATGGCGAGGGAAAAACGCGCAGCGAGCGGTGGACGCAATTAGTGGTGTACGCCCATCCTTCACCTGTCAGTCAGCGAGACGGACCAATGGATGTCGTTTGATACTATGACGTCATCTTTGCAGCTCCTGTAGAACGGGGAAGCTGGTTTCTCGAAGGGGAGGATGAGAGATTTGATTTGTATTTTTGCTGCTTTGCGGCGCGCGTATCGCTGTAGCATTTTGCACAGACTATCTCCGGTATCTGATCGAAGCACTAGGCTCCTTTGCTTAAAAGGTCATTCCCTGGATAGTGGCCCTTTAAGGAGCACGATCCCTCCCCTGTACAGAGCGGGGTAGGAGGTCTGCAGGAGGACACTCCTAGGAGGCCTGTACCCCACCACGGCCAGACTCAAGTACAGGGTCGAAAGGACATCCCCTGGTGATTGTAAGACCAAAGATGGAGTGTTGGCAGCAGCATCGTGCGCGTCACGACAGGAAACAGGTCAGAAAAGCACCCAGGTAATAAGGCAGCCAGAAAGAAAAAGAAAGAGAAAAAAGGATACCTGGATTAAATGGAATCACAGGACATAATTAGGCAGTAAAGAAAAAGAAATTAACTCTAAATTAATATGAATATAATTGGAGCACGAAACTCGAAAAAAAAAAATATATGGCAGGAACCAGGACAGAAATAGACAGAGAGAGAAAAAAAGGACATATGTAACCTTTCAAATGAGATATATAGAGAAATAAAACTGGCTGCACATAATTTAAAGAATACGAAAAAGTAAGAAGAAATAGATCAAACCAAATAAAAAAGTCAGCGGCAATAGTCAGTGCTGCTTATGTAACGCACCATTTGAATTAAAATTGCACAAGCGGCAGGATTTCTAAGAGTCTGGTAAAAAGACGTTGTAATATCAGATGAGCGCAAACACTTTAGGCGAGAAACAAAAGGAGCAGTAAGGGAATTCAGTCTTGGAAGTAGTGACGGACGTCAGTATTCATCTTTCCACAGGAACAAAGTGAAGAGGAGGATAGATGTACTTTTTTTAAAATAAAAAGGAAATCTGCCATGCCCTGTAATTAGAATTGTAAGCAGATTACGGGGAGGGCAAATTCTTGGTATATTAAAAATGTCAGGTATCCAATTAAATAACTCTGTTCCACCATTATTTTCGCGCCAAAATGTGTTCCACAAAACAAGGGAAGAATGGTACAAGTGTAAACGGACACAACGTCGTGAAATAGTATAAGGGTGTAAGCGTCCGTACTGGCCTGCGCTACCAGCTGCTTGGTCGGCCAACTCATTACCATAAATTGCAGAGTGGCCCCGGACATAAAATAAAAGGAATGGAGTAAGAGGCGATAAGCGCGATAGGTTCTTTTTAATGGTAGTAATTGTGGGGTTAAACGAATTTACTGAAGAAATGGCAGAGAGCAGGGACAGAGAATCTACATAGAAACGAATAGGCTTATTGAGTGGATAATCAACAGCAAAATGAAAGGCTACAAGTTCCGCGTCACGTGCACTGGAAGGTGGCTGTAAAGAAAGGCGACAAACAAATAATATATTTTGGGTTGAGGTAAGCACAACGAAAGCGGCGCCCGTGGAGTGATGCGTGAATGATATGCAATGCGCGTTGAGAAGAACAGAACATGGCTTCCTGATAGGTGAGTTTAAGAAAATGAAATTTAAACTTCTGTGAGGGATGATCAGTCCAGGGATTAAACACAGGCATGTGCTTCAGAAGGGTTGTATGTAATATTACCCTATACTATAGGTTGCCGGAGTTTAAAAAGCTTCAACTCAGCACTTAAATGGACTAGATGAATAGGCAATGGAAGGACATTTGCAAGAACATGAAGTGCAGCTGTACGCGTGGTTGCGTAGGCGCCAGTAAGAGCAAGGAGTGGTATTCTATGTAGTGATAGACCATAGGACACGATCTCTTAGTCGAGAAAGAGGACAGTGATACCACCATGCTGAGGCAGCATATGTAATCGAAGGAAGAATGATTTGATGATAAAGTTGGCGCAAATGAGAAGGTGAAACGCGAAAGTGTGTAAATAAAACCAATTAAGGAGCCTAGTGGTAGAGGTCAATGTTTTAGTTTGCAAGTGATTAACCTGGGGAATGAAAGAAAAGTACAAATAAAAAACAACCCCTAATAATGTAATATTCGGTTCGCACTAATGACTACGAGATCCAAGACGGATGGTGGGCTTACGCTTATGTAATTCTGAAACTCCATTATGAAATAAAACATAAGAACATTTTTATGCGTTTAACTGAACACGATTTCCGATGCACCAATACTGGACTAAAATTAGGACGCATGGATCCCCTTGTAGACAACTCGCGACTTGTCTTACCAGGTAAAGGAATAATTATGTCGTCAGCATATGTCTGAATGTGGATTGGTGAAGAGACAGATATATTTATGAGGTCGTAGAGGACAATGTTCCACAGTAATAGGGAAAGAGACGAACTTTTTGGACTACCAAGAGAAGGAACCGAAATAGAACAAGAAGGAGATTGATATATGATATGCCGATCATGTAAGAAGGAAGCTAAAAGGGAATACATATTTTTTGGACACCGATGCTGTCTTAGAAAACGTAAGATTAAAGAGTGTCAAACACTATCAAATGCGCGCCTTTAAATTCCAGAGAAATTAAAGCCACAGGGTGTTTCTGTTGTTTGTAATCCTGCAATAATTCCCGCAGTTGATAAAGGGCCTGTACAGAATTCCGACCGTGAGGGAAGCATACTGATTCCTATGAAGTAAGTTATTTGTTGATAAAAAGTAATACAGGCAACCATAAAGCAAACGCTCGAGTCTTTACCAAATGAAGAATTAATGCATATCGGCCGGTATGAACTCGGAAGGTCTGGAGGTCTGTTTGGCTTGGGAATAAATATAACCCTGCCAATTTTCCATGAATGAGGGAAGTGACCCAAAAACAGAGAATTGAAAATAGAGGAAAAGAGGGGGGGGGGGGTGAGAATGAAACAAGGCAACGGCAAGACGAAGTGAGGTAAGATCGGCGCCAGCGGACGACGTTATATCCATCGAATTAATTACAGCTTCAATTTCTTCAAGGGTGAAAGGTGGATCCTGGACAGAGTTATTATAAGGCTGCTCAATAATATCCCTAATTTGAATATGGAAAGCTACATCTAAAGAAGAATCGTCCACGGCGGCATGCGTGCTTACCAGCAGCTTTATGGTGTCGTGAAACATCTCTGTATAAGTACTGTCAGGTATATATCTCAGCATAGGAATTATTGAAGGAGACCTTAGCTTTCCAAACGCATGCTTGTATATGGCTTGCCAAAAAGAAATTTCCTTGTAGCATTGGAGCAAAGTTCCTTTATATAACTGTCATGTGTGCGCCTGATGTTAGCTCGATAGACAGCGAGAGCCTAATAATAAATTGAGCGGTGGTAAGTTCTCTGTGGAGAATAGGAAATGCGCTGAAAACGGCGTCAAAGAGCTCGCACACGGGAACGCTCAATGCGCAAATCAGCGGTCCACCAAACAGACTCCTCAGGAAATGTAGATTTAACAGAAAGCAAATGTTTGTTATAGGGTTTCATAAAGACCCGAATAAATTGTGACAGGACGCTATCAAGGGCAGGCGCTGAATAAATCTGATGATTGTAAAAATGCTGAAACCAAGTCACAGAAATTAACTGGGATATTAAGCGACATGAACTGGCTCTAGTAGGCCTCTTAAACTGGTTAAGAATGTTGAAAAATGAAGGAATAAGGAATAAATCTGTGCTTCAGTGTCCACGCGCCAGTTAGCTTCACGTGCCTCGGGTTCCAGTCGCCAGGCTGAGATTTCTGCTCGCAGCAGTGCCTCGACCAGCTTCGCTCGGGTCGCTCCAATGCCCTTGAGTCTGGCCACTGGACACGCAGGTCGTTCTGCAGCTTCCAGAACCGACCGACAAAAGGCAACACACAACACGAGCAAGCACCCGCTGTCATCCTTCAAACACCAGACAAATTCATAATTCAATGCAAATTGACTAGGTTGTTGTTGTTCTCTTCCTTGTTCCCGCTGCAACAAGAGTCAAGTGTAGGATGCAGTGCACAAAGTCGAAACACTTCCTAACTTCATTGACCGTGAGAACAATTAATAATCAGCAATAATAATGAAAACAGACCCTAGAAATCATTTGGGCCGTGAATACAACTGAGGAAACAAGGAGGCCATTCAATTTTGCCTCTTCCATTGAAATTACGGCCGTCCGTTTCTCTGAACAACTTTTTCCTCTGTGCGAACAGGCGAGTGCTCGCTTTACTTGACGACCGATCTTTTACGCACCAGTCGCGTATTTTCTCTGCATTTGTGCCGCTGGGATGGTTGCTTCTTTTCCTTTCGCGATCGTTCGCGTTTTCTCACCTTTCGATGACAGCATTCTTTCATGCACCTGCCTTTCCTCTCTTTTTGACGGCGGCGCTTGAATGCTCGTTTTCTTTTTTCTTTTGGTGCCAGCTCTCGAAAGCCGGCGGCTCTGCCGGCGGTAACCAGAGTGAGTATGGCGCCGGCGTCGGTCTGAGTGCGGCATGGAGGAAGGTCCTCCATGGAGTGCGGCCTGCATCGCGGCCAGCAGCGCATGACTCACCTCCAGGCGCATCCGAACAAGGCTCGCTCACGCCAGCCCCGAGCTAGACATTGCCACTCCGGTTACCTTTGCCGGTGTGTCGCATCGCTCAGCGCTAACCGGCGCACGATCGAGTTCCTTCGGCGGCTGGGGAGCTTAGGATCGCGTGAGAGTCTATGCATGCCTCGTCATCGCTGTTGCTTTCGTGAATACAACTGGTCGCGTCAGGGCCCGTAAAATCGTGACTCCTCTCCTGTCGCTCGCTGCCGACTTCGCAAGTGCGCCTCTCTAAAGCGGACGCGCACTCAGTCTGCCCTGGCTGATCAAAATTCGTGGGTTGCGCAGTTTCCATTATCGGCACTTCGTTTTTCTTCGTGTCATGATCTGCGACAACGGTGATCTCGGAAGTTGCCAATTTGTCGTCTCCGCCACGTTCTGCAACTGCTTTTCAGTCGACAAGTGGTTCATTTAGAAGTTAATGTGAGATGCCCACTCTCATTTGGTGGAACCGGATGTAACCCGATACTCTTCTGTTCGAGGCTGGGTTGGCTCGCTGCGGCGGTCACATTGATCGGCCACTTCCCCAAGCTTGCCTCGATGTAGCGCGTATCGAGGCACCCTAGGCAACATGGCGGCGTTTCAAGGTCGTTCGGCCAAGCGGCGGCCGCTCGCCTCGGCACACATTCGTCGTCACCGCTCCATGGTGTCACGCGTTCATGGAAAACGAAAGGCCAACGAAGCTTATGCTATATCTCATGATGCCCGCACAACCAAATTTTAGCGATAAAACGTACTATATTTTCAGATTGCTTCCGGATTTACCGAGCTGCTAGGCTTAGCGAGTTCGCCTCCTTTGGTTGTCATGGGGACCAGACGGCGGAAAGCGCGGAAGGTTCAAATGAGGTTTGCCCAAGTTTGCCAGACTCAGCCTGGATTGACAATTGGCCGATTTCGTTTTGTCTGACGAAAACGGTTTATATAACCGGTAGTCTTAAGATAATTTTTGCACAATAATAGTACTTTTTGATGAATAAGATAGCGTTGTTGGCTTTTATGTATTAAAATGCTTTTCCTTGGCTACCATCGTGGCGCTGCAATCGACGAACGCAAGCCCGGCTCCACTGCACCGCTGCGTCGGGAAAACCCCTATTCTAAAACTCGCCGCTCGGCTAGCACGTTGCGCTGCCGCCAGCTATTTCCTTGGGGGCCCCAAGCCTTGGGTCCCCCTATTCTAAAACTCTCTACTCTCTGGTGCAAGTTCAATTTGCTCCGAGACTCTTCGACTCTAGCCATTCGGGGAGTCTACTCTATCAGACTCATCTACATTCTGTCTGGCCATTCGGTTAAAGCTGCTTTCAACTGATACTCCAAATCAAAGTAGGAGTTGGTACGTTTTTTCTCACTACCTGTCGTCAAGGTCTGACGGTGACAGCCGATATCTGAATAGTAATGAATCTTTCAGTTCATCGTAGTTATCCAAGCCTTCGTCTAGCAGGCACTTGATTTCTTCCGCCGCTTCAGTGGAGAGAAGGGCTACCAACTTTTGTGCCGAAGTATTTCGCTCGATGTGCTTCTTCCTGAAGACACGCTCGAAATCTACTAGGTACTGTGCCATAACTTCGGCGATCACGAACGGTTCCGGAATGCCTCGCTGTCCAGAACCATTAGCCTGAATAATGGCAGTTATAGCTTCATGCCTTTCCAATCTGATCGGATATGCCAACACCTCCAGCTGTATTAAGGCGAAAGCCTTTATAGCTTCATCCTTGTTGTCAGCAAAAGTGTCACGCTTTTGCGGCGGCTCTGTTTGGTCGAGACGAGATGACGTTATGGAGGTCTCTACCAATTACAAAGATACACCATATTTTGCGCGAATGCGTGCCCTATATGGCTATATGCCAATCAGTGATTAATTACTAATTAATGACTAGTTAACTAACAATTACTAATTAGTGGTAGTTGCGCAGTAAATCATTATTAATTTCTGACTTACTGAACACTGTTTTTATAACTACTACTTGCTGATTACTAATTAATTAACAGTGACAGTTCCTTAATGAGCTAATTAATTACTAATTAATGCCGCGCATCCCAGACTGCAGTATATGCGCGAATGCGTTCCTTATAAGTCATATGTCAGTCAATGCTTAATTACTAATTAATAACTACTTAACATATTGATAATTGGTAATTATTGTTTAATTAGTTGAATAATTAATGTCTAATTAGGTAATTTTTATTTGCTCACAAATCAATTATGCATCTACAGCTACACCCAAAACTTTTCTCTGAGTTATCTTAAAGGGCCACTGTCCAGGGAAGGCCCTTTTAAGAAAAGGAGCCCAGTGTTTCGATCAGGTACCGGAGATAGTCTGTGCGAAATTCTACAGCGACACGCGCGCCGCAAAGCATCGAAAATACAATTCAAAGCTCCCTCATGCTCTCCTTTGAGAAGCCAGCTTCACCGTTTCCTGCGCTGGCCCGACGGGCCCCGATAATGGCGTACGTACCGCGAACGACGTCCATTGGTCCGTCTCGCTGACTGACGGGAGAAGGATGGGTGTCTACCGCTCACTGCGCGCTTTTCCCTCGCCACGGCCAGACTGAATCCAGCGGCGCGCGCTCCCTCGACCGTTTTTTTTTTTTTTTCGCGCTCGCGGAGAGCCACGCCCCACCTCCCGCCAAACGCGGAGGAGGAAGGGGAATTTTTATTGCGGAGGCTAGACGACCTCGGGCAGGAGAGTGAAAAACCTTTGTGAGGGAACGGAAGGAGAGAGGCAGGATAGAATCGGGTGATTGCGGTGGCTGTAACTGCGTTATTAGTTACTCTTTTCAAAAATATTTTGCGGCCTTGCGTTCTAGGGGCGAAGTCTCACAGTCAGCGGGGAAGAAAATATTTTCGACCGGAGAGTGGACAGTGGGCCTTTAAGCTGAGTCAGAGAAAGTCTGGCGTTTGAGGGAAGCATCAGGTACTCAACGCGCCGATGTGCTTGGCGCCGACCGATCCGCAGCTTTCACCCAGCGTTGCGAGGTCACCGGTTCCCGTCAGTTGCACGGTCCCGCCTGGTACATCCGACCGCTTCCTACCACTGTAGCACCACGGTCCCGCCTGGGTCATTCCAACGCTGCTAACCAATGTTGTGCCACGGCCAGGCCTGGGTCATCCCACTGCTGACACCAATTCCGCCGCTGCAGCTGGGCCTCGGCTTAACACAGTATCGTCCGCAAAAGGCAGCGTCCATTTTTCCGGCAGACCTGCCCGTGAGAAGGGAAACGGTAAGCCTATACCAGAGTCGAGTAGCAGCTGTTCGACTTCGATGTGTACAGCATGTGCATGAGCGGGATAGGGGACATCCGTCCCTTCGGCCCCGTCGGACAGCGACTGGTTTCGACGTGCTGCCATTGAGGTTGGCCACCACTCTATTGCCGGTGTACAGGCAGTCCAGCAGGTTCGTCCACTCCTGTGGCACACCCATCTCCTTATTTCGACGACGTAACAAACGTTTATGGGGGACACTGTCGTATGCCTTTGCTACGTCCAGAAAGCATCCGACAAGTCTCATGACTCTTGCCGTGCGATTTCCATGCACTGGGTCAGGGTGAATAAGTTGCCGTCCACTCGTCGGTGGTGTCGGAATCCGGACTGTATTTCAATGATGTGACCGCGTGCTTCAGCTCAGGCGATCTTCCATTTCTTCAGTATGTGGGTGAAAAGGTGGTACAGCACACTCGTTACTGTTTGGTTTGGTTTGTGGGGTTTAACATCCCAAAGCGACTCAGGCTATGAGAGACGCCGTAGTGGAAGACTCCGGAAATTTTGACCACATGGGGTTCTTTAACGTGCACTGAAATCGCACAGCACACGGGTGCCTTGCTTTTCGCCTCCATCGAAAAGCGGCCGCCGGAGCCGGGATTCGATCCCGCTTCCTTGAGAACAGTAGTCGAGCGCCATAAACACTGCGCCACCCCGGCGGGACTCATTACTGTGATCGGCTTGTAGTCTCGGAGAAGGCCTCTGTCGTCTCCCTTCTTTGGCACGAGAGACACTCGCCCTCGAAGCCAATTGGCAGGTGTAGCATCAGCTGAGATGATGTCAGTATATATTCTGGCGAGTTGGCCTCGTGTCTGTGTTTCCAAACATTTGACCAAGCTCGCGGCAACTTCGTCGAGGCCTTGTGCCGTGCGTGTCCCGATATGAGCAATAGCCCGTTTCAAAGCTAGTGTATGGTGGCTAGAAAGGTTAGGTGACGCGAGCTGGCCGCGAGCGCCGCTCCTACATTTCATGCCTCTCGTAGGTGGCGCTGCTCTCAGCACTTCGATGCATGCTCGGCTCGCGCTGGGGCACAGCCGGTCTCGAGGGAGAGCGCGCGCTCCCCCTCGAGACGGGCCGTGGCTGGGGTAAACTTTGGTGCGATTGCAGTGCAGCCATACCAACAAAATGTTAAAATTATTGTTACCACTTGAAATATTTTAACCAGGTAAGCAAAATAGGCAAGTCAGGAGTGACGTCGACTGCTAGTATGCTCTTTGGCACCGTGAAAGCGGGCGATGCGGCTGTGCCGGTTGTTTTGCTTGTCGTGCTACTAAATGCTGCTTAAATGAAGAAGTTTTGGTCTGAAGATGCATTACATCATTTCCCGACGGGCACAGTGGTCGAAGTTATAAAGCTAAATATTTTAGTTTGGTGTCGTGAGTTTTAAAAAAGCCAAAGCGACTCGGGCTGAGGGGCGTTGCAGTCGAAGATTACAGAGAATGCAGATATGACAAGCGATTATTTAACGTGCGGTTACGTCGCACAGTACGCAGGCATCAGGCTAATTTCTATTCTTTGTTGTCTGCGAATTTCCGGTGCGTCTAAAGTGGGAAAGCGCAATTTTTAGCCAGATGATAGCCAGAACGTGCAACATGCGATGTGAAACGGTATTATAAGTACAGAAGGAACAAATTGCAGTTTTATTCACAAAAACCTCTCATGGATAAGCAAAGTTTTGTTTATTGCACTTAAGGGCAAGAATGCTGGAAAGAAAAGTGAAATATCACAATGTTGAGGTTGCTGTTGATGGCCTCAAATATACATGTAATACAGGTAGAATAAACACAATTTCCAGACACAACTGCTCACAACCAAATAGCAAATTAAACAACCCACCTCAGTTTCAACAGTTTCATTCTCCCTTGCCTTTCTTTTGAAAATGAATTCTGCGTCTTCAGGTGTAGTCTGCTAAGAACATAGAACTTGATCACTTTGTCACATATTTAATATGTCCGTGACAACCAACCAGCTGCAGTTTGGGCATTTGGAGAATGGATACCGAGTCAATAAGGCTGTCTCTTCGGATTTCACGCGCACTAAAACAGCGAGTAAAGGTGTTTTCATGGGATGTCACAGGGGCGTTTAGATTGGTTGATGGAAACATAAGACCGCCTATGTCAACTGCACTGGTAATTAACTAGAATAGCAGCTTGAGCATATGTTGGTTATGCATCTTGAGGTAACAGCGCGGAACGTGGACGGGAGCACAAGATTAGAAGACGACACAACGAGCGCTGACTTTCAACTGGTAATTAAGACACGCTCAGTTCCGTTCTTGAGACTGAGGAGTTGTCTGCATCAGTCTTCACATTTGGTGCCAGCGATGCATTTCTTCGCCACATATCCAGCGATATAAAATATCAGCCTTGAATAACTGGCCTGAGTGATGACAGATGTGTGTTCGATGCCACAGTCTTTGAGAACTTCATTTGCCTCACTCAGGTCTCGCACATAAGAAGCTGGTCATGGATGATGCTGTCACTAATCTTTTTTTTTAGCAATTGACTGGCCTTTTGCCTGACATTAATGCTTCATTATTTTTTTTTAGTTATTGATTGGCATTTTGCGTGACAACCGTGCTTTCATTATTATGTTTTAGCAATTGACTGGCCTTTTGCCTGACAACAATGCTTTCATTAATTTTTTTAGCAATTGACTGGCCTTTGCCTGACAACGATGCTTTCATTAATTTTTTTTAACAATTGACTGGCCTTTTGCCTGACAACAATGCTTTCATTAATTTTTTTTTAGCAATTCACTGGCCTTTTGCCTGACAACGATGCTCTCATTATTTTTTTAACAATTGACTGGCCTTTTGCCTGACAACAATGCTTTCATTAATTTTTTTTTAGCAATTCACTGGCCTTTTGCCTGACAACGATGCTCTCATTAATTTTTTTTAGCAATTCACTGGCCTTTTGCCTGACAACGATGCTCTCATTGTTTTTTAACGATTGACTGGCCTTTTGCCTCACAACAATGCTTTTATTAATTTTTTTAGCAATTGACTGGCCTTTGCCTGACAACGATGCTCTCACTAATTTTTTTTAGCAATTGACTGGCCTTTAGCCTGACAACGATGCTTTCATTAATTTTTTTTAGCAATTGACTGGCCTTTTGCCTGACAACGATGCTTTCATTAATTTTTTTGTTTAGCAATTGAAGGTAATTTTGCCTGACAACGATTCTTTCATTTTTTTTTTTAGCGGGGGGTTTCTAAACGCAAGAGAAACAGAAAAGTATGCACATGTACTACATACTCCCACTAGCACCTCGGCAAGAAAAACTACATAGGCACCAAACAAAACAGGATAACCTGAGCTAGGGCAAAGCCGATTGAAAAATAGCACCACAGCTCAAGCAGCATCTACAGGCAAACAAGAACGAACGAACCGGCGTGCGCCGGAGAGAATGCATCGAAGAGCTGACAGCAGCGCCACAGCGGCGACCAGTGGCGGCGGCATGAACCGAAGGCGCGTTTTCTCCAAGCGGCGGAATGCGCGGTCGCGCCACCTCTCCCTTCTAGCCACCATAGCTAGTGGTGTCACCTGCCATGCCACTTTCATTGGTGGACTGCTGAGTTCAGGGCGCTTCGTTGTGCGGTTACCGCACGGTTCACATGTCGGCTGGTCGTAAACCTTTTCCAGGTGGTGCGTCAGCAGTTGGGAGAGGTCGGTGGCTGGCAATCCTGTAGCCTCGTCCCTGATGTCATATTGCGGTGCCTTGTGGTCTAGCACCTGTACGTACTTCCAAAACCGCTGGCTCCCGTCGTGAGCGCCATCTGGCGGCCTCAAGGCAAGCTTCCACGTGTCGGGACCAATGAAGCGCTTTTGCACTACCGGTGGGAGGAATCCCGCAACTTCAGTAACTAACGCAAACGGCAATAGGCAACACGGTCTGCTAAAGGTGTCTAATATGTCAAAGAAAAGGGGCTTTACAATTTCAATCGCCATCGAAAATCGCATAAAAACAACTTGAGGCGCTGCCATACGCAGAAAACCTATTACCATCATTGTGGTACCCGACGTGACTACACCTCAATAAAATGTCACTGATTTTCTTAAATACACACTGTTCTTTTTCTTGTAGGAGTGGTTGTCATATTTTATTATATTTTGTGCTCTCTCCAGTGCTTCCTTAAATAAAAAGCGTCCCTATTTTCGCATAGCGAGGCATGCTGTCAGAATTTGTCACTAGATGGCGCCACAGTGTTTTGAATTCCGCGGATGAAGCGATTATAGTACCCACTGAAACCTTTATCGACGAGGTATGCGTTACTGTGCCGTAACAGCCTTGAGTGCGGAAACTGAAAAGGACGTAACTCTACGCTAAAAGTGTCTAACTGCTGCTGGCGAGTGCAATTTATATTCATTTTCGACTCGTCTTATTTCGTTATCAATTACCAGTCGTCATCCGGCAGTCGCTGCTCACAGTTTCCAGCATCGGGCTACATAAAAACGGGCGCATGCATTGATCAAAAATTCTCGGTGAAATCTTTCTACGGCGTTTCTACCAAAACCGCTATGTGTCACAACCCCCCCCCCCCCCCTTTACGGTCAACAGAGGCGCGGGATCCCCTCTACGGTTACCCGTCGTTCCTCTATGAGGTTTGAGAACACATTTAAAAGTTAGGCCGGTCAACCCGTGAAGTACAGTCGTGAGCAAAGGTGGTATGCAACACTTAGCCGGTGGTAGAGCTCGGCAAAACTACATTTAAACGCCATCTATACTCCGTTTCATACATCAAGTGCAACACTACCAAAGCTACAGCTCTTGTTCGCGCTCTCCGCATCCGCGATAAAAAATAGTGCCTGCTCTTGACGAGAGAAAATAATAGTTGCTTTGTCTGCAACCTTAATACATTTTACATTTGCCATCAACTTCATAAAAAGCACCTTTTTTAGGGAAAAAAGGTCGGATTCGGCTAATTTGTATGTTTTTTTATGTCGTTTTTGTTTGTGCCGCGTTTTGCCGCCCCGCAACCTTGCCAGCTATGCCACCAGATGGCGCTGGCTGTGTCCTCCGCGCTGCGCATCTCTTTTTGAGAAAATGGTTATTTGGTGCGCATTTTTTCTATAAGATCCGCTCTGTGAAGATGTCTAAGCATGCGAAGCATGTTATTGCAAACGTGTATGCTCGGAATAGAGCCCGTTTCGGCAGAAACCACTCGCCTACAGAACGAGCGCGTAGTGATACGCCTCCTGATTTTTTTCTTGCGGTCTACTTGCATAGCTTTCGCTGCGTTGCAACTGATGTATGAAACGGAGTATAGCGACAGTCATAGGGACAGCGCCAAGGACACACGCATGCCGATAAAATGAGGCATTGCTATGATGGTCTGAATCCCTGGTAACTATTGATACATGCCATTGCAATGCAGTTTTCCAGAGCTCCGCCATCTGCTAAGTGTTGTATACCACTTTTGCTCACGACTGTACGTGTGTCGGTGTGTGATTGAGCAATAAGGGCAAGAAGGTGACTTTCGTTTGCTAACAATTGAATATGTATAGGTATAGTCCAAATTACACTGCACAAAAATAAAAATGCAATAAAAAATAAAACGCCATGATACGATAGCGATAAAAGACGACTCGGTAAATGACAAGCGGAAAATCCGACAATGAACAAAATGCTGCGATAAAAGAAGAGTATAAAGATAACAAAGCAAGTATTCCTGATATAATAAGTAGGGGCAAGAGTTACACAGAAAACACAGCGTAAAGTTACTAAGTCAGATCAAGGTTTAACCAAGGGCGAAAACAATATTCAATTAACCGAGAGTCTGCGGCAAAAAGAATTCTCACGGTTGTTAGATGAGGCGTTGAAGTCGCAGAATGGATCGGTAGCGGCGGCCGTACAAGAGGAAAAACGATGTGTTGATCGCGGGCTCGGTGGAAAACAAGACGCTTTCCCAGAGCGGCTGCGAGAGAGGCCCGGAAGACTGAATCTTCCCAGAGCGCACCACCGCGGGCTTGCTGCGGTATGCCTTTTAAGGCGAAAGCCTTTAATGCACCATACTGTCGTCCGCAAACGTGTCCGTGTTTCGGGTGCATGCCTTATATGGGCATATGCCAGTCACCATTGAATCGATACTTAATCAGTAAGAATCGGATGATATCGGAACATGATTTAAGGCATTTTCAAGATAATGTCATGACAATTTACGACTAATAATAAAATAATTAAGCAGATGCCCATAGGAACCCATGCATTTAGAGGTCATCTAACTATGACTGACTATCACGTACTAGTTAAGGGGTGTTTAACTAACCAGACCTTACCTTGTACCCAGAAAGTGCAAGTCATAGACGTTTCGAGACGACCATAACCGTCACGTGGTACGTCATATCTGGTCATGTCTAATAGCTGGAAGTTATAATGACGTCACATCCGGTCATGGCGTCATGACTGGTGATGACGTCACGCCTGCCGTGCCAGGAGCAGGGAGTAGAAGGGCCTCATAAATCGGTGGAAAATAAAGTTTTAATCAATCAATCACGAATATACGAAGCTGACCCTACCGGGCGTTCGATCCAGGCGTCCGTGTGGCGCCTTTTATTTGGAGCTTTCTCGAACGCCGCACCACAGGGCATATGACGCAGTACAGCAGGCATCAGCGGCGTTTAAAATTGATTCACAGCAAAGAAAAGGCGCAATACGTATCTGTCACGATTCTAGTAAATCACAAATGGTCTCGCAGTCAATGCCTAAGCAGTGCGGCGGGGAAGGCTTCCACCTCGAAGCACTTTAGTGAGCCAAAGTGCCCCCCAAATTTTTATACTCGGCTGGCTGTGCTGTGGCTGCGTCAAGGACGCGCGGTCGCTGCCCCGAACGTCATGTCGAAGCGTGCTCGGAGGAGCGGGGAGATCCCGTAAGTTCCGCTCTATATGTGAGACAGGAGATCCCGTAAATTCCAATCTATGAGTGAGGCAGCTTGTGACACTGCCCCCACTGAAGAATATTTTCTCGGAATATTCTAGACATCCACAAGCGCCGAGAACGACGTTATTGCGCCCCGCAGAGGGGTGCAGTAGATTGGGTCCATCCGATGCGCTGAAGATCGTTCACCACTCACTGCGGTTCATGACGCGCACGATATACGCACTGATCAGAACCCGCACAGCACCACAACACACTATTTCGGCAGTCATATGTCCTGAGCACATATGACAAGTCACTGATAATCGATAACAATCAAGAAAGCACAAAAATACAGGCACATCATGTACGATTTCATTACACCAATCAAACCACAATGCAACTAAGCAGTAATGTAAGCTGAACGATTATTCCAGCCGGCTCATATAATCTGCTCTTTCCTTAGTTGGCATTTCTTTAGCATGTTGATGTGGAATATTTTTGTGACATTGCCCAAATCCACTTCATAGCCAACATTGCCCCTGCGGCCGATGACCGAAAAAGGCCCCTTTCATTGCATGAGGAGCTTATTGTGCTCTGTGGGAAGAATAAGAACCTGCTCTACCGGTTTGAGTGTGCGTTTGCGGCTCGTGATGTCGTAGTAGCGGCGGTAACGCTCTCCTGCGCGCTCCAGCTCTTCGTGGGCAAGTTTACAGGTGTTCTCCAGTCTGTCCCATAGAGCAAGAACGTACTCGTACGTAGTTCGCAACTCGTCATGAATGGTTGCATTAGTCTAAAGCTCTCTAAGTACAGCTAGAGGTCCACGCACATTTCGCCCATATAAGAGTTCGAATGGGGAAAAGCCGAGGCTTTCTTGGTGTACTTCCCTGTATGCGAACACGAGTGGAGCCAGGTAGCGATCCCAATCGGTCGGCCTTTCTTGACACATGCGCTTCAGCATTTGTTTAAGCGTGTCGTTAAACCGTTCGACTAGACCGTTCGCTATCGGGTGGTAGGGAGAGGTATGCAGCTGTTTTACTGACAACAAATGGCTAACCTCTTTCACTACTTCGGAAGTAAAATTAGTGCCCCTGTAACTCAGGACCTCTCTGGGCACTCGTACACGGGAAAACATTTCAACAAGAGCTTTGGCTACCCTTTCGGTCTCAATGCTAGGAAGCGCGACTGCATCAGGATACCGGCATAGTCCACCATGGTCAGGATGTAATGATTGCCTTGAGCGGACTTGGGTTGAGTGGGACAGCAATGTCGATCGCCACCCTCTTAAAAAGGGTCTCAATGACGGGCACTCGGACCAAAGGCGCTCGTGTGGTGTGACCCTTCGGAGTTGTGCGTTGAAAGAGGTCGCAAGGGGCAATGAACCGCTTAGCGTCAGCCTGCATCGCGGGCCAGAAGAATTCTGTCTGAAGCTTCAGTAAAGTTTTCTTCGCGCCTTGGTGGCCTCCCCTCAATCCATCATGTGCCAGCTTGAGAATAGCTGATCTGTGCTTTTGGGGCACAACCACTTGAGTGTACTCCCACCGGACTCGGTGACGTAATTACTCTGAAGGACGCCGTTATGAAAAACTGGTGACTACCCTTTCCATTGTTCGCTTGCGGCAGGCCCACGCGATCGAAGCATGAGCGTAAGGTCGCGTCATTCCCTTCCTCTTGAACCAAACTTTTCACGGCATACACTAGGGATTTCCTAGCTTGCAGGACTTTAAGCTTTTTCAGCGATTTATCCTTGCATGCCTGCGCTCTACCGGGCAAGCTTCAATGGCATCCGAAATGGGTGCGGTGCTCTCGGTGTCAGGCGCTAACTCCCCAACTTTTACTTCAGTGGACTTCGTAGTCTCGCTTTCTTTTGTCTTGTGCCATTCTGGATCGGGGTCGTCTGCTGGCCTAGCCCCTTCCACATTTCCCAGCACCAAATCATGCAAGGGATTCTCCGCGCACTTAGCGAGAAGTCCTCCCTTAAAATACGGGGTGTCGACATCGACCCGGCCCCCAGTCATGCCGACGACGACAGGTAAGCATTCCCTGGCTGCGCATTCTTTACTGGTGAAATCAGCGTTGATAACGGGGATGTTCCCTCCGTCTTTAAGTCCTATGTATCCGTTCTCAATGCATACTGCAGCGGACTCCCAGTTTTCTTCTCTCATTTTTGGTGCCCCATTTGCCCAGCATCATCTCCAGCTTGGATGACTTGGCTTGCCTCATTTGGGGCATTTCTTGGGCGGTCCCGATCCGTCGGAGGTGGCGGCCCGGCAGTTTTCGGGGCGGTGTCCCGTGCGTGAACAAACAAAACATTTATTTTCATCGCGGCTCTTCTCGTCCGATGATTGAACCAAAGTTTCCTTTCTCTCGGTATAGTCTTGGAGATGGCGTTTTCTGCCTTATTCTTCGGGGTGCTTCGCCTTTCGAAGTTCGACTAGCCATGGGCCTCCACATACTTTTCTGCCCTTGCCACCGTTTTCGTGAAGGATGTGTCCTTCTTTTCTTTCAAAAACATTTGTAGCGGAGTGGCGCAGTTAGACAGTAACTGTTCCCTTAGAATCAGGTCAGATATCTGCGTACTCTTTCTCTGTGTCCGACAGCTCTATCCATCTGTCTACGAAGTCCTGTAGGCGCGTCACGAACTGTGAACACGTTTCCTCGTTCCGGGGGTCAGATCTGAATTTTTCTCTGATCTATTCCGCTGTCGTACCGAAACGAATCATGAGTGCCTGCCGGAGCTTATTGCAGTCCAAGCACTCGGACGCAGACATGCGACTAAAAACGCTGAGCGCTTCGCCGCTTAAACACATACTAAGGGCTGTAGCCCAGTGGTTGTGAGGTCAACTCTGACTCTCAACTACAGGCTCGAAACGCATGAAGTAAGCGTAAAGTTCGTCCTGCATGCCCTCATTAAAAACCGGCAGCAGCTTGTGTGGGCCTATGCATTCGGGCCGAGCAACTTGACCCTCCCCCGTTTCTGACTTTCTCAGTTAGCGTCAGTTGTCGGACTATTCGGTAGGTCCCGTTGGAACATCAGTAACTCCTTTTCTTTCTCGCATCTCCGCCATCCGTAACTTCTTTTCTTTCTCCGTCCCCACCATCCGAAGTTTCATTTTTCCGCCGCGCACGTTCTTCATTGAGTGCCTCTGAGGTTTGTGCATATGTCGGCGCACTCACTCATGAGTGCACTCATATCGCCTCACTCACACTCACGCACAGGTCGTGTCCATGGGAGCGGTCGTGAGAGTGTGAGTGAGTGGCCATGAATGGGAGAGGCCATGAGTGTGAGAGGGTGGCTGTGAATAGGACCGGGCATGAGTGTGAGTGTGAGTGAGCGGCCGCGAATGGGAGCAGCCATGAGGGTGAATACGAGTGAGTGGATGCGAGTGTGAAAAACAACTCTTTCTCAGAGCGGCCGCAAGAGAGGCCCGGAAGACTTACTATATAGGCTTTGCCAGAGTTCCGCGTTCCTTTTCTTTCGCCGCCAAGCAACCGTGTAGCGCCGTGAAGCCAACCCTACGAGCATCCCGGCTGCATTGCATCATCCATCGTGCGTACGGCGTGCCGCGCTGTGTTCCAGGTGTGGGGACGATGATTTATTTCGATAAGGACAGCGAAAGTACTTCCTTGTCGTCAGATTTCCGGTCTGGCTGATTGGCTCCGGAAAAGAAGGCATGCAGCTTTGCTGCTCAACTTGGTTGCTTATACTTGGTTGCTTCGCGCTGAATCTTCCTGGAGCGCATTGCCACGGGCGGCGGGCGTGCTGCGGTATGCCTTTTTATACTCGCTGTGGCCGCGTCAAGGACGCGCGGCAGCTGCCCCGAACGTCATGTTGAAGCGTGCTCGGAGGAGCGGGGAGATCCCGTGAGTTCTGCTCTATATGTGAGTCAGGAGATCCCGTAACTTCCACTCTATAGGTGAGGCAGCTTGTGACACTATGAAATCAAACACTTTAGACAGCAATGTTTCCATTGCGGCGAAAAAATATCGATTTCTTAATTCCAGTGCTCGGTTACTTTAATAAAACAATTAGCAACATGATCATGCCCTCTTTTATTTTTCATCGTTTCTGTCGCAAGCAAAAAATTTTCATGGGTGCACTCTGCTTAGGTGCTGTGACGCGAAAGCATTGCGAGTAATGGGGATGGAACTTGCTTCCCAGAACTAGAGGAGGAAGGGCGCTCGCCATGGGGGGTGTAAAAGAAGGAAGGCACACCAACCGATTGCCGTTCTTTACTGAGGTCGAAATCCCAACATAGCGCTCATATACTGCTCCTCGAGCCCCATGCTCTCGCGCTTTCTCCTTTCCGTCTTCTGAAGCCTCAGGCGCCAATCTTCAATACACTCTGGGCCCCGAGGTTATTATTAATGGACGTTGAACTGGCCTAACTATAGTTCCGATCCTTGCGGTAATCGAATTCGGCATGTGCGCACTATCACGTCCTTGCTCTTTATACATTCTACAATAACATCAGACTGCCAAAAGAGTTTTGGCGTATTGTCCTCATGAACAATTACATCACCAGCATTGAGGTTGTGCGCGTTGTGCACTTGGCGAGCATGCAAACTGGGAAGAGCAAGAAGGTACTCATGGTGCCACCGTTTCCAGAGATGAATCATCACCGGCTGCCTGTTGACTCACAGATTTAGAACATTCGTTTGTTGTGATTTATCACTACTTTCTGGCGTAGACAAATGACGACATCCCAGCAAGAAATGTGACGGAGTTAACACACCTTTGCTTTGTTGTGATTTATCACTACTTTCTGGCGTAGACAAATGACGACATCCCAGCAAGAAATGTGACGGAGTTAACACACCTTTGCTCATTGGGTGTGGAGTAAATGAATGTGATTGGTCTTGAATTGACAACAGCCCCAGTTTCAGATATTACTGTGCCCAGATGCTGTGTATCAAAATATCATTTTTCAAGCGTTTTCCGCAGGCACATCTTTACGACTCTTATCAATGTTTCGCAAAACCCTCCTCATGAGGAAGCTCTCTCGGCAATAAATTTCCCTGTTATGCTATATGACTAGCACAGTAGTCACATGTTGCTATCTAACAGAAATGTGACGTTTTGCTAGATCCCTAGCTGTCCTTTTGAACGTTGCCGCATTATCGGAATAGGCGACCGGGTTCCCCGTCTAGCACAAAATCTCCTGAAAGCCATGAGGAAGGACTCTGCCGTAAGGTCGAGGACAAGCTCAAGATGAATTGCCCTCACCGCGGCACAAGTATACACAATGCGATGTACACTTTCCTTGTGCGACTGTCTTTAGCGAAAATTGGTCCGGTAAAGTCAACATCTATCACTTCGAAAGGTCGAGCGTTCTGTACTCTTTCACATGGAAGAGGTGCAGCCGGAGCAGTAGCTGCTTTTAGCCGAAAGTGCGCACACACCACACGCTTTGCCAGGACACGTTTGGCACACTGACGGGCTCATGTCACCCAGAACCTTCCTCGCAGCTCGGTCAGTGTGTCGCTTACACCGCCATGAAGAACCGCGATGTGCATAAAGCACCGCAAGGCGTGTTAACTTGTCACTATAGACAGGAACACAGGCGCTTTTTCGCTGGACGTCGTTGCAGCATTCTGGAGCCGGGTCCTCATTCTGAGCACACCGTTGTCATCAATGAAAGGGTGAATATCTCGTATTTTCGAGAATGGGTCAAGACTTCTTGTGAGCTGGAAAAGGTCCGTAGCAAAAGCGTCTTTCTGAATTTGCTTGAACCAAATGATCTCGGCCTCTCGCAGTTCTTGCTCATCAAGGGGACCAGTACGACGAGGGACCATGGAACGATAGTTATTGATGTAGCGTGCTATCCACGCTGTCACTCGAATAGTTGAGCTCCAAGTGCTGAACCGGGCAGCTGGAAAAAGTGGCTCACCAGAGTCATCACGTCGCGCTTCAGCTCAGATATAACGACATATCATCAGTGCATCCTACATTACTGTCTGGTCAAGTGTCGCGAGAGCATGACAACCATTCAGGACCTCTCTACTAGGAGTCGTTTTCTACCAAATCTTTCGCGGATATTCTTCGGGTTAAAAGATCCGCAGGGTTTTCATAACCAGGGCAGTAACTCCTGTATTTAGGTGATTCGATTGCATACAAACTGTTTCCATTTAGTTGCCACACCATTTATCCAACAAAGTGCGACTGAAGAATCAGTCCATAATTACTCTTCGAGGTGCTCGTACCCTCTCGTCAGTGTCTCTCGTAAAAACTTTACTAGACGAAAGCAGAAGTTGGATGCCACAGCACAACCCACATCTTCTGTGCGAAGGCATGCGACAGCACCGTACACACTCGAACTTGCATCAGAAAGGACGTGCAACTGGTAGGTGGGAGTTTGGACCAAAATCTGCGTCAATTCGCATCTAGAGAACGCGTGGAGGTCATTAAAATCGACATACCATTCATCCTAAACTTCTCGTAACGCTTCAGGCATGTTGCCCTCCCATGCAGTGCCAAGCATCCAAGGTCTTTGGAATAGAATCTTTATCCTGATGAAGAACGGGGATAACCATCCCCAACGGATCGAAAAGGCGGGTACCGTATAGTATGTAAAACGTAACGCTTCGTGTCCTCTTTGCGAGCCAGCAGTTGAAGCACTGCATCGACATTTAAATGGAGCCGGTCAGAAGTGGTGTGCCAGAAGAGGCCCCAGCAGGGGAATCTGGTGATGCATCTTATTGGATGTGTTCTTGCAGTGCGGAATCATTTGTAGCCCACTTTTGTACACCTTCATGCCAGCGGTGCTGATGATACTGTTTGCCTATTTGTATAAATTAAGTGCTTCCTCGGAACTTAAAACACCAGTGACGATGTCATCAATGTAGAAGCAAGTCGAGAGGATAACCGCTGTACTTTGTAAAGAGGCCTCAACGTGCTGAAAATGATGTTGCGCTCAAAAGTAACGGGCTTGCAGTCATCCCGAAGGGTACGTGCACGTCATTCTGTACTCCTGAATGGCTGGAAAAGGGCGGCCTCGAAGTGGTGCGTGCTGACACCATAAGAAGCGCAGAGCGTCTCGGTCACGTTGCTGAATAGCGATTTGCGGAAAAGCCTTTTGCACATACGCTGTGAGGCCTATCGGATCCAGTCGGAAATTCACAAGCATCATCATCATATCATTATTAAGTTCAACACTATAGCCAAATGGGCGAGTTGGTGGAACATATTGGATGGAAAAAACAGCGCAAAAGACGAACACCACAGCAAAGAAACACAAGACGAGCGCTAAAGTTAAGGTTGGGCCCTTTCTCCAGGTGATCGTTCAGTGATGAACGTTCAGTGGTACGAGTGCGACGACGCATCGAAGACTACGCGCAGCCATGTTGTGGTCGAGGATTCTCGAATAACAGCCATGTGAGGCATGTAATAAATCTTCGCTCGGAGATATTACTCGCGCGGGACTTTTTCTGCATGCCCGGCCACTTCATAATGCCTTATTGCTGCGAGAGAAAGAGAGAGAGACCCTTTAATGAAAAACAGAGATTATAGACAGCGTTTAAATTTCGCTGACATGCTATTCTGTGTAGGAATGGGAATCGGGGAAGGAAAGATTTAAAAAGAATAGTGAGGAGATTAAAAGAAATGAAGGGGGAGATATAATGCGGCCATTAAATGCGTTGTAAGGTGAATCGTGGAGTAATGATATAAAATGAAATGAAATGCATAGTCCGATAAATGTGCTTATAGAGTTCAGAGCGTGAAAAATGCCTGAGGGTAACATTCAAGGTGAACTTAGAGTTTGTCCAATTTCTTTTAAATGCGTAAATAAAAAGTTCATTGCGAGTCTCTGTTGCGTAGGGCAGGCTAAGGGACCTAAAACAATGTCCATTGTTGAAGGCACTGGGGAGAGCTTTTCCATGCTATGTTCTTAGAACGCACGCTCATAAACGGTATGGCAAGTCATTTGTATATGCAGAGTTTGGACGAAGTCGGTGGTATCTAGTTGGCGAGAAAATTTCGGAAGGAGTCTTGATCATATATATGTGGGTCAATCGAGTAAAGAAATTGATAGTGATTTGTCGGCAAGCTCCAAAGTCGATACTTTGCTTCGGCAGCAGTTTTTTTAGCCAGTTGGAATGCATCAGATTTCGTGAAGAAGATCCGAATGTTTCTTTGATGTTGGTGTTCTTTACGAGCCGCTTCATCAGCTTTTTCATTGACTTTAATGCCACAGTAGGCTGGTATCCACTGAAATATTAGACAGTGGCCTGCGGCAATAGCCAAATGATGCAGATACCCGATGCCAAGGGAAACAGGCTGATGATTGGTTTTCTTCTGCAGGTTATACAGGATTTGCAGAGATGCTATGGTATCCGTGAAGATAACCCATCGTCCGAGTGTCTGGCGCAGGATATAGGAGGATAAAGAAACAGCTTCTTTAATGCCATGGAGCTCAGCTGTCGTAGATGACGTCTTCCGCTGCAGCCGGTGAGACAGGGCATGGTTTGTTGAGGGCACATAAAGGCCACGGGAAGAAGTGTCTTGAATAGTTGAACCGTCGGTGAATATGTGGATGTACTGTGTATATTCCTTGGCCAAGTAGGCGAGAGCGGCTTGCAGAAGTGCTGACTGTGGCATGCAGCTCTTCGCATCCACGCCAGGAACAGACATATTCAGCTTTAGAGACGATATAGTTTCCATGGGGAAAAGGTGAGTGGTAGTAGATTTTGTGGTTGAGTAATAGTAGTAGTAATAGTAATTGCCGAAGCAAGTCAGTGCCAGCGCCAAGGCGTTGAACCAGGCAGTATAGTCGTCTGAGCACCACCGAACGATTGTCAGAGATGTTACATACAAGGTCTTCCACAGAAGAGCGACTTCATACCGCCCTTTCCGGAGATGGATGTTCTCGGTGAATTTTTCTAAAACTACGCTGTCTTGGCAGGCGTTCGTCGGAAGGTCACATATGTCAATACTATCCAGCTCCCAGGAACGCTGGAGTGTGTTCGAAACTTCGGCATCGATAGAGCTCGTTCGAAGCACGCACTGTCCCTACTTGATAGAAAATGGCTCCATGACATGAAACAGGACCTTGCAACGTCCAACCGAGCCTTGTATTAATGGCCGCGAGGCTATTTGCCTGGTCATGGGCAAATATTTCGTTTAAAACGAACTTGGACAGTTGATCTGCCCCGATAAGCAAATCGATTTCTTTGCTGTCATCAGGCCGGGAAAACCCATTGCGTCAGCAAGATATTTCTTCGCACCAACCAACTGTTTAACAAACACGTGTGTACTAGAAACTTCAGCCAGTGCGTCGCAAATAAACGGAACTTCTACGGCCTTGATTTCGTGTTTGATGTTGTCATTTTGGCTTCGCAGATGTAGGTGCACCAAATTGAGCTTGCGTGTCGGTGATTCCGTAGCTGTCCCGAACGTTCTGAGAAAGGATAGTCTTTACGGGCCTTAGTCCTAATTTCCGTGGGACGTGATGAAAGTCCCTTGGCTGCTGTCACGAAATCGGCGCACATTTTTATCAAGCCGATGAAGCGCGAGGCCCGTGCGGCGCCGCATGGAGAGAAAAGCCTCCTTCCCCGCGCGAGAGAGCGCGTAGCTTTGTACGCGTTGCCGTCACCCTCTTTCCATTGCCCGGGGATGACGGTGGTGCATCGGTCTGGAATGTGCCAGACCTTTCGAGAACATTCTATGGGACCTAACCAATGACGACGCGCGGCTTGACGGGAGGAGAAGGGAGCGCTCTAACCAGCGAAGCTAAGTGCGTGTGCGTGCTAGCTTTGGCGCGTGCTAACAGACAGACGTGGCGCGCCCTATTTAAAGAGACCGCGCCGCTTGTGTAGTCAGTCAGTCAGTCAGTCAGTCAGTCAGTGGTTGCGGCGTGTCCGCCAGTGCTTCTACTGGACTCCCGGGGATCACCCGCTGCTGGCAAGCCCACGGACATGCGATGGAGCGGCGCTCGTTTTGCATGGCGGCCACATCGTGACTCTCGAGGCATCGGACTGCAACAGTGCCCGGTGAACAATTTGGTGTTTGTTTATGTGTCTCTCTCGTGTTTGATCTGTGTTGTAAAGCCTCTGTGTTATTGAATACCTCTGTAGTTGCATGCTTAGCGTTTGTTTTTCTCTGAACCTCTCGTCTGTGCAATTTTAGTGTTCGTGCATTCCTCTGTATCATCTCTTGCTGTGTATAAAGTTTGTTTTGTTTGTTACTTCTGACTCCTACCCTTACTCTGGCTTGAACCGGCGACAGCTGGGCACCAAACGACCGCCCCCTTCTGTCACTACAAGGTTGTTGAATTCCGGCTGATCTTGCCACGCAGGATGAGGGCATCTCCTTTGCGACCGGAACAGCTACCCCCACTCACTCTAAGGGTGTCAGGGAGTGCGCGCACCGTTAAGGGCGCATCGTTAATAATACCCTCTAATTATTAACGGGTGACAATTACTCTGGCTTCCGCGACAGGACGTTTGGTGCACTCAAGCTCAGAGGACGGAGAACGAGTTGGAAGAGTTACGAAGAGGTCGTAAACTGTGCAACAGCAGAGCGATAGAGAGAGGTACCGCGCTGAAGTGGTTGTGAAGGTCCCTTGAGTATTGCTATGTGTTAGCATTAGACAGTTCAGATTGGAGATGAATCTCAAGGAGATTATTGCGTTGGGCCTAGAGAAAGGTCTTAAAGGAGCTGAACTGCGGGAATGGGTGGACCGAAAAGAAAGGGAGGTTCTAGAACAGGCTAAGAAGGAAAGAGAAGAGGCTGAGAAAGAAAGAGAGAGGCAACGAGAAGAAAGAGAGAGAGAGATTGGCAGAGGAAACAAGCAGAGGCATAGAGACAAGAAGAAGAAAGAGAAAAAGAATGGCTCAGGAAGAGAGCCGAAAGAGAAAAAGAATGGCTCAGGAAACGAGCAGAAAAAGAGAAAGAATGGCTCAGGAAGCAGGCAGAAAAAAAAATTCTTAAAAGAGAGAGATATCCTTCTCAAAAAGCTGGCTGAAGTTCGGCGTTCGAAAGGTATCACCGAGCCTCCGGAGGTTACCTTTCCTTATATTAGGAGGTACAGTGAAACGTGTGATTCATTGACAGCCACAGGTGCTGTAGAAACTAGCTCCAGCAGCCAGAATGAGGTTGTGGAACAGCATGTTCCTGCAACAGAAATTTCAGAAGAAGACTTTACTGGAGCTAAAATTTCTCGGGAAAATGAGATTGTGCCCTCCGAGACGACAGGTTGCATAGAAGCTGCAAAGGCAGTTGTCGAGCCAGAAGGCTCATGCATGTGCTCTTCGCCTCAAGAGGAAGGTCAGAATTCTATCTCCACGTCAGATTGCACCATGACTGAGTGCAAGAGTGACTTAAAGGAAGAGCTGTCAAATAACAGCGAGCCCGAAAGCTCAGATAGAGCTGAAACTGAAGACAGCATTCTTCCAGGAATTCAAGAGCAGAATTCGAGCGACGGCTCTACTACCAAGGAGGTTCTTCGCACTGAGAAAGATGAGAAACCCCCTCTCACCGAGAAAGATGAGGAAGACTTTTTCTCAGAGGAGAACGGCAGCGCATATCCTAGGCTGATAAATTCAGACAGGGAAGAAATCGAGGGCTGCACTGCGATGAAAGAATTCAAAGAAAACTTTGAGGAACAAGAAGTAAAAAAATGTGAGGAGAATGAACTCCCAGTAGAAAAGGAGCCCTGCTCTAAGGCGTTACGACAGAAGGTCGTAAAGAAAAGGAAGAAAATTTTACGAGATGCCCCGTCAAGACCACAATGTCCTGAATATGCAAGTGAATCCAGAGCAAACCTGCCTCGGCCAGCAGTGCGAAAAAAGAAGTCGAAAATGAAGAGAAAAGAATCTAAGCCTGCCAAGGCAAGTGAAGTCGAGCAAGAAAGCTCACGAATACAAACAAGGAAGAAGTTCATGAAGGACTGGAAGCGCAAGCGCAAAGAATGTATCACTAGCCGGGAAGGAATGGGACTGCCTTATAGAAGCGGTCCCAGGCATGTTAGCGCTAGTTATGGCCAAGCTTCCAAATGTGCTAGCTGCTTCCTTGAAGCATTTAGACAAGAGGCCTCTGTCGGAGGAACTGCTGCTGGGCGCTTGGCAGGACAAGGGGAAGGGCATCCAGGCAGTGCGCGCTCTTTGCCGTTATTTGAGCGCCAGTGGACTTGATTCACGTTTGTAAAGCAAGCTGCTGTGTCTGTATATATATTTCATATGCCTTCTCCCACATCGTCACCCATCATGACCTTCTTTCTTCTCTCCTTCCCCTTCCCCAGTGCAGAGTAGCAGGCCAGATTTGAATTATTCGGGCCAACCTCTCTGCCTTTTCCTATCAATAAATCCATCTATCTATCTGGCCAAGCTTCCGATCGGAAAGCAGAAATCAAGAGTACAGGGAGGAGCGAGATAAAATCGCGAATGAGAAGTATCATTAGAACCAGAAAAGGAGCCAGGACACGCGTGAGAAAGAAGCGCCAGTGCTTCGTAAGAAAGAGAACTGCGCGCTAGGTAGTTTGAGAAGAGCTCACCTGTTCGAAGGAAGAGCCATAAGCCGTTTTTGGAAATATAGGCGAAAGCATGCCTTGGGTTTGTGCGCTTCATATTTGAATAACTGTGTGTTTCTGTGTTGTTGATTCCTATGTGTATCCGACGACAGTGTGTTGCTATGTTTGTGAACATCATGGCATTGATGTGTGAATTTTGTAATGTGTTATTGCAGTTTGTCAAATTTGTGCAATGTGTGTGATGTGGACATTTGCCCCATATAATTTGTGAGCGCATGCATGTGCGCCCGATGTTCGTGGGTATTGTGAATATTGTGGGACAATATTCTTTAAGGGAGGGGCAGTGTCCATGAAATCGGCGCACATTTTTATCAAGCCGGTGCAGCGCGAGGCCCGTGCGGCGCCGCATGGAGAAAAAAGCATCCTTCCAAGCGCGAGAGAGCGCGTAGCTTTGTACGCGTTGCCGTCACCCTCTTTCCCATTGCCCGGGGATCACGGTGGTTCATCGGTCTGGAATGTGCCAGACCTTTCGAGAACATTCTATGGGGCCTAACCAATGACGACGCGCGGCTCGACGGGAGGAGAAGGGAGCGCTCTACCCAGCGAAGAGCTTTGGCGCCTGCTAACAGACAGACGCGGCGCGCCCTATTTAAAGAGACCGCGCCGCTTGTGTAGTCAGTCAGTCAGTGGTTGCGGCGTGTTCGCCAGTGCTTCGACTGGACTCCCGGGGATTACCCGCTGCTGGCAAGCCCACGGAACTGCGAGGGAGCGGCGTTCGTCTTGCATGGCGGCCACATCGTGACTCTCGAGGCGTCGGACTGCAACAGTGCCCGGTGAACAATTTGGTGTTTGTTTATGTGACTCTCTCGTGTTTGATCTGTGTTGTAAATCCTCTGTGTTATTGGATACCTCTGTAGTTGCATGCTTAGCGTTTGTTATTCTGTAAACCTCTCATCTGTGCAATTTTAGTGTTTGTGTGTTCCTCTGTATCGTCTCTTGCTGCGCATAAAGTTTGTTTTGTTTGTTACTTCTGACTCCGACCCTTACTCTGGCTTGACCCGGCGACAGCTGGGCACCAAACGGCCAGCCCCTTCTGTCACTACAAGGTAGTTGAATTCCGGCTGAGCTTGCCACGCAGGACGAGGGCATCTCCTTTGCGACTGGAACAGCTACCCCCACTCACTCTAAGGGTGTCGGGAGTGTGCGCACCGTTAAGGGCGCATCGTTAATAATACCCTCTAATTATTAACGGGTGACAGCTGCCGTTATAAAAAATGCCTCTGATGTACATGGAGTGGCCCTCTGTGATCAACCATGCTCTAAACGTTTGCAACAGTACTTGTATGCACGTAACTTGTTGCATCATTAGACGAGGCATGCAAGTTGATGCCGTTTGCAGTGGTAGCTGTTTGCCGTGAAGAATCAGTATAATTGCAGATTGAAGTCGCATGCCTCCCTTCGCACTGCAAATAGCAAATGTTACGACGACAGTCTTTAGACCGATGCCCTGTATTTGTACATCTAGAACAACGGCCGGATCAGGCTAAGAGGCTTCTCCGCTCTGGTAGACTCATGTCGAAAGTGCGAGATTGCGTTCCGTGCGACGTCGAACGGCAGAAGAAACACTCACCGCTTAGACCTGATGTGGCGTTGTGTAGCGCAGAAGTCGAAAGCAAGGCGCTCCGACGCCAGCCGCGTTGTTTCGTCGTTACCGCTGCGTGTAATCACGACCAGTGAGCCATGGCCCACTTCTTTACTATTAGATCACCCAATTGATACAGATTGTTCTCGAGCTTCCACCTCGATGCGTAGATGCTCCAGCAACCGTTGCAGCTCCGCTTCTGCCGACTGCTTTTCAGCGTCACTTGGTTGGATGCTTCGTCGCTTGTAGGAGTCTATCACGACTTCACTCGGTATTGCTTTTACAAGAATCTCTACCAGCATGGCAGAGTAAGATAACTCAGGCACACCGAGCGCATGCAACCCCCTGATGTTGATGGTGAGACTTGACGGGCTTAAGTGTCCAGAGGTTGGCCAAGTACCGCTGAATAATAATCTGTTGATTTCCGAAGCGGGTCTGTAATATGCTGATGGCGTCGCCGTATGAGGTTTCTGACATTTGAATGCCGTCGATTGCTTGTGCGCACCATTCCACTGAGCAGACTTCTCATGTAATGGAAACGATTTATGTTGGTCAGGTCTGGGTTAGTATGGACGGCATGGTGGTACATGTCCCTTGCCAGTGGAACACGTTGCCGTCGCGGAGCAAGTTGAGCTTTGGCAAGCGAGACCCAAATCGGTCTGGTTTTTCAGCAGCACCGATCGCAGTAGGTTTTTCAGCAGCACCGATCGCAAACTGTCTGCCGTCGGGATCTCACTAGCATCGTTGGTAGTATGACCAGGAGCACGCACAGCAAGAGGCGGCGCCTGCAAACCTTCAATATGGTGGAGTCGATCAAGCCAAAATTTCTATAGCTGAGTCTTCTTACTGTAAAACTGATGCAAATTCTCCTCCCACCTTCTCGTTCGAAAGAAATGTATCTAGCTGTTCGTTGGGGGATGGCCGATCGCAGTAGGTTGACTGTCTGCCGTCGGGATCTCACTAGCATCGTTGGTAGTATGACCAGGAGCATGCACAGCAAGAGGTGGCGCCTGCAAACCTTCAATATGGTAACGGAGTCGAGCCAAAATTTCTGCAGCTGAGTCTTCTTACTGTAAAACTGATGCAAATTCTCCTCCCACCTCCTCGTTCGAAAGAAATGTCTCTAGCTGTTCGTTGGGGGATCGCAGGCCCTCGTTGCATACTCTGAGGCGCTCCTGGAAGTGTCTGAAGGCGAGCAGGGTGCCAGTGCTCGATTCGATGAGTTGAGCCACTTCATTCCTCAGACGTGTGTGTAAAGCACGCTGGACGGTACGCTTGGCTTTGACGTGTCCCATATGGAGTCAGAAAGACGGCTGGTGTCAGATGGGCGCTCCTCTTCTCTTGGAGGTTCGCTGGAAGAGCTCCTGGTAGCCTTCCTGGAGGGTCGATGCGTTGTTACTGGTAACTTATAAGGCAGGATAGATGGCGGAGCTCACGGAGCCTCCCGGGTTTCGGCACCAGCCGATGCTAGCCGTTTTTTAAGGAGGTTGAAATCCCAACATGGCGCTCACACTGCGCTGTTGTTGTTTTTGATGTTGTTGTCCAAATAACATATGGCACATACCCAAAGAGGGGGATCGGCTAATAATTTGGCAGCAAAGAACGTTTTTGAGTATGCTTACATGTAAAAAAATGATTGTAGGCATAGAGGAAAAGAAAAGACAATGTGAAATATTTGAAATAAAAGTTAAAGGTCATATAACGCACACGGGAGATTGACACTGGAATTTGTAGAACAAACGATGTTGAAAAATTTAGCAAGGCAAAGGATTTGATTCCAGTAAAAAATTTTGCATGGCCGTAAAAACAGACCTGTGACTGTGTCCAAGGATGGTGGCAAGGATGTAAAAAAAAAATGATTGCAGGTGATAGAGGAAAAGGAAAGACAATGTGAAATAATTGAAATAAAAAATTAAAAGCCATAACGCATACGGGATATTGACACTGAAATTTGTAGAACAAGTGATGTTGAAAAATTTAGCAAGGCAAGCGATTTGATTCCAGTAAAATATTTTGCATGGTGGTAAAGACAGACCTGTCACTGTGTCCAAGAATGGTGGCGTCAAATGATAATATTGGGCTACTTTAACTGAGGCCAAGCTGTTGCAATGACCTTTCCATCAATTGCCTTCTCAATTAACGTAGTGAAGCGGCGGCAAAACAATAAAAAGTGATCTAATGATATACTGTTCACCGCAAAATGCGCAGGCTGGAGAAAATGCCAAACCAGACCTGTGAAGATAGAAATTTAGAGTTGGGAGCAGAGAAACCTCAAGTTGCCGTGAATGGCATAATTTCCTACTCCAATGATATTTGAGATGCAGGTAGTCGCCAGATCTCAAAAGATGTCCAGTTTGCATGTTTAATAAAGTTTTTCTCCGAAACCTCGCTGCGGTGATATACGCCGTCGCCAGAAGGATAGATAATACGGGCCCATTGAGTGACTTTTTCCAGGCTATCAGCATATTCATTTAAAGTAACATTGCTGTGGCCTGGTACCCATATCACGTGTACAAGTTTCAAATGTCGAGGGATCAGAGAGAAGAAGGTTTTTACAATTGCAGAATCCACTGACGAAGAGAGGGATGAACACAAGGGTAGAGAGTCAGTAATTACTAATTACGGCCACTACAGAAAAATAGGAGTGTATAGTTTCCGTAGAGCGAGTACCACCGCCAGAAAGTCCGCTTGAAAATTGGGGTGAAATCCGGAAGACGAACAGAAAAAGACTAGTCTAGTTGCGGACAATATATACCTACACCTGCCTTTTCGTTACACTGAAATGTGTCGGTTTCTATTGTTAAGCTAGCAGAAAGGCTTCCTAAATGATTTTCTAATAGAATTAAGGGTGATAAATGTTTAGCATTATTGGGGAAAATGTCGTGAAAGACAATTTCAACAGAAGAACCGCTAGTTTACATGGGAAGAATGCTAAGAAGGGAAACATTTAAATGGCCTAGCAAATTTTGGATCATAACTACCTGCGGGGTGTGAAATCTAAGCCAATAGACACCGAAAAAGGAAGTCGATTGGCAGCAAAAAATAGACATAGCTTGATGAAACTCTGATTCATATACCCTTAGGTACGTCTGAAGAGTTAGAAATTGTAATCTACATAGCAAAGGAGGAGTTCGGGCTTCAAGGTAGAGCACATTGTTTGCGACAAATTTTGAAAGCACAAGACGCAAACGAAGTGCTTCCCGTGCTTCCTGCTGCAAGAGAACAAACGGGCAAATTTTATTAGCTGGTGAACCAGAAAACAACACTAATCCGAACTCTAAAATTGGACGGACATAAATTAAATAAACGTATAAAAGCGCAGCTCTCCGCATTCCAGACCGGGGTGACTTATTCGGCGCAACATGCCCCCAGCCCGAGCCCCTTTCGTGGCGACATAGTTAATGTGAGGCTGCCATGAAAGATTATCATCATAAATGACCCCTAGATACTTTAAAGATCTAATTTGAGGAATCATTTGTTGCTGATGCTTTAAAGACAGACTAACGGGATCTTTTATATTAAAAACAAGGACAGCGCTTTTGTTCACATTTAACGTAGGACGCAAGCCACACAACCAATTCTCAATTAAGTTTAGGTACGTTTGCAAGCGGAGATAAAGGGATTAAATATTTGATGCAGCCGCAAAAAAAAAAAGAAAAAAAAAAAGAAAAGAAACGCGATATCATCTGCATTTACGTGAGTTCGGACATCATGATTAACTGGAATTGAGCTGATTAGTATGTTGAAAAGCACAGGTGAGAGGACTGCTCCTTGCGGAACTTCCCTGATTTGCTTGTATCTGCCAGAACGAACACAATTTAATGCACAGAAAAACTCTTGGTTTTGAAGGAATGCCGATATCCATGTTATTAAATAATGTGAAAACTGAAGAGAATTTAATTTTTGCAACAGAATGCTATGGTCAGCGGTATCATAGGCTATGGCTTTATCTAACGTTATCAAAGCAGCGTGCATTTTTTGGCGCCGTGCTAAAAGAACTCGACTCCCAAGGTCATCATGCGCATTCCAGATGGAACATTTTTTAAGGAAACCAATTTGGCAAGGGCTAAGTGTATTTTCTCGGTTCACGAAGTCCGAAATACGCATAAGTATGACTCTTTCAATTAATTTTACAATGTTTTATGTTAATGAAATTGGCCTAATATTATTTTTGGAAAAGGCACCGCCTATGTTCTTAAGTAACGGAATCACTTTGGCAAGTTTCCATTCTGGGTGTACCCAAGCATGTTTCATGGAATAATTTACTAGCTCAAGAGTCAGATGACTTCTCTAAAAGAATCGTTATCATTTTTGAAGTTACGTTATCAGGACCAGGAGTAGCGGCTGGTAATCTCATTACTATAGAAGAAAGCTCAGAAATGGTAATTTGAGGATCATAATTTACTTGATTCATTGGCGCTACAGACATCGAACATGAAGGAAGTGCAGACGAGAAACGCTTCTCCAGTCCTTTAGCAATTGTTTCAATATTGTCTACTGCTTCATGGGGAGTCTAAATAATCGAAGGTAGATTTTGTGATGTCGGAATCTTTTTCCGCAACCGTAAAAAACCGTAAAAAGCACTTCGGTTGCCAGATTTAGAATTGAACTCGAGAAATGTTTAACGTCATACTCGTCTTTCGCTTTTGCAACTGTACGCTTAAAAGTAGCTGCGATGAACTTATAATCACGCCAGTTTTATCGGGCAAGTTCTCGAGGCGACTCGCGGAGAGGGGAGCAAGGGTCTGTCTTAAGGTGCACTGCTCTAATTACAAAACGAACGAAAACACATCAATTCAACCACAACAACTGACAAAGACATGAAGCATGAAAACTACCAGGACGCATCACATATTCATCTTAACTTCTGTGAATGGTGTACTGTCTGATTTTTCTGTTAACGAAGCACATACTAAAAGCAACGACACGCACATGGTGCTCACGTGTATGTGTCATATATCGTCCCGCGCCTGTGTTCCCGGGAAAAAAAAAAAAAAAAAGCAACTATAGTGCATATTGTCACCAACACACGTAGCAAGCAGCACAAAAACCGAGCTGGCCCTTTTTAATCAAGCGAAACTCGAGCGAGACGAGGATGACGCTCAGCCACGCGCCAAGACATTCGGCCACTTGGTGGCACTAGAAGATGGACAGCGGTGTGTCATTGCCCCCCTTCCAAGAGGCATCGACCCGATGCCGCAAACGTAAGGGAACAATAGAAAAGCGGGGAAAGTTATACGGGAGTCTCTGGCTCTGGTTTGGACCCTAAAATTGTTTAACGATTGTAATAAGGCTTCATTCTGGCGACGTGAACTACTTCAGACTTCGGATGCCGAGAGGAGCGGACAGTGCCTTGTGGTAACACCTCGTAGTTCACCGCGCTGAGGCGACGGAGCACCTCGTAGGGTCCAAAGTAACGGCGCAGAAGCTTTTCAGAGCGCCCTCGCAACCGTATTGGGCTCCAAACCCAGACTTGATCGCCGGGTGTGTAAGTCACCTCTCGGTGTCGCAGGTTGTAGCGCTGGGCGTCGTGTACTTGTTGGTGCCGAATTCGCTGTCGGGCAAGTTGGCGTGCGGCTTCTGCGTCACGAATAAATTGGTCAGCCCCCACGACAGTGGAGGGAGCAGAATCCGGAAGAAGCATGGCATCCAGCAAAGTCGAAGGTTCGCGTCCATGGACCAAATGAAAAGGAGTGAAGCGTGTGGTTTCCTGAAGCGCAGTGTTGTATGCGAACGTGATGTACGGCAGAATTCGGTCCCAGTTCCCATGATCGTCGTCTACATACATAGAAATCATGTCGGCAATTGTCTTGTTAAGCTGCTCAGTTAGTCCATTAGTTTGAGGATGATAGGCAGTTGTTTTGCGGTGGGTGGTGCCACTGAGTCGAAGGACCTCGCTCGTGAGTGCCGACGTAAACGAGGTTCCCCTGTCAGTTAAGACGACTGTTGGGGCGCCGTGACGGAGTACAATGTTATGAATGAAGAAATGCGCAACTTCCTCTGCGGTACCACGGGGAATGGCCTTGGTCTCACAGTAGCGGCTGAGGTAATCAGTGGCAACCGCTATATACCTGTTACCCATTGAGGACTTCGGGAATGGGCCCAGTAAGTCCATGCCTACCTGTTGAAATGGGAATTTCGGCGGATCGATAGGCTGCAGGAGGCCAGCTGGTTTATTGGGTGGTGTCTTCCGCCGCTGGCACTCACGGCAGGTACGGACGTAGCGGTGCACAACGGCAGCTAGCTTGGGCCAGTAGTACTTTCGGCGTATACGTGCCAATGTACGAGAAAAACCGAGATGGCCAGAAGAAAGGTCGTCGTGGCACGCACGAAGAACTTCGTCATGAAGCGTGGTGGGTACTACTAGCAGATAAACAGTTTCTGTTGGACCGTAGTTCTTCTTGTAGAGCACACCATCGCGCAAGCAAAATGACGACAGTCCGCGCCTGAAGAGCTGAGGAGGAGATGACCCGGTTCCTTCGAGGTATTCGATGAGGGGCAAAAGTTCAGAATCGGCCCGCTGCTTTCGGGCTAACGTGGACGACGTGATAACACCGAGGAAAGCGGTATCGTCGTCGCAGCCGCCCGCGTGGCAGGGAGTAGGGGCGCGGGACAGACAGTCAGCATCGCTGTGTTTCTTGCCGGACTTGTGCCCGATAGTAACGTCAAATTCTTGCAACCTAAGGCTCCATCGAGCAAGCCGACCCGATGGATCTTTCAGGTTTGCCAGCCAACACAGTGAGTGATGGTCGCTCACGACACGAAACGGACGACCGTACAAGTACGGACGAAATTTCATGACTGCCCACACAACAGCGAGGCACTCCTTTTCCGTAGTTGAATAGTTAACTTCAGAACGGGACAAAGTGCGACTGGCGTAAGCAATGACGCGTTCTGCACCGTCCTGCCACTGAACAAGGACCGCACCGAGGCCAATGTTACTGGCATCCGTGTGCAGTTCCGTGTCAGCCTCTTCATCGAAGTGGCCAAGTATAGGTGTACATTGGAGACGGGACTTGAGTTCCGCGAAGGCTTGTTGCTGGTCGGGGCCCCAAACGAACGGTTCGGCGTCTTTTGTCAGGCGGGTCAGAGGCTCAGCGATCTTGGAGAAATTGTGAACAAAGCGACGATAGTACGCGCAGAGGCCGAGAAATCGACGCAAGCTTCGTTTATCTTCTGGTTTGGGGAATGAAGCGACAGCGGCCGTCTTTTCTGGGTCTGGGCTAACACCTCGAGCGCTGACAATGTGGCCGAGAAATTTCAGCTCATTAAAAGCGAAGTGGCATTTTTCGGGTTTTAGAGAGAGACCAGAAGATCGGATGGCCTCGAAAACAGCGCGCAAACGTTTCAGGTGCTCGTCGAACGTGTCCGAGAAAATTACAACGTCGTCGAGATATACGAGGCATGACTGCCACTTCAGGCCAGAGAGTACGGTGTCCATCATTCGTTGAAATGTGGCAGGGGCCGAGCACAGGCCAAACGGAAGCACTTTAAACTCATACAAACCGTCCGGCGTAATAAAAGCGGTCTTCTCACGATCTCGCTCGTCAACCTCTATTTGCCAATATCCACTGCGGATGTCAAGTGACGAAAAGTAAGTGGCATGGCGAAGGCGATCGAGGGAGTCGTCTATGCGCGGCAGGGGGTACACATCCTTTTTCGTGAGGTTGTTGAGGCGTCTATAATCAACGCAGAACCTTAAGGTTCCATCCTTCTTCGCGACAAGGACAACAGGCGAAGTCCACGGGCTCGTCGACGGCTGGATAACGTCGTCCTGGAGCATTTCTGTTACTTGGCGGCGGATGGCGTCACGTTCTTTTGAAGACACCCGGTAAGGACGCTGGCATAGTGGACGTTGGTCGTCGGCAACTATAATTCGGTGCTTCGTTAGTGGCGTCTGTCGGACTTTGGAGGTTGATGGAAAACAATCGCGGAACGAATTGATAAGATTCTCTATGCAGCGTTTCTCACTGGGCAAGAGGGTCGGGTTCACATGTCTGAAAAGCTGTAGGCGTCACATTGTCGGGGTCTGACGTGTTAGATAAAGCGTACTGGCCTGTACATTCTCCAAGTTCTTCAAAACAAGCGACCGTCGTGTTCGCCGTCAAATGTTGGGGTTCACATGTGAAGTTTGTCACTAGCACGTTGGCTTGGCCACGGACAAGTTCGACAAGGCCCCGAGCTACACAAACTTGTCGAGTGAGAGGCAGTGACATGTTAGCTTCGGCAATGCCACGCGTGTCGGTGCTGTGATCACATTTGACTGTGACGAACTTGCTCGCTCTCGGAGGGATTGTTATGTGGTCGTCAGAGACGCGCAACATCGTTTTCCGTAAGTCCGTGTTGCTGTCAACGGCTCGCTTGGTTGAAAACGATACTGTGAGCTGCTCCCGAAGGTCTATAACAGCACCATACTCTTGCAGAAAATCCATGCCTAGAATCAGATCTTTACAGCAGTCTTTTAATACGGCAAAGGTGCCAGTGAAAGTAAGACCGCAGATCTCTATGCGGCAAGTGCACATGCCAATCGGCGTCATGACATGGCCACCGGCAGTGCGCATCATTGGCCCAGACCAAGGCGTCAGAACCTTACGGAGTGTCGTGGCTAGCTGGCTGCTCATGACGGAAAAATCGGCGCCGGGATCCACAAGTGCGGTCACATCCCAACTGTCGGCAGTTACAAAAATTTCCCCAGAAACAATGCGTTCGCAGCACGTCGGTAAGTTCGTCGGATCGGGTCGTCGCCGCTCGGGCCGTCGCGTCAAATCGTCGGGTGGAGGCTGTTTATTCTGAGCCGTAGCGGCGGCCTCCCACCCGGAGGTCGCCGTGTTTAGTTTTCCCGGTGAGGGGACGTGCCTCTGAATTGCCCAGAGGAGGAGTATCGACTGGGTGACCCAGAACGCCTGGGGGTGACGATCGCGGCTGCCGTTGTTGTGACGTCGGGTGCATCTCGTTAGCAGCCAGGTATTCCTCAATCTCCTGTGGTCTTTCTCCATAGCGAGGTCGAGGCGCGTTCGGTGGAAATCCTCTGAAGCCTATTCTCCGGTATGGGCAATTGCGTAGAATGTGGCCAGGCTCGCCGCAGTGATAACAGAGCGGTCGTCTGTTGGGTGTGCGCCACAAGTGCGCCTTGCTGATGGCGGGACGCTGATTTTGCTGTGGCTCGACGGGGCACAGATCTTGTTGCTGCTCGACGGGACGCAGGTAGCGAGGCGGTGGTCCGGCAACGGGGTGGAATGAATGTGGCTCGGGGGCAGGTCGACGTAGGACATCACTATACGTCATAATGCATGGCTCTGATTGTGGTGCTGGTGGTGGCTGCACCGTTCGCCGGATTTCATCACGAATGACGTCTCCGGTAGAATAATTCACTGCAGGTGGTGCATTCAAGTGGAGCTTCTGCAGTTCTTCGCGAACGATGCTCCTCACAAGCTCACGCAATGCCTCGTCCCTAGCTGCTGGCACGGACGCGCAGTAGGGTGTGGCCGCTACGCTTGCCTGACGGCCGTATTGGGTACAGCGTTCCTGCAGTGAACGTTCCATGCTCGTAGCTTCTCTCGCGAAATCTGCGACAGTTCTTGGAGGGTCACGAATGAGGCCAGCGAACAACTGTTCCTTCACCCCGCGCACGAGGTGCCGTACTTTCGTTGCCTCGGGCATGGTAGTGTCGGCCCGATTGAAAAGTCGCGTCATGTCCTCGACAAACATGGCCACGCTCTCATTTGACTGCTGAGACCTCGAACGGATTGCTATCTCTGCGTTTTCTTTGCGCGTACTCGAGCTGAACGTTGTGAGCAACTCACGGCGAAAGACGGCCCAGTTAACGAAGGACGTCTCGTGGTTCTCAAACCACGTCTTGGCCGAGTCTTGCAGCGCGAAGTACACATTCATTAGCTTCCGCTCGTCGTCCCATTGGTTGAATGCGGCCACACGGTCAAAAGTGGCCAACCAGTCTTCGACATCCTCGAACCGGTCGCCGTGGAATGATGGCGGTGATCGAGGTGCGAGAAGGACGCAGGGTGGGGCGTTGCTGGAATGCTGACTTGTCTGGCTGCTCGTCGTGGATGTCATGGTTCGTAGCGGGGTGGACAGTGGTTCAAACTCAGGTTGTAGGCCTCGGAGGCGACGGCTGGCTTTATGGACAGGAGTCGCGTCCACGCGTTGATGAGCAGTGTCACTGACGTCTTCAGGGGCAACGTACATGGGATCTTATCCTGCACAATCCACCAAATGTCACCAACACACGTAGCAAGCAGCACAAAAACCGAGCTGGCCCTTTTTAATCAAGCGAAACTCGAGCGAGACGAGGATGACGCTCAGCCACGCGCCAAGACATTCGGCCACTTGGTGGCACTAGAAGTAGAAGATGGGCAGCGGTGTGTCAATATAGTTAAAAATGTACGATATGTGTCGACCTTTTTTTCTGCATGCCCTCTCGGTTAGTGTAAATAAGCAGCCTTGCAGTTGGCTTCGTCGTCATGCATGTTTTTACTACACATGCATGATTCTACGTTAGCCCTTTTACTTGCTGCTATTTTGGGTAGCAAACCGGCAGGAACTTACCCAGAATCTCTATTTGAAGTAAGAGCTTAATTGTTATGGCATGCACATAGAGTAGTTTGATACTAGGGAAACCGATACAGTGAAACACTTTGGAAGAGCTGTTGTTGAGCTCTGCTGCTCCTGGGACAACTGGGGAATACTCTCCTCGGTTTGCACGTTAAATTTCACGGTTTTAGCAGAAATACGTAGGCGCCGCAGTCTCGTTTCGGTTTCGGCGAAGTTAGTTTCGGTAAATTACTTATGATACAAGTTAGTTTATAAAAAGTAGTCACAAATAATATTTTTAATCAGTCTAGCAAGATTTTGTTGTTTAAAACTGCATCATCATAATTATCATAAAACAAGCAAGAAACGTTAGAGATGAGGCATCGAGGCAATTGACCTTGCTAGTACTATAGTCACTGTACTATAGTAGTACATATCACTGACCTAAAAGGTGGCCGTGAAACATTTGCAGCCAAAATGATGCTAGCCTTATGCTAACCCGTGTGCTAGCCGTACGTAACATGGTAGAATGTTCAAGAGGAATGGTTATGAAATCTATCCGATCTATCCACGTATTTATCAGCGCCACTTAGGGTACCTAAATATAGAGGGGTTTTAAGGGTGCCTCGATGCGCGCCCTCTCCTTGCCCTCTCCACTTAAGGCTGGATGGATGGATGGATGGAATGGGATGGAATATAGGAGCGTCCCCTTTGGAACGGGGTGGTAGCAGTAGCTATCATGCTCATTTTTCTCCATATATCTTAATTATTGATTTAGAATGGTTAACTAAAGCATCATTCTATTTATTAAATTTTGCTCCTACATTATTAACATTATGTCACTTTTCTGCTTTTAAGCCACCAATCTTCCAGCCGTTTTTTGCTAGTTTCCACCGCCGGTTTATTCACCCGGCCACTGTTATCTCTAAACCCCAGAGCTTCAGGAACAGTGATTGCGCCTGCATCAACTTCCGGATGGATACCATTGCATTCGAGTATAATATGGTCAATTGTTTCACTGGAGTTTCCACATACTGCACATGCGTCATCTCCATTGTTAAACTTCTTTTTGTAGCTTCGTGTTCTAAGGCACCCTGATCTAGCTTCAAAAAGTAGGGCACTGCCTCTTGAGTTGTCAAAGAAATCTTCCTTCCTGATCTGCATTTTCACTTTCGGTATAATTCCACGCTCTGTTTTTTTTCCATCGAATTTATCCAATTTTTACCTTCTGTGTTTTTCACCTGTTGCTTAATGCTCTTTATTTCTCCGTCCTTGTTACTAGCATACTTACTAGTTAGTTGCCTAGTTCTTTTCCTCCATTGTGAGTCAACGCTTTTTGGGTACAGGTATTTAAATACCTTAGCTGCCCATCTGTTACTGTTCAATTTCCTCAGGCGTTCCTCATAATATTTTACTCTGAGCTTCCCGTACTTCGAAAGATGCCCAGCCCATATCTCCCTGTACCGCCTCATTTGTAGTTTTGCCGTGGGCACCTAGTGCTAATCGTCCAACGAATCACCGATTTGTTTCTAATGTTGACTGTACCTCTGATTTTAGGCACAAAACCGCATTTCCGAAAGTAAGTCCGGGCACCATAATTCCTTTCCAAATACCCCTCGATACCTCATACCTATTGTATCCCCACAATGCCTTATGCTTCATTATCCCGGCATTCCTTCGCCCTTTGGCCTTAAGTGATCGCTCATGCTTTTTAATGTATGCCAATCCTTCGTTTACCCATACCCCCAAATATTTATATTCTGCTACTCTAGGTATTTCAAGGCCTTGTATTTTAAGACCCTGATCAGTTGAGCCGTTGAAAATCATCACACCCGACTTAACTGCGCTGAAACTGAAGCCTAGAGCGTCCCTTTCATCTGCGCAATATTTAACTAGAGTTTGCAATTCTTCCAGACTCTCAGCTACCACCACAATATCGTCTGCATACATCAAACAGGGGAGGCGCTGCTCTACCGCCTTTCCACCTAATCTATATGACAGGTTAAAACCTAGGTTACTGTCTTGTATCCTCCGTTCCAGGTTTATCATATGAAGCATGAACAGCACCGGCGATAGAGGACAGCCTTGTCTTAATCCTTTGCATACTTTGACATCCTCCGTACTTCTTATCCCTTCCCACGTAATTTCTACTTTGTTATCCCGGTATATTTCCTGTAGGAACTCTATTATCTCATAACCGACACCTTCTTCTTTTAATATGCTCCACAGGAGTTCCCTGCTTACGTTGTCGTACGCCCCGTTTATGTCCAGGAAGGCCAAATACAAAGGTCTATTTTCCACTCTAGATATTTCGATGCATTGGGTAAGCACGAACAGGCTATCATCTAAGCGCCTACCATTTCTAAAGCCGTTCTGAAGTTCTCCGAGTATCTTGTTAACCCATGCTTGCACCTTTAATTTCACCGCCTGCATGGCTAACCTGTACATTACAGATGTTATGGTAATCGGCCTGTAGGATTTTATGTGCATCCTTTCTCCTTTCCCTTTATAAATCAAATTCATTTTACTCTGCCGCCAGCTGTCCGGAATTTGCTTATTCGTTATGACTGTTTCCAAAGCTTTTAACAACGTTTCTTTACTTTTTGGACCGAGTTCATTAATCAGCTTGATCGGAATTCCATCTATTCCTGTAGATGTGTTTTTAGGAATATTTCTTTCTGCCTTTTTCCAGTTTAGATTGGTCAGTTCTAAGGTGCTTTGTATTCTGCTACCTTGTGTTGCTTCCTGATTTGCGGAGATTACCCTATCGTCGTTCTTAAATGACTTGGATATAACTGATGTAATGTAGTTCACTGCGTTGTCTCCCTTTAAACAATTTCCCTCGTTATCTTGAATCCGATCTTGCTTTCTTTGATTCTTCTTCCCTAGCCAGCTTATATGGTTCCAGAATTTTCTTGCTCCGCCTCTAGAGGCATCGTGTATATCAGCCATCCAGCGATCGGTGGACTGTCTTATTTTACTTTGGACGAGGGCCTGCACTTGAAGTTTCTTTTGTCGATATGATTCCCATTTTTGGTCGATTTCCTCCTGAGAAGCCTGTGCTTTCTTTGCCATTCGGTGTTCCCTTGAAGCAGCCCGTCGTTGTTCAATAGCTTCCCTGTTTTCCTTATTCCACCAGCTCCGTGGCTTCCTCTTTCCATTCCAGCGGTTTGCTACTTTAACCTCCTGAATTTTACTCCTTATGAGTAGTTCTACCTGTTCATAATCCCAGTCTTCCATGGGACTTTTCTCTATTGCTTCCTCTATGTCTGCTGATATCTGTGCTATTTGATCGTCGTTTAATTTTGCGTTTACGTTTTGTCTAGGTTCCATTTCTCTTTTAATCAAGGGCCCCATCTGCAGACTAATACGTTTATGATCACTTCCCAGACTACACTCCCCTTCTTCGTCTATTTCTATTTTTGTGACCTTGCTATAAATTTCCTGCGACATTAGACAATAGTCAATGGTCGTCTGCCTGTTGCGGAATTCCCACGTGTTTTGGCCTTCACATTTTGTTTCTCTATTTACTATAACTAGATCGTGTCGCTCGCAGAAATCTAGCATTAGCTTCCCGTTACAATCCGTGTATCCATCCAGATCGTCGATGTGGCCGTTCATGTCCCCCAGCAGAATAATATTGGCCCCGTTTCCAAACTGGCTTATATCGTCACTGAGACATTCAACAAGATCCCTGTTTTCTTGCCTGCATTGATGCCCTGTTCCTAAATAAACTACCCCTAGCCATGTCCTTATGCCGGCAATGGTTCCTGAAACCCAGATATGTTCTTTACAAGATGATTTAATTCTTTGCCAATTTGTTCCCTGGTGTATCAACATACCTACCCCTCCACCCTTTCTTTCCGTTCTCGTTCTGTTGCACCCTTCCCAGACGTAGCCTTCTATAAACGGCGGATCTTCTAGATCCCTGAGATGAGTCTCGCAAAGAGCGTACACATCTATTTTGTCATCCTTCAACTGCTGTTCTATCTCTAGCCATTTCGCTCTTTTTCTACCTCCTTGCATGTTTATGTAGCTGATCCTAGCGTTAAATTTCTTTTTTGTACTTTTCTTTCTCGACCTACTCTGCCATTTTTGGGGGCTCAGCCTCCATTATTACACTTTCTTCTGCTTCACTTCTAACTACCTCTGTGCAAGGAGTCCTCGCGGATACCCTAAAAAAGCTACAGCCCTGCCTGCCAAGCGCCAGCCGATCTCTGCTCCGACCCTTCTGTTAAAATGAATGCCATCTCGCTGAAAAGCCCTACCAAAACCTGCTTTATGTACCTTCCTGTTTACCTCAACCACTTCGAAACGCTTCTCCAGGCTTAACTTTCTTATGTCCTGATTAACTGTCACCACGTCCTTTTCCATCTTTCCGTTCAATCCTAGCACCTCTGGTACTGTGCATACAACTATCTGCGTCTGCTGTGCTATCTCCCTGATCTCGTTAACTCCCTTAGCTAAACTTTCCACCACTCCTGCAGCGTCACCATTTAGGACATCGTTTAGACCCGCGGCTACTATTACCACACTGCGCTCTGCGGAATTCTTCAACAGCCTATTTTTACTCTCTTTTAGCACAGCCCTCATTGTTCTCACTGGGAAGGCTCCAGCCAACACTCTCTTATCACCCCTTACACGTTCCAAGATATCTCGCTTGCACCTGTTCATGTTAGAATCTCCGGCGATAAGCACCTGGGCCTTCTCTCTCCCTCTCCCAACTGTTGGCTCCTGCTTTCGGTTATCTGTGTCCTTATCTCTGGGATTTTCATTCTTCCTTACTTCTTCCTTTTTTTCCGGCGTCTTAGCTGCTTCTAAATAACTCTGACGGTTCGGATCCGCCTGACCTACTTTGCTTATGCCTTCCATCCCAGTGCTGGCCCCAGCCACGTGGCCCGCATTGGAATGTTCGTCCTTGTTGGTTCCAAGGACAAAGTCGGCCCCTTTCTTTTCAATTTGAGTAAGCTGAGGCTTCCACTAGGACTATAGCGCCACCAACGGCGATCGTGTAATGCAAGCATGAATGCAAGTTTCGCTTGTGGCTTTTGCAAGGCCCATCGCTTTTGTGTATGCTAGCCTGCTAGGATGACTGGTTCAAACATGAAGTTAATACAAAGACTCTAGAGGGAAAGCTGCCCGTTCAGCCAATGCATTCGAGTGGTGACCGCGTGACTGCCGCCATTATAGTGAACTAGAATAGCCATAGAGTTGCTTACTCTTACCTAGAGGGAAAGCTGTGCTGCCGTCTATGGGCGTTTACATGGAGTTTCCAGACGGCCAGTTCAGCCACCATGGGCGCTCAAAGCATCATGGGCCGGAGAGCTACCGAGTGCAGAACTACAACTTTTGGCCAAAACTAATGCAAAGATAAACGTTGTTCTACCATGAATAATGTCCTAAGACTGAATATTGTGACTATAAATTATAAAAAGAGAGAGAAACAAAATGCCAGTGTGAGATTTATCCAATATAAGCGATGGCCCTTTCTCCTATTGGCTTAGTTTTGAGCAGCACAAATACCAATATTTCACACTTAATAGGCAAACTTTGAAATAGAAAAATGTTATGAAAATAATTATCGTTGTGCCATCACTTAAGGAAGTTTTTAGTGGCATTTCGGGAAACAGAAACCATATATTGGCGACGTCTGCTTTTGCGCCTTCGCTACTATGGCTTTCGCGGTCTATGTACGCACCTTCAGATGATGATGAAAACGAAAAAAAAACATTGTAGTAACGCCACTCCACGTACTAGAGAAAAACCGACTGTCCCGCAACAAGTAGCACACCGGCCCATGATTCTTAGCGCGCCCATGGTGGCTGAAGTGCAGCGCCCTCAGCTTTCCCTCTAGTTAGTGTAAGGAACTCTATGAGAATAGCCGCCATTAATACACTGTTCGTTGGTTGCCAGATGAATTTTACTTGCTAAATCTGGCACATGAAGATGGTTTGAAACTGGCAACTTAGATCGTGGGAAGATGGCGGCGTGCAGTTAACCATTGTGCAGTTAACCGACGGTCCCGACGGCCACTGTTGAGTAGGTGCTGTAAACAACGGCAGAATCGTCGCGTGTGGAGCATTTCTCGCGTTATGTTGCGTCGTGTACCTACTGTAACATCACATAGGTGCCCTGCTTCTTCTGAGTTATTATCGCAAGGCCGGCTATCCCTGCGATTGTTTTGCGCTTCGCATGCATTTCGTCCGTCGAGCGCACATGCATCTCCTCTGTGCCCGATCACCTGAAAACACGTCAGAAATTTGCTCTAGCGCAAATTTATATATATATATATATATATTATATACCGGGTGTCCCAGCTAACTTGAACCAAGGGGTACAAAATATAATATATTTGAGGTAGGTCAGTGAAACCAATTGCATTCAACTGCCAGCCTCCTTGCGCACTACAGGCAATTTTTTGTTTTGCAATTACTTAATTAGCTAATTATGTTAATTTTTTTAATTTAATAAATATCGACTTTAGACCAAAAATGTGAATTGGAAAGTTGCAGAGCACCTTCAAAAACCCCCATTTCATTAATTGCAATAAAGAAAGTCTCACGTGTATCTTTTTTTCCGGGCTCAGAAGAAAGCCCGCGAAATACAAATAATACGTGGCTAGTGCATTTGTGCGCCGCGATTGTGTTGCTCTCAGCCGTGGTTTGAGCGAACGAAATTAGCTGCGGCCGTGTCTTCTCGGCCCCGTTAAAGCGGCAGGCCAAAATGCCTGCGATGACTTCTTCGCCCGCGTCAGACAGCTGGCCCACGTGACGGTGCAGTAGCAGCGAGAGCGGCGAGCCGACACCACCGAGATTCCAACAAGGCCTCCTTCTCTCCCCTCACCGAACGTCACGACGAACGGATGAGCGATAAGGTATCAGCCACTGTATCTGCGCATACATGCTTGGGTAAAGGGGCGAGATGACATCATGTGACTCGACTAAAATTAGCGCTGCACCTTCATTTGCCGATTCTTTATCGTCATCCGCCTGTCGTGATGTAGGCTGCTGCGGTGTGCAGGTCTGGCCAAAATCGCGGTGGCGACGGGCGAGCTCGAGCTCGCTCGAACCATCTCCAACATTTCGGCCTGCCGTTGCAACGGGACCATCGGGTCACGGCCGCAGCTGATTTCGTTCGCTGCGCCCCAGGGTGCAGCACAGGATACGCAAGAACAAAAAACGCGCGAGAGTTGTCGCTATTCAAGGTGCCTGCTTATCCTGAGCGCAGATCCACGGGGGAGACGAACCTACATCGAGGCGACAAGCCGCTAACCGCAGCGTCAGGTGCAGCGTCAAGGGATGAAAACTCCCTGATGACCAGCCTAACAGCAAGCTTGCAAAATCAAACTGAGTACAAATCAAGAACAGCATATAGTACTCGCTGCCAAGGCAAGGCAACCAAAGATGGTGCTTCATGCGTCAGTTGAAAGTACTTAAGAAAAGCGCTTTTTAAGCGGCAGTTACGCCTGAAAAGGCGTCAAGGAACGAACAGCCAAAATACTGGTTCGCGATGTCGCGGTCCCGTTTCCAAGAAGCTGCAAGCGTGTTCCCGAAAAAACAAACGGCTTTTATCAAAGCTATACTCCGTTTCATACATCAGGTGCAACGCAGCGAAAGCTACGCAAGTAGTCCACAAGAAAAAAAAAAAAAAGGCGTACCACTACGCGCTCGTTTTGTGGCCGAGTGGTTCCTGTGGAAACGGGCTCTATTCCGAGCATATACGTTTGCAATAACTTGCTTCGCATACCTAGACATCTTCGCAGTGCGGATCTTAGAGAAAAATGCGCACCAATGAACCATTTTCTCAAAAAGAGATGCGCAGCGCGGAGGGCACAGCCAGCGCCATCTAGTAACACAGCTGGCAAGGTTGCGGGGCAGCGAAAACGCGACACGAACGAAAACGACATAAAAAACATACAAATTCACCGAATCTGATCCTTTCTCCCCAAAAAAGGTGATCTTTGTGAAGTTAATGGCAAATGTAAGATGTATTAAGCTTGCAGACAAAATAACTATTATTTCTTCTCGTCAAGAGCAGGCACTATTTTTCATCGCGGATGCGGAGAGCGCAAACAAGAGCTGTAGCTTTGGCAGCGTTGCACTTCATGTATGAAACGGAGTATAGACAAGCTCGCAGTGGATCTTCAGGAAATGAAAACTAAGTGCGCTGCAACAGCTGAGGAAATACTTTCTCGGAAAATAAGCTCCTTATCACCAAAGCAGCAGCTGGCTATAAGGCAGTGCTTCGAAGCATCCTAGAGAAAAAGCCCACGGGGCATGAAGTACGATAAGGAGTGGATGCTTGAATGCATATTGCTTAAAATGAGGGGCCCTAAACTGTACCGGTATATGAGGCGGCAGAACATCTTGACACTCCCAAGTGAAACAACGCTGCGTAAATACACTGCCCAGTACAGGAGCGGCTACGGATTTAATGAAAAAATGCTGAATGTGTTGAAAAAGAAGGTTGCCCACCTCGATGTGTTCCACCGACACGGTGGGATAATAATAGATGAAATGAAGCTAGCAGAACACTTAACAGTGACAACAGGTGCGAAGATAGAAGGCTTTGTTGACCTTGGCCCATATACGCCCGAAAAAGTAAAAACATTGCCATGCAATCATGGTCTTGTTGTGATGTTTGTACCACTCGTTGGCAGCTGGACTCAAGTTCTTGGTGTTTTCGGGAGTAACGAGAATGTGAAAGGTGACCTGCTGGCCAAAATTGTAATCGAGTCCACAGCTCTTGCAGAAAAGGCTGGCCTCTTAGTGGACTAAGTCACATGTGATGCAGCGGCCTGGAACCGGAAAATGTGGCGCATGTTTAATATTCGAGCTTCCTTGAAAGAAGTGGTCTGCAAGAAACCGCATCCTGTTGACAGCAGCCGTTTCTTATATTTTTTTTTCAGATTTCCCACACCTTGTCAAAAATATTCGAAACAGGCGTCTTGTCACAACTTTTGACACCCCCGATGGAACGGTATCAATGCAATTTGCTCGAAAAGCTTTCGAACTGGAGAGAAATGCTGTAACAATGAAAGCAATGCCTGGCATAACTAGCGTGCACATTAGCCCCAACAACTTCGAAAAAATGCGGGCGAGTTATGCATTCCAATTGTTCGGGCATGGTCCTTTGCGAGCTTTTTTTCTTTACCGCACTCAGCTAGAGCAGAGCTGCGGTAAACTTGAAGCTACAGAAAAGTTTTTCATAAGAATGAAGTCCTTGATTGCTGTGATGACTGGCAGATATACAGCTGAAGCTCTCAGGCCTGCTTCTGATGGTGTGAAGTTAATAAAGGAAACCCTAGGTTTCCTAGACACCTGGGAGCGCCACACTGATAAAGAAATATTTCTGAGCGAATCTACCGCGGAAGGCCTAAGAGTCACGCTAACAAGTACTCTTGAGCTCCTTCAGTACTTGCACGATCAAGTTGGCTACAGCTACCTGTTGACATCACGACTGAGCCAGGACAAAGTGAACTTCTTTGGATTAGTCAGGCTTTCGTCTGGCTGCAACTCCCACCCAACACCACAACAGTTTGTTATCACTGTTCACTGCCTTTCTTATTACAACTTGGCACACAGCGTTGCAGGTAGAAATGCAGAGAGCGACATATTAAGTTCTCTTCTTGACGCGGGGGACAAAGAGGAAACTGCAAAGCAGCAACTGATTAAGAAAGTGAAGGTTTGCACCGAAAAAGAGGTACCGTCGGCTTCATGTGGCAGTGCAGCTATGCAACATGACTATAACATCCAAAGAAGTGACTCAAGGTTGATCTATCACATCTTGGGTACGTGGCAAAAAAGTGCATGCTACTGACCAAATGTCCCGCATGTATCGATTGCCTCTTATTGCCAGCAGAGCAAGGGCGCCGCATGCATGCTGCAGAATTTGTTAAGCATATTGACGAAGGAGGCTTGCTCTACCCCTCGGTGTAACTGTTCCGTTTCATCACCAGGCTGGAGGACATTTTTACTAATTGCTTTAGTGCGTGCAAAGTTCATTCTGAAAGTGTCATGGACATTTTACACGATTCATTGTGCTGCTCCTTTAAATGTGGGATGCAATGCACATGCTGAGGGTATTACTCCTCGCATAGTCAGTTTTTATGTTACTACGCGGCTTCATTTTTTTATCAAAGGACTCAACAAGTCAAACATGCTGTCGAAGCGAAAGGCAGCGCAGCACCTTAAGCTAAGCAGATTGAATTAGCTGTATTTGTACACTGTTATTTTTTTTTATTACGCAAGCTTGCCATAAGGCATATTATAAAAACCTGTGTAAATTATTTTCTGTAAAGAACCTGAGGAGGCTCCTGCTCTTATTATTGTCGGTGAACCATTTGGAGAAGTCCTCTTCCCTTTTTGCGGTTAGTCCCACTTCCTGCAGAATCTTTATCCTTGATGCCTTTGTCCCTGCACAAGTCCACAGCAGGTGGCGAACATCCACTTGTACACTGTTTGCTTCGTGCATTGGAGCTTTCAAGTTGACTTGAGTGAAAATTACAAATACCTGCATTAAAATCGCATGAAGCAGTTTTTCTAGTTTTTTGCATCAATCGCTTTTATGGTGTATACCATATCTGTTGACTGAAGTGCATTCTCGTATCAGCATGGAATCATTAGTTTTACACACCTAATGAATTTGTGTCTTGGTTGATAATGAAAACTGAAAACGGTATATATATATATATCTCAACCCAAAAACCCAAATGAACTGAAATCTGTGTTCCTGTAATGTAGCATCTTGTCATTTTTTGCCACCTTTGTATGTTATGAATATTCTTTACTCATATGCAAGCTGTACCTAATTCACTTTTCATGAATACATACTTTTGTGAATGCCTTCTTAAAAATGAACTGTCAGCCAAAACCAAAGTTTATGTCGCTGTATATATGTGCTCCTTTTTATTACAACATTGTTCTTTGCAGTGCATTTGCAGCGTTCAATGCTTCCTTGTCTGTTATTAGTACCCAATCTTCCTCTGACTTCGACACTTGTATTTACTGTTTTTTTTTTGAAGGAAATGCTTTCAGTGTACACATCTCTGTTATCAATTTATAAGCGTATAATTTGTTGTGTACAAGCCGTACATTTGTTTTGGAAAGCGAGGGAAATACTTTCAGTGTACATACCTTTTATCTAAGTAATATGTGCCGGGTTGTCGGCGTGTACTGTTGCTGCTTTGTAGGGGACGAGGACTTGTCAAGCTGCTATCGCAGCTTTTTGCCTCGCCTCCCCCATCTTTGATGGAAATAAATGGAAATATATATATATATATATATATTAATCGCGTATATCCCGTGAGAAATGGCCCCACGAATAACTCTTACTTTGCGATATTTAGTGTCTCGAAATATGTCGGAACTGCGACAGTTTGTAATACTTAAATAAAAAAAAAACGTTTACAGTGCGCTCAATAGCCTTCGTCTGTTATTGCTTGCTATGGCGGGATCGACATTGTACACTCAATTCAGTAAACATCCGCGCATGTCAAATATCTTCAAATATTAAAGACAAATAGCAAGCGCGAAACAGAAACTACGTTAAGAGCGCAGCTACATAACAAAGCGCGCTTTCCAGTCTCGTGTGCTGGCGTCACACGCTGCGAAGGCGAGTCCAGCGTTCAAGAGTGGCCGATCGCAGCGCCGCCGCTGCAGGGGACACGGCGACACGGCATGCGTCAGGCTGAAAGGCGCGGTCGCGCCACTGGAAAATATTCTAGTTCACTGTACCAGTGGGAAGCGCGTTTCCCTGCTCAGCTTTCCCTCTAGAGTTCGTGTATTAACTCTATGGGTTCAAAGATTCAAAGCGGCTGCTTTTCAATGCATTGACAGTCCTTTATTTTTCGCCGTGCCAACAGAAGGCATGCTCTGCATAAACAAGCACGTTTTCGGCTTGTCATGAGTGAGTAGGAACTTGCATATTGGCAGTGGTTAAATTACATTGTGTACGGCGGACGAAAGAAATCGTCAACTTTTCCGTTGTAGTTCTAGTTCAGTCAACAGAAGTGCGAGTTTTCGAAATATGCCATAGATTTAACCATGAAGTTTGCCGCTGACGCAGAATACGCTCTGTGAATATTCATATTAATTTAAACAGCGCGAACATGAATTAATTCGTGTTCGCGCTAATAATGTTAGTAATGAATATGTACCAACTCGTCCAACAGAGTATCTTGGTAAGATGATCTGTGAAGTCGGAAAACAGAATGCATCGTACTGCTGAGGTGAGTTTAGCAAACAGCTGATGGAAAAGAAGATCCTTTGTGTGCGATGTATCCTCTGTAGCTACACTGATTGTAGTTCACGACGAGTGAATAAACATCTGTAAACTGCATCCATATCTAATAAGCGCAGTATTGTTGTGTGATGGCGCGATTCGCAGCTAGTGGTGAATATCTGCACGAACCGCCACGTGTCTCTAAAAGCGCACTATTCTCTCCTGTACATACCTCCGTGTTCGATGGCATGTAAAGATAATACCTAGTGCGATTCCTGAACGGTAACCTCATATGAGGCACCGGCTTCTTTCGACATTCTCTCCGATATGTGTACTTGCATATATTACGCGCTCTCGCTCTTGTGTATCGTGACACTGGACTTTTAATTTTGAAATTAAGCAATTGACATTGCTGCAGGTTGTGGTCGAGACGCTTATTCTTGGGCTGCTTATGATATTTAAAGAGAGGTTGCCGAAGAGTTGTCGTTGCACACTGACCAGTGACTATGCGTGTCTAAAACTGTAATGAAAATAATGATAAAATTTCAATTCACTCACGCACAGTAATCTTAACGGCCATTTTGTCTTGTTTTATTAGCGATATCATCATTTTATGCATATGCCGGTGCCTGTGGTAACTACCAGAGCATCACCAGATTGTTGCTATGGTTATGTCCGCAAACATTAATGTAAACTTGGGGCAGATCCATGACCACTTCATCGGCTGCCAATTAGTTGTATTGGCAATTGGGGACAAAAAGAGCAGCGAATATTCATAAAATGTACCCAAGCATATGGAAGCTTAACTGAAACTTCATTTGTTAGCACAACTGATTGCACAGCAGTTTGTGCAAACCACATTGAGAATTGGGTACACAAAAAAACATCGGTGAGCTATAACAGCTCTGAACACCACACAAGCTTGCTTGAAGCAGTTGTTTGTGCACACATAGTTCTTACTACTGGGCAGATGAGAAAATATGCCTTTTATTGCGAAGCAATACTACACCAGGTCTAACCGCTCGTTGCTGTGCGCCGTGTCCATGTCCGTGGTCCCCGAGCCGACGCTGCACCTAACAGAAGAAGAATGCTCGGTCGCCCGCAGCTAATGCTTTCACTCCGTATTCGGTTCAGCTGCCTTGAACCCTTCTAATTTTTTTGGAAACAGTTTTAGTGACAGCATCCGCAGGCTGCATTTCTGTTTAGGTGAAAGGTAAGAGAAACGCAATAGTAATGAGTGCTCTATTGGGATACCTTACGTATTTATTTATTGGTACCTCAAAGGCCCACTAGGAGCGTTACATGAAGGGTTGGCTAACAGATCATTTCATTAGTTCAGTGATGAATGCCTTGAAAAATTCATGGTTAGGATGGGCAAAAGCTTCAGCTGTCAGGCCGTTCCAATCTCTTGCAGTCTGGGAAAAAAATTATTTGAGATGCCCAGAAGTGAATGCTCAAGGTGTATGGACAACCTTCGGGCGATTGGTACGAAGTGAAACGCGGTGAGTAGGGGTGGTAATGGAAAGAAAGACTCAGAGGGGAATGATAAGACCTGTGGAAAAGCAACGGTCTGGCTATTTTACAACGGGATTGAAGGCTGGGAAGGTTAGCTTTTGTTCTCAATGGCTTTACGCTCGTATGATATAAGTAATCAGAATATACGAATCGTATGGCACTGTTTTGAATGGACTCTAGTGCTGTAGAAAAGTTATTTTGTTGGGGATCCCAGATAGAGCATCAGTATTCTCTCACCCACTTTCCCCCTCCCCAGCTTTTCTTCTCAAGAAGCAAAAGCATATTTAAACTCCTGCCAGTGATGATCGCTTTGTCCAGACGAAGACAAATCCACTTGTAGAAACGCTAGCTTAACCTGCGAACTGAGGCTTTCCCCCCTCTACCCTTGTTCAGTGCTCTTTCATACCGTGTAAGCCATCTTCTTCCTCTCGTTCTGCCGTGATGTTCTGTGTGGTTTTACAATTAAGCATGGGTGTACAGTTCTACAATGCTGCCCATTTTGGCACGAAAAAGCAAATGAAAAGCTTTTCAGCTCCACCACCTTTTCCATCTGTAAACTGCTACATAGCAAAATTTCAGTTTGAGTGTGTTTACCTACTGTCGAAAAGATAGAGGTAGGTATATGTACCGCATCTGAGGTCTTCTTGCGACTACCAATGTTTGCCCCTATTTTCCTACTTTTATACATCACTCACTCATTTCGACTAATGGCTCGTGTGGGCTCACTGAAATGAGCTCGTCATCTGTTTTGTGCTCAAGTTGCATTTACCAAAGCCAGCCAAGACCTTTCTTGTAGTTTTCCTATACTTAAAAATGTTTTACAATACACCAGACAAAGGTAGGAAAGGAAGGGGAAGGAAACTGATCTCCAGATATGTGGTACTGCATCATATAGTTTGGCCTGTAAGCAAACATTCCTTTTGTTCTATCCATTCGCCATGAAGCCTTGCCTCTTTTTTTTTTTTTTCCTGATGAGGGTGGGAGGCATATTCTCTCAGGAACTGGGAAGGTAAAAATCTCAGCGGTGCACACATGCACTCTGAAGCTATGTGTCGAATAACAACGAAAAGTCAGGGGTAAGCCAAGGACCTATCTATTGCAACTCCTTCGTAGATCACTATGTGCACATGTGCATGTTACCTGTGGTAGTTTATGAGGTTCCTGAGCGCTAGTGTGCAAGCTGCAAAAAAGGCTGGCGACTAGAGGCAGTTGACAGATGTAAAATGAGATGTTAATTATATCATGCCAGTGGAAGACACAAAAAAAAGGCAGTCTTCAAGTTTATAGCTTTTACCTAAACCTTGCTGAATTATGGCCTGTAGAGTTTGACTGTCACAAGGGGTGGGGACAGAGAGAAGGGTGTCCATTTCACAAACAGCTGTTTTATAAGTCATGCTGTGCTCCAGGTCTTGTTAAACTCCTCGTTGTTGTGTCTGCTGGCTCTAATCTATACCCTTAAATTGTGAATTCAATGGGCTGCTGTGTCCATAGCTTTTCTGGCCTTTGTGTGCTATCTTCTGCTTTGCAGGAAAACTAGCTGCATATCTTTTGATGTAGTTGAACTAGTTGCAGTGTTAAGTGTTGCACATGAATTGCCCTCATTTTCATCCAGCGTTGATCTAAGTGTCTTGCATATTAAAAGGCCAGGTTGTTTGGATTCTGAGATGACGTTTCTTTTTTTTTTTGCAATGAAATGTGTTTTTCGTGCCTTCTTTATCTAGAACGGTGTTTTATATTGCCACGTATAAGAGGGAGTATTGCAAAGAAAGAGCACTAAATATTTCTTGAAAATGCTCAAATGTTTATGGGTTTTTTGAATGGTTAAGTGCACTGACAAATACTGAGGTGGAAGGAAGACACACGGCAAGTGCATGTTTCTTGTCCTTCATTTGTCTCAACTGGCATCGTCTCATCACTGTGCCTCACCGTTTCCCGAGTAGAGTATGTCCATAAATTTCATCCAAGCAAGTCAGATTGATAGATGTGTCACATTATTTTAATATCGCATAGTTTGGAGCTGTGACAGATTTTCTCGTCTTGGGCTCCAAGATTACCCCGAAAGGAAATTGCAGCCATGAAATTAGAAGACACCTGCTTCTGGGAAAGAGAGCCATGGCTAGCCTTGACTGCCTAGTAAAGAGCAGAGACATTAGACTGGCAACCAAGATCCGTATAACTCGTGCTATAGTATTTCCAGTTGTGATGTATGGATGCGAGAGTTGGACTGTCAAGAAGGCTGACCGCCGAAGAATTGACGCGTTTGAATTGTGGTGCTGGCAGAGACTCTTGAGAGTTCCTTGGACTGCCAAAATATCAAATCAGTCAATATTGTCGACCATAGCCCTGACTGCTCATTGGAGGGTCAAATTCTAAAGTTAAAGCTCAGCTACTTTTGTCATCTGATGAGAAGAGAGGAGTCGCTGGAGAAAGATTTGATGTTGGGAAAGGTTGAGGGTCACTGGAGAAGGGGTAGGCAGCGAACACGATGGTTAGATGGCATCCTCGAGGCGCTGCAGATGAAGTTATGTGATGTTAGGAAGATAGTGAGAGACTGGAAAGCGTGGCGCGATATGGTCCATAGGGTCGCAAAGAGTCGGACACGACTGAACTGAACTGAGTTTGGACAAAAGTGAAAACTATGCAGGGATTCTGAGCCAACAATTCCAACCTCCTTAAAAAGGCCTGCAGTGTGAGAAAAAAAGTGGATACTATAATAATTACGCACATAGCTCTAATCTACTGTCAACAGTTGTTTCGTGTTACTTTGTTGTTTTCATTAACTTTGTAATGTCATGGTTATTATTGCATTATAAGTGGCATATAAAAACTCCCATGTAAATCAGGTCTACTGTTTGTTTACACTGTCTTCCTTTCTGTGCTTTTTTCATGAATCAATCCTGTTTCTATCATTATACCAAAATCTGTCTTCCCCAGAACCTTCACACATTTCGTTGAAGGCTTCCAATCTGATGATGGCACCGTAACTGCTATTTGGCAGCAAAGCCTGTATGTGCAGTGCAATGTTTCCGAAACATCTTAGAGTCGTTGGATATGCTCCCACTCACATCCCACATGCCTTGAGTGTAGGGTCTGCTACCAGGTGTGCATTTTAATGCAATATCGTTACAGCCCCAATTGTGCAGAAAATGCTGTTGCTGGTGTTGTGAGTGAGAAACTACAGGCATGGCTCTGGCATGTAGTAGTTAGCAGGTGACATGGCCTGGTACTGATTGGTTGGCAGGTTGTGTGATTTGATGCACGGGACCACATGACATCGCAGGCGCTGCCACCGTAGGCATTTCATGTGAGTTGGGAATCGAGCCTTACCGAACTCTTGGACGAGGAGTAAGACACATTACTCCTAAGCCATGCAGGCACATCTGTATGTCTTAGTTAAAGCAGGTCTTTGTAAGTATTTAATTTGGGTGGCCTTTCACATAATTTTGTTTGGAGTATACTAATAAGTTTTTTTGACAAAATAGAGGCACAAATTAAGGGTTTAGTAAGTGAGCGAATAGCAAAGTCCAGGTATCTGAATGAGGATCTGCAAAAGGACCCGCAGATGGAACCCATTAACGCTATCACATCATGCCTCTAACGACAGTGGTCAAGTGTTCCTCCGATTTCTGCCCTTGTAAAGGATACACTGGACGTTACTGTACAAGGGTTATCCTGTGGTTTTTGTGCACAAATGCTAAATTAAATAGTTCGTGTTTTTTTTTCTCACCTGTTTCAGTATTGCTTTCAAGTTAACCAATGGCTATAACATTAAAGTTTAGTCTAAGTTATGTGATGGATGAAAAACTGTGATATGATTACTGATTAATAAGTTTTTGTGGGCTAGTCGGTGATTCACCGCAGAAAGGGGCACTGCAAAAAGGGGTAACGCAAAAGGTCGAAGATGCAAGAGAAGACACCGACTGATTATTAAATGCCATTGCTTCTACATTGGGATCCTTCCTTTCGCAATGAGCCATGCAAGTTATGTGCATCAGCACTTCTCCTGCCACCTTTGCCTTTTCTCTTGCATCCCCATTTCTTTTGCACTTCCCCTTTCTATGATCACTGCTTCTTCATTCAAGATTCACGTTCTTAAGGCAGGCTAGCTTTATCATTTTAGTGAATGAAAACAATGAAGGAGTGATTATATTGGTGCTTTTTCAGCCCTTATGTTGCCTAAACTTCGTCATAGCCAGCTTAAACTGAGATGCAAACAGGTCAGAAAAGAAATTCAATTAATTTATTTAGCACTCGCCAGCAAATAGCATGTGGTGATCCGCATACAGTAAAGTCTTACACATCATTACAAAGAATAAAACATAACTAAAAATGACATGTCTGTACTCCTCTACAGCTGCTCACACCATTGAACAAGATCTTCCAACGGCCTGTATAGGATAGAAACAAATGGCATACACTTGACCTTGCTATCTTGTCGCGTTGGCTCAGTGGTTACTGTTAAGCGCTCAACAACTCAACTACTATGCTGGGGAACCTAGTTCGATCCTGGCTGCGGCAGGCGCATTTGAATGGAAGCGGAATGCAATGCACTCGTATGCTATGCGATGTTAGCACACGTTAGTGCTTAAAGATGGGTCTGTGATGATTAGAACACAGGTGGAGAGGGAAATAAGGATTGAGAGAGAGAAAGTGGCACGAGGCTTGCTTTGCAAATTGATTTATAGAAAGAGGAGAAATCATTTTTAAAGGTTGTTTGGTTGCTAATTTTACGACACATTCATGAAAGAAGTGATTCCCACACTCTTCCAGTGTGCTCAGTGGTATCCGACATAAAACAGTTCACTGTGAAATGAAGCATCGGTGTATGTAACATATGTAATATTATTCGCGAAACCACATCCCCTCACATCAAAGATGAAGCTAGCGCTTCTCAATAGTTCCTGCGGTCTGAGACTTTGCAAAGGTAAATAAATGAAAATAATTTTTTGCAAGCAAATGTGCTACCTTATAGAAGAAGCTCAAATTTTAATTGCGCTTTAAACAGTCAATGAAGTATGAAAAGAATTGTATAAAATTGCTCTGAAAGTGAATAAAAAATTATCAAAAATTTTATAAGCATAACAAGCTTGGTCTGTTTGACAGGTGACCAGTACAGCCTCAAATGTACTGTGTGAGCATATCGATATTTCGCTTAGAGCCTTAAACACGATGTGAACCGGCAGAATTGGCGAGACTGGGATGGCCCATGCTCAGAATACATCAGTTCTAGCCATTTTGTAGTGCGACCAACTGAATTTTTCTCCATCATGAGTTTTAGAAAACATGTTATTGATTCTTACTAAAACTCGTCAAGAAATTTTTGAAACGATAGAAAAATGTTCTGACCACCATTGACAAGAAAAATGAAAAATTGACACAGTTTAGCAAGCTACAAGTGCGTACATAATATCGTGCAGTAGTATTGCTGAGCCCGGTTTAGCATTGCTTTGCTCTACTGAGCCACAACATTATAATCCATTGACCGCTACTGTTGCCATTGTCTTGCCAGTTGCTGTTCTTGTCGTCTAGCATGACGATACTCTGTCTGAATGAGCCTCCATGCTAATCCGAGAAAAAAGACTCAACCTGTCCAGATGTGTAGGTAGCGCTATGACACACATATGGTCGTTAGCACGGTCATAATCTACCATATTATGTGAAACCCCATGCGACATTTAAAGTCCCCCTTTTACCAAGCTATGCGAACGTGCCTGTGTATCTAACTGGCAATCCAAGGGTTCCAGTTCTCATATCAAAAATGCTGCCCAAGTTTGCACGTGCTGTTAATTTGACCATGACATGTGGCCTCATAACGGCACAGACGCAAGCATCGCTGCTGCATGAGCCTGGAAGCTTCAGATATAGACCAGGTTTTGCTGAGAATGCAAGTGCTACTGCACTAAAAATGGATGCGTCCTTCGGAATCGTGCAGTTGCCAACTTGCTATATCTGAGAGCGGAGGTCTCAGATTCGTTTCGAATGAGATCCCCCTGACTTTAAGCCAAGGTGGTGGATGTTCAAGAACCCCAGGTGGCTGAAATCATTCAGAGCACTCCACTATGGCGTCCTTCCTAGCATGAGTCACTTTGTAATGTCCAGCCCCATAAAATTTACTCTTGCTTTATTTAACAGGTATGTCAAGTGTAATGTAAAAAGGCACACAACTTGACATGGCTACTCATGTTTTCTGTCTCAAAACCTTTTGTGTGTTAATGCCTGCTAAAATTTAGCTATTGTAACAGTTTTTAGTGCTGCAGCACTAGCATTCTCACAAAAACCCATGTCTGAAGCTGCTCTGACCTTTGACTTTTTCGAGGAACTTCAGGGGCCCACAGGAACAACTATGACAGATACTGCGCCTTTCCTTTCCTGCAAATCAATTATAGAATGCCGGTGAACTTTGAAGCGTTCAACACTACTCTGGTTGTGTTCAATAAGGGGCTCATGATGTACCGTGTGCATCGGCAACACTCAGGCTTTCACACAAAGTGTGATTTGTATCTAACGTCATTGCTAATAAAAGCATTACTTTAAGAACACCATATATGTGAAGCACATGCAGTGTGCAGTCTGGAAGCATGGTGGCCTAATTAACAGCAAAATAATTTTTAACAACTGAGACACAGCAAACACAATCCAGTCAAAATTGTGGTATGTGCTGTTGCTATGCGATGTATTGCTCACGGTTAAATTGCGGAATAACATGACCTTAAAGAATGCCCTCAGAAGAGCTGCACGCTCTAAAATTGAGCGTCGCCTGACGCTGACCCCCGCACTCCACCGCCACCGGCCTCACGCTGAGCCAAACGGTGACGTAGAGTCATGTGATAGCAGCGATGCAGGGTCCTTCGTGTGTCCCCAAAAACGGTGCTCTTTTCGAGAGTTAGAGTGCGATTGCAGCGCCTTGCTGCCAAAAACATTGTTTCCTAGCTTCCTCAAGTCATATAAACACTGCCATTGCCGCTCAGATGGAAAGCGTAACTGCCCCGCATCACGCGTTCGGTAACAAGTTTAACCCAGAAATAGATTCTCGAACAACCATGTCTCTCTAAACGCGTTGGTCCCCATAAGCTTCCCCGCGCGTCCCGCAAAATTCTCTCGTCGCATTGACAGTTCTGATAACGAGGAACGCGCCATCTGCGAGGCGTCGGGCGCCAGCGGATCGAACCTTTTCAGTGGCATCCTTCACCCCCTCAAGCTCTGACCATGGCCCCCAATCCTATATAGCGAGCATCCACACAAACACATCCCTTCCCATTAACCCATTGGAATTGCAGAGGTTTCAAAGACCAGCAGAAGCGAGCGCACCTTCGCCTTTGAAACATTTTAGTTCCTCGTGGCCCTGGTCGCCATTCAGGAGCAAACGCCAAACTCACTATCAGCCTTTTCAGCGGGACACACAAACCTGTATCCTAGTATGCGACCCCTTACTCATCGTAGGAGATTTCAATGCTCCGTATCGGCAATGGGGCTACCTTAGAGAGGAATCCCGAGGAAGAAAACTGGCGGAACTAGTTTCAAACCTCTGTCGTACCATCCACACAGATCCGGCCAATCCCGCTCACATGGGCAACTCAGTAACCAGAGATACATGCCCTGATTTGACTCACCCGCAATATTCAGCACGCCGACTGGCTTAATATGCAAGGCACCCTGGGCAGTGACCACTGTATTATTAAAACCACTATATACACACGGCCCCTTAAACGCCCCAAGCAACTAGCGCATATTCCCGATTGGACGAAGTTCCGCACGACACTTCCCTCTGTCGATATTGTCCGCTCGGGATATCACGATTGGGTGACCTCTCTAATGACAACTCTCCGCACTAATGAACAACGCATCCAGCTCACCGACTCCACCCCAGAAGTAGGCAACCATCTTCTCCATCTTTGAGAGGCCCGCCGCAGTCTTACCAAACGATGGAAAAACCAAACACAGCAAGAAACTCAGACACCGCATATCCTTGAACTCACCCAAAAGGCTGCCAACTATGCTGCTCAGTTAGCCAAAACTAATGGGTGGATCGATGTAACACTGCTGCACGCCAGATGTTTGGCTGTAATATGTGGCGTTTGTTTCGTGCACTTATAGACCCCTCTCAAACACGTGCAGAATGACGCGGCATCTCCATCATGTCATTCATAACTTTCCCGATACTACAACACAGTTGGCCCGAACACTGTGTGACAGATTATCTTTGTACCAGTAGACCCTCATCTTTCCCAATGCTCATATGCAGGCCAAACAAATCTGGAGCTGGACGCCCCCTTCTGGCTCCATGATTTGAAGGAGGCCCTAGCCAAAATGAAGTGCGGTACCGCACCGGGCCGGGACAAGGTTACCGTAAAACTCTGGCAAACCTTCCGGATGCAGCATACCATACCCTCCTTGAATCCACCAACCAAATTTGGCTGGGAGAGATTCCTCTTCCCTAGGATTGGAAGATAGCCTTAGTGACATTTATTCCTAAAGCAGGCAAGCCAATTGATGTGGAAAACCTGCACCCTATCTCCCTCACATCTTGTGTCGGCAAATTGATGGAGACTATGGTACGAGATAGGTTGTCCACTTACCTCTAAACACGTCACACATACGTTTGCGGACACAATGTTTGGTTTCAGGCCACAGAAATCTGCACAAGATATCCTTCCACAACTTCATCATGACATAGAGCCTAAAGAACTCCCTCACAGTGATAAGGTGTAGTCCTGGCCTTACATTTGAAAGGAGCCTTTGATAAAGTCAAACATGAAGTGATACTAAGTCATCTCCAAGATACCAACTGTGGTCAGAATGCATACCAATATATCTGGCAATTTCTCACGGGTTGACGCCTATATTCGAATTCAAGACAAAGAACATGGACCCTATACCATCGGATCCCGGCCGGGATACACCAAAGGGCGCAGTATTGTCTCCCCTCCTCTTCAACCTTGCAATGAAAGACCTTCCCACAAAATTAAGCTCCATGCCTGACATCCGATATGCCATATATGCAGATATCTAAATCTGGGCAACGGAAGGCAATCTTGAACACATGGAAGCATGCGTACAACAGACAGCGGAGGTGGTGGATGCTTACGCTACATACTGTGGTCTACAATGTGCCCCCACCAAATCAGAATTTGTCTACATCCGCCTCTCCCCTCGGGATGACACTTCAATTCGCCTTACACTCCCTTCGGGCCCGATTAGAGAGGCCAAGGAGATCCGCATCATTCGTCTCTTTATTCACCAATAACGCAGATCAGACACAACACTAACGAAACTTCGCATATATGGCGACCAGGTGGGCCGTATGGTCCGCCGTATCTCCAATAAGCGTGGGCAGTTTAGTAAAGATGCCGGCTGGCACATGCCTTCGTTACGAGTAGAATTCTCTACTCAACCCCCTACAATTCACATGCGCAAACATGACAAGGACCAAGTGGAAGTCATACATCTCAAAGCTATCAAACGGGCTCTTGACCTCCCCATTACTACATACAACCAGCGTTTGTTGGACCTTGGTATGTCAACACCTATCGGGAACTCCGAGGCCCATCTTTTCAGCCAATACGCGCGCCAATCACAAATGCCATCTGGTCGCCGCATTATTGACCCACTACACATCCAATGCACCACCGCTTTTGAGGAACGGGTACGAGCGCCAGAACCCTGGAGACGCGACCTCAGAGTCAGACCCATTCCACGCAACATGTCACACCCTGACCATAATGGCTGTCGCCAGGCACGTACGGAAGCAATGGATCAGCATTATGGTCGACAAGGATATGTATACTACGTGGACATTGCCGGTTCCCACCGCGGCAGTGGTCCAAAACACCAACACAGTGGCAGGACTTACGTTCCACGCCCACAATACAACACACGCGGAGGAAATCGCGATTGCGCTCTCCCTCCCCTAAGTGAAACATCATTACCGACTCCAAGGGGGCCTGTCGGAATTATGAGCTGGGTTGGGTACCTCCTTTTGCCAAGCGCATCCTGCAAAATTGCTGTCGGTCCAGCAACCCTTCTTATTGTAATCTCATCTGGGCTCCCAGTCATCACCGACTCATGGGCAATTAGTTAGCCGATCAGGCGGCCCGCGCGCTTTCCCCGGGCACTCAGCTTGCTCGGAAAGTCTACTCCAGAGCCCGCCCAATACATCATCACATTCAAAGAAATTACTTTATATTATAAGGACGCGTTTGAATTGTGGTGGCAGAGACTCTTGAGAGTTCCTTGGACTGCCAGAAGATGAAATCAGTCGATATTGTCGACCATAAACCCTGACTGCTCATTGCAGGGTCCAATTCTAAAATTAAAGCTCAGCTACTTTGGTCATCTGATGAGAAGAAAGGAGTCGCTGGAGAAAGATTTGATGTTGGGAAAGGTTGAGGGTCACCGGAAAAGGGGTAGGCAGCGAACGCGATGGTTAGATGGCATCCTCGAGGCACTGCAGATGAAGTTATGTGATGTTAGGAAGATAGCGCGAGATCAGAAAGCGTGGCGTGATATGGTCCATAGGGTCACGAAGAGTCGGACACGACTGAACGACTGAACTGAACTGACAAGGACATCCACCGCCGCTTTCCGGAACCTTGTAAAGGTCTCCGGAGAGCGGACGAAAGGCTCCTCAAAATTTTTCACAAATACAATGCTGTGCCCAGCAGCCTTGAAGCACTTCAATGCAGACTTTGATGGGGGCTGCAGCCTATTTGGAGCGACCTTCTCGAACGTTTGCCACATGGTCTGGGCCTGTCAATCCAATCCCCACCATTCCCAATCCTTCATTACCCACCCTTCTAGGGAGGCCTGGGAGGCGGCGCTGCTCAGCTGCCATGACCTACAGTCCAGCGGACTTTGGTCGCCAGGGCGCGAGCGGTGTTAGACGCCATTTGGGCTCCGGAATAGGAGCTCTACCTAGATTTGTGAGGGCCAGGGCCAGTAGGGCCTCGGTCCATAACACCTCCTTGTACAAAGGAATAAATAAATGTCTCCACCAGCACCAGAGACCGATCACCGGCTCTTGAGCAATGCTATTTTGCTCTCAAAATACTGTCCGGGCACTTAATTACTGCCCAGCTAAAAACAAATATTTCTTTGTTTTATGCCCCCGCCGCCTTGGTGCAGCGGTAAAGATAAAGATGCCTGACTACTGTGCCGGAGTACCTGAGTTCAATCCCGACCGCTTGCGGCTGCGTTTCGATGGAGGCTAAACGGAGAGGCGTCCAAGTGCTGTGCGATGTCAGCGTACGTTAAAGATCCCCAGGTGGTCGGAAACAGTTTCCTTTAGGGCGTTGAATTACTCTGCAGCCTAAGGCTCCTCTACCATAGCCCTCCACTAAGGCTCCTCTTTCTTTCCACTTTCACTTCCACCTTCCTTCCGTTACCTACAGGCGCCGCTGTTACGGCGCGGTTCAGTGTGTCCACAAAGCAAGTGTGACAGATACTGAGCCTTTAATTTCCCTTCCTGTGATCCAGTTATTATTACTTTATGTGCCAGGCACGCAGCGGAACACAATTAAGTTACCGATTGTTTGCAGGCAATTTAGAAACGCCATAGCAAGGTTATGACAGAAAAGTGTGCATCGCATAGGACCTTGTAGGACCGCCTCGGTTGTCCGGTGGAGGGTGCATAACGGTCATGAGTGCAGCAAAATAATCAGCGGCAGTCATTCATATATAGGCTGTTTCGTATTTATTTCTGTCAGGGACTCAGGTTAAAAAATTATGCGCAAACTACTGATCAATACATGCTCAAAAAGGTAGCTTGATTGTCTATGTTTTTCGATAATGCAACTTAGCATAAGAATTCGCCTGAATTTTTCGAAATCGGAAAAAACGGCAGTCGCCTGTGGTAGAACGTCGACAAGCTATCTTGTCGCTGCGTTTGAGCGTAAATAACAGTAGTTTGAGAAGGATAACTTTTAACAGCCCGGACAGATAAATGCGGAACACCCTGGACCTCCTTTGTAAACATAGTACTTACGTTTCGCTACAATTCAGCATTGGCCATTCATCTGCTCCACGTTGCCCATCTCTTTAGCCCGTTTCTTCTTCTTCTTCCTTGAAATTTGGCACATACCCACGAAGGGGGATTGGCCAGGGTTCAGTGTGGACTGCCAAATGTCCTACGAAAACTGAATTAGTGTATTAAAGTAATTGACAACTAAACAAAAACAAAAGATTTAAGATCACAAAAGTTATTGAATGAAAAAATATGAAGCAAAAATTTGGAGTTTTGTAAATTTGGAATGCAATTAGCAAGGGAATCTGTCCGTAGCTGTGATGTAGTTATGTAAGTACCGACAAATTTGAGGCAACGCAAATCCTTTCACACTCGCACCGAAGGAGAGTAGAAGCGGGACCGATAACGTAAATCCCAAGCGTGCAATTGGAGTTTCTAAATGCACCCTCCTCTGATGTGAAAACCTTCGGCAAGCGAGAAGGAAGTGATCAATATTTTCAATTTCACCGCAAGCCTCACAAAGGTTTGTGGGGCTGATCCCGCATCTACATAAATAAAGATTTAGGCGAGGAATCCTGCATCTCAGGAGAGTCATCGTTACCTCACACTGCTGTGATTTACATGCTCGAACTTTCCATGAGTATATGAGATGCTGGTATTCGGCTGAAGATAGCAAAGAATCATTGCATGTAGCGGCTAGGTATTGATATCGCTGGAAACGGGACATTCCAAAAATGGTGATATTAGGGATGGTACATGAAACAGATGCATCAAGAGCTGATTTAGCCAGGAAATCTGCCACTTCGGTATGGAAAACACCATTGTGTGCGGGGACCCTGATGAAGCGTATTTCTTTCACCCACCCCGGTATGAAATACTTTAGTGAGCGGCTCAACAGAGCATCCCGTGCTGACTCCAGTGACAACAAAACAGAAAGAGAATCTGATAGAAAAATTATTTTTGATTGACTGCAGGGAACTTTTAGTACCGCTAGCCCAATTGCCATAAACTCTGCTAGAAATATTGGTGTGTAATCCGGGACACGCACCGAAAAACTCCAGGAAAGAGACTCCGAAAAAATTCCAATCACAGCTTTGTGCGCAATCACAGACGCATCAGTGGCAATTACAGTTTGATCAGGGAACTTTTCAAGGTGTTCACATAGGAGACTGGATATTAGACTTGAGGGTAAGTGCTTCACATTAGATGGAAATATAGAATCATAATTTATATCCACAAAGGACGTTGAGCGGACATATAGAAAAGCAAGGTCCACACCAATGTTTGTTAAAATGCTCTGCGTATAAACAACCTGGGGCTTGCAGACCCTTGGCCACTGGTGAGTGAGAAAGAGTGCGGGGTTTGACACAAAAATATGTATAGCCACACCGGGAGTAGTCTCAAATGATCGCAAGAATGATCTGACAGTTAGAAGGTGGAAACGGGAGTTAAGGTCCGGAGTGCGGGCCTCCAAGCACAGAACAGTGGTAGAGACTGACTGTGGAAGCCCTAGACAGAGGCGCAGCGCCCGTCTTTCTAAAAGCAGCAAAGGATGCAGCTTATATTTTGGACACCCAGAAAAAAGAATGCAGCCAAATTCCAGAATCGGTCTCACATAGGCTTTGTACAAAAGTAGAAGAGTATCTCGACGCATACCAAATTTCCTGTTACTTATCCGTGTCAGTCTACCAAGGGCACGTTCACCTTTCCGAACATTAGACGATGTGAAGCCTCCAATCCATACTAGCATCATACGTAATGCCTAAATACCGCACAGATTCCACTTGAGGTATGACATCTGAGCGGTAGTTTAACGAAACATATAAGGGGGTTATGGTTTTAAAAACTAGCACACTACGTTTGGACACATTTAAAACCAATTTTGTCCAACCAGACCTCAAGTGCATTTAGGTAAGCCTGCAGTGAACGATATAGGTCATGAATATCTTTTGCCGAGGCGAAGAATGCTATGTCATCTGCATATACATATACAGTGACATCAGGATGAACCGGAATATCGCACATTAATATATTAAAAAGGAGTAGGGAGAGCACAGAGCCCTGAGGCACCCCTCTTGTCTGTGCATAGGTGTCTGAGATTAATGAGCCATCAGTGCAAAAGAATTCTCGTCCTTTCAAAAATTCCCTGGTCCATGCATAAATGTAGAACTGAGGACGTAATAATGACAACTTGTTTAGTAGAATGGAATGTACAATGCTGTCATAGGCCTTAGCAATATCAAGCGTCACTAACGCTGATACTTCCTTGTTGTACATTGCAAGGCGAATCCTGCTTTCTAAATCTACATGTGCAGACTATATTGAGCATCCATTGCGAAAACCAATCTGGGAAGAACTCAAAGCATTAACCTCTGAGATATGCTTTGAGAGGTGGCCATGCACAATTCTTTCTATTAATTTTACTAGATTCGAAGTCAAAGATATTGGCCAAATGTTTTCAACATGAAATCCTTTACCAGGGTCTTTCAAGAGCAATATAATTTTCGCCACTTTCCAGACGTGCGGCAGCCATGCAGATTCTAATGATTCATTAACCAGATCCAGGAGATCCTGAGTGAAATCATTTGCTAAAATTTTGAGCATACCTACCGTAACCCCGTCCCAACCTGGAGCCGAGTTTTTCATGGAAGAAATCACAGATAGGAGTTCCAACCTATCAACCTCAACATAGTCTGAGCAGGAAATGGGAGCGTGCAAGGGAACTCTGCACTGCTCCTGGAAACATAATGCTAGTCCTTGCGCAATTTGTTCCAACTCATCCTTTGCCTCCTGTGGGGACAACACTACTGAACTTAATGACTGAAAAAGGTGCGAGTTTCCATTTCGTTCCATGAAACGATACAAAGCCTTCCTGTGTTTAGGGTTTGACAAATAAGTATTTAAATTTTCGTTGTACTCGTCCTTTGCCTGCGCTATGGCTCTTTTGAATGACGCCGAACAAAATTTGTAGTTTATCCAGTTTACTGGGCTCTGGTTATAAGAAAGGCTTTTCCATGCTGCTTTTCTACGGCGGAAGGCTTTCTCACACGCGTCATTCCACCATGGGGATGGCGACCTATTGTTTACTGTAGACCGCACAGTGCACTGGGAATCTACAGTAGCATTCGCAATTGAGGAAAATACCTTTTGTGCTTTGTCGGTCCTACATGAACAAAGGTTTGATTTGCGGGAGGAGCGTAGCGAAGCTGCATATTTGGCGTTGTTTACTAGTTTACGGTCCAAAGTTCTATCTCATGTTGTGCTCATCATGATGGTAAATGTTACTGGGAAGTGGTCGCTAGATGTACCACTGTATACCGTGGACCATCCTCCTATACCTATCCCACCTGCTGCCAGGGATAAATCGATGACAGATTGCGAATTTCCGCGCATGAAGGTTATAGCCCGAGAATTGCAGCAGCGCACAGCATTTGCCGACATCCACGTCCATAACAGCTGTCCACATGCGTCGGAGTAGTTATCCCAAAGAGTAGGGTGCGAGTTAAAATCACCTGCAATAACTACCCTATTAGAATTTGTAAGTAATCTGTCAAAATAGTCTGTGCTACGTACACCTGTGGGGCAGTAGACGTTAGCGACTGTGACAGGGCCACAATGCGGCAATGTGATATCTACAGCCAAAATCTCACACTCAGGATTCATTATTGTTTTGCTTATTTTTGCCCAGTGACATAATTTTGACGATATCAAAGTTAATAAACCACCGCCCCTACCGTTTACACGATCGGCGCGGAAAACATATTTCTTTAAGGTAAATGACTTTGCGGGGGAGAGCCAAGTTTCTTGCAAAAGCACTATGTCTGGCTTATGTGTTGAAAGGAGAAGATATAAATCTGGAAGTGAAGATACAATAGAGCTACAATTCCACTGCAGAACTTGTACACCTGCCATGATTACTTATCTAAAATTGAGGCCGCAACAGCCTCTTTTAACACGTCGGTTTGCTGTAAAACTTTGGAAGGCCCTTTTTTAGTTTTGGTCTGGGAAATGGAGGACTTAGAGGGTGAGCTAGAAGCACGGCGCTTTTGAGTAGGGCATGCCATTTCAACATCATTAGAGCAAATACCTTTGCGAGAAATGCCTACAGGGACACTTTCGATTGGGTGCACTTGAGCCAGCAGTAAAGGAGACTCTGCATTTAAACTTTCAGCACAGGTTTCAGATGAAATAGATGCTGGAGTCAGCACAGGTTGAGGTGGGCAAGATGACAGGCTACCAACAATACTAGACAAAGTTTCAGTAAAGCTGGTAAGCATACGGTCAACCACGACAGAAAGGGCCTTTTCAACCGTTTTCACAATTGCGGTAGACAACGTGGTCTCAAAGTCTGTAGTAGAAGGGCGCATACAGTTGGCATAAGTGTGCCTTTTCCGATCAAGAAGGGCATAAGCATCTGCTCGAGAGCAACGATTCTCTTGAATTAATTCTAGTAACGCCTGCTCCTGAGATCGTTTCTCACAACTGGCGTCATCAGCCGAGTGCTCGTTACTACACAGACAACAGCTAGGTCTTGATGGGTCTTATTAGAAGCTATTAGAAGAGTGTCCTTCCCCACACACCCTGCATCTTGTCGCAGACTTACGACTTACACGCTCGTCCACTGTGTCCAAATCGCCAACAGTTGGTACATTGAAGAGGGCGAGGACGTAGCGGGTCAATGCAATAAATAATTGGCCAAATTTTTAACTCAAACGACTATTTGTTTTCTTTTTCTAGATGTGCATTTGGTGATGATGATATAAGAATGCCGGGCGATCTTAGCGCCTCCACAGGCCTGCATAGAAAGTAAAATTGAAGCGGCGGCGCTAGCCCACGACCGGCCGCGTACACGGCTGCGCTTGGCTGCACCTTGGCCACTCTACGACTCTACTCTAGCAGCGTCGTCCATGTTCCTGCTGCTTGTCGCTCGGCCGCTTGCTCAACGGTAGTCGTCAATAGAATGTTGCGTTCTTCACTGGATTTACTGAGCATTTAAGATAGAATTGAACAATGGACGTCGACCTCTTAGCCTTAGCCGGAAGCGCTTTGGAACTCAAGCGGGAAATTGATCGAAGTTTCATCGCGGACAACACATTTTCTCAGGAAGACTACAATTACAGTAAGTCACACCCACTGTCCATTTCCTCCAGGTTTCCGTTTTGACTGCTATGGACGCCGCTCCCAGGTATACAAATTTATAGAGTGTATGTTTTACCATCACTCTTTTTGAATTCTGTTCAGAATCGACCGCTTATGCCGGCGTGTCGCCGGTCACGCCGTCACAGTTACCACGTTGCTAAGAGACACACTCCTTGCTTGCGGCTGTATTTTCAGTTTCGCCGGTTCAGTGGCGCAGGCCTGAGCGATAAAAAGATGCACTCCGCGAACCGGCTGGCCGGCAGGGATCTCCTCTGATGTTTCTCTTTCGTTTTATCTTTTCGCCGTCTTTTTCTGCTGTCGATAGATCTCTGCAACGAAGGAATTCGAACTCTTGTCGCGCCTTGCTCGCGAGGAGCTACATTTGCTTCCTTTTCGTTTTATTTCCGAAGGCCGCTCGACGTGTGTGTTTGGTTGGCACTGAACTTGCTTGCATTGAGCCTGCAGCTGTCGTTCGTTTCGTGGCTCTTGTTCTGATTTCAGAAAGTACAGCAAAAAATCTGTCGCAGCAAAAGGCGAGAATAACTCCAATGCTACCAGGCGCATTTTCATTGCGCTACTGTTCTTTCCTGGGCTCTCTTTCCCCAGTCGTCAACAATTAAGACGCCGCAATGCTTACGTTGTACGAAATCTTGTACGCTTACTGGCATTTCTTCGAAGGTCGCAGTCACGAAGTTGAAACGCGTCGAGCGACTCGAAGCGAATTCTGCTGCCGTTTGCTACAGCTCGCGCTCACGTGCGATCAAAGCAGTCATTGTGCAGCAGCGGATTCCACGTCGCAATTTTTTTTTTGTCCTTTTGTCACTTTCACAAGTTAAAACTGCATTTTTTTTTTTTCGCAATAATCTGAACGACTTTCGTGTATCATGAAGGCGGGAGTTTTTGTTTTTGGTGGGAGTTTCTGTCGGGAAGTAGCTAAGTCTGCTTGCAGTTTGGCGCGTTTCTCACTGTTTTTTTTTTGTTTTTTTTTTGGCCTTTGCTTCGATAATTCTGGTTTCAAGTTGTGTTCAGTGACAGCGGATGTGATGATTTTGCTGCTTTCGCGAAGAGCAGTTTCCAGTTAGTCTCAAAACGCGTTTTGTTTGTCGAGTCACTCGATCGACGCATAGTTTATGCGCGCGGGTTTGTTCCGCTGAAGGAGGAATGCATTTGAAAGCACAATTATTTAGGCGTGCTTGCTTAAATATGCATTATATGTGTTGCGTACGTATATCGTAATTCTGCAACCGTTCGGTACAGATCATTCTCAGATGTAATCAGTCGTTGTGCAGCAGCGGATTCTACGTCGATTTTTGAACGTTTAAGGTTTTGCGCGTTTCTCCTTTTTTTTTCTGCCCTTGCTTCGCGTGCCTTGGTTTCACGTTGTATTTATTGACTGCTAATGTGACGATTTTGGTGCTTGCGCAAGAAGAGCAGTTTCCAATTCGAGAGCAGTTTTTGTCCGGAGAGTCAGTCGAAACTAGTCGCATATGCTATATATATATATATATATATGCCCGTTGGATATATGTGCCGGTTAGTTCTATTAAAGAAGCGATGCATTTCAAAGCACTTATTTTGACGTGCTTGCTTAAATGTTGCAAGGTAGTAGTAGTAAGTGGTTTTATTGAATAAAATAAAATAATAATAAAGGAAGGAAAAGATTTTTGCCTGCCCCGGTATCTGCTATCTGTTCGATTTTCGAACGCCTGCTCGAGGTTTTGCGCGTTCCTCCGTTTCTCTGTTTTTGCTTCGCTTATCATGCATGGTTTCGCGTTGTGTCGCGCGAAGTTTCCAATTTGTCTGAGAACAGGTTTTGTTTGGCGCGAGTCATTCGACACCCGACGCGTGGATGCGATGCCCGGCGTTTATGTGCCGGTTTGTTCCAGTGGAGGAGGAACGCATTTGAAAGCAGTGATTGATTGATTGATTTATAGGAAGGGAAAGGCGCGGTAACTGTCTCACTTGTTTTCTGTGGACACCTCAACCGCGCCGTAAGGGAAGGGAGGAAGGTGGGAGAGAAAGAGGAGCCGTAGTGGAGGGCTACGGAATAATTTCGACCACCTGGGGATCTTTAACGTGCGCTGACATCGCACAGCACACGGGCGCCTCTTCGTTTCAAAGAGCAAGAGCAACTTTGCTCTTTGAAGTTCGCAATGATCTTTTTTTATTAACCATCACCGATACTAACCCCATCCTTCGATGCAGTCCATTCTTGGCTCTTAAGATAGCGCGGGTTTAGACTAAGGAGATTTAAGGCATGGCAACTCTCCCCCACGCTCTCACATTGTAGGGCACCGATAATTTTTGCCAAACGTTTATCAATGGAACAGTTGTGACCACTTAACTATTTACAGTCCTAGCAGTGTGAGCATTTTAGATCCACGCTTCACAGTGAATCTCTGTTATTCGCTTCGAAGAATAATGTACACGTAAACCCATCAGTTGCTAGGCATTCGCTGTCGTAAACAGGAAAGTGTCGAAACACGACTGCAGGCCTTTGTTTCTCTACAGATGCGTTCAACAGCATCGCCTTAAATAACAGTGCATTATGTTTTGCCACACATGAGGCACTTTTTTGGTCAACAAATTTTCTCACAATGAAGCTGTTGAATCATTACTGCTCCTCGAAAGGGCAGTAAGTGAGTACTGCACACGTTCAGTGCGCTTAACGAGCGCAGTATTCCCAAATCCTACCGAATGTTAATATAGCAGAGAGGTCGTTTCATTTTACTGTGATATATTTACCCTTTTCTAGTTATGCTCAATGCAGGTGACTTATAATTGCTGGAAAGTGCACACTTATTTCATAGTGCAGGGACGCTCCACTTTTGCAAGTGCCCCATAGCAAAAAAAACAAAAAAAGACTGAAATCACAAGAATCATTTCAAACCTGCTCGTAGCGATGTTATAGCTTCGATAATGTAGCCGCGGCGCGAATCGCAGCCAAGATTGCAGGCAGCTAAAGAGGTCAGGTTGCGCCTTGTCAGTAAAAAACGAAACTCAGTTCTTCAGAATATTACATCTGCAATAAAAGCATTATGCACGAAATCAAAAGCTCGCAATCCGGCGATGGGCGCAGCCATGGCACGATGAGCGGCGTGCTCCGTCCTACTATACGCTTGCTCATTTTCAAACCAGGCGGCGCTGGGTGTCTTTTTTTTAAGCGCCTTCTTTGAGCAGCGCCGGTGAACTTTGATGCGTCCAAAAGAACGCTGGTTGTGTTCGATGCAACGATCCCGCCTACAGCCAAAGCTTTCACTCCACATTCGGTTCAGCAGCGTTTAACCCCTCTCTCTCTCTCTCTCTCTCTCTCTTTTTTTTTTTTTTTCAGAAGCTTTGCCAGCTCTTGCAGTAAACTTTTGTAAACAGAACAGTGTTCTCATTGGCAGTTCTTTCTAGAACGTCGTAAATCATACACATCCTGTTGTGGGGGCTGAGTGGTTAGAGTACTGAACTGCTGAGCAGGGCGACTCTGGTTTGATCCCAGCTGTGCGCCGGGTTTGATCCCAGCTTCTGCGCCAGCGTGGGCTGAATCACGGAGCAAGAAGCCATTTAGGAGGTGAAACTCCCGTCGGCGTGGGCGACCAGATAAGGTCACAATTGTAGCACGGAGCATGAAGCGGCCGTATGCAGTGGCGGCGGCATGCGGCGCGTTGTAGAAGTCGCAGTGACAAAAAAAAGAAAACTATACTGGTTGCTTTGGCAACTAAAACAGCGGTAATTTCTTTCCACGCCGACAGGCACTGCCAGCATGATAGTGGCGCTGTGGGCTTGTGACCTTTTCTGGTCGCCGCAAACAGTGTAGTTTCCACTCCTAAAGGTTTCTTGCTCCATGGGCTGAATTGAGGGGGGAGAGGATGAGCATCATTTTCGATCGCCCATGTCTTCAGGGCTAATAAAGGTAGCTTAAATATTTGTTTTGTGGTGACAATTGATGCGGAACCTATTGCTCTTGGGTGTTTTATAGTTTTTTTAATCAGCTTTTCATGGTCACCCTAAGAGTAGACGCAAAGCACCTTTAGCACCACCGTTTCATTGTGCGAATTAAAAAAACTTCTTTGTTTAAATCATTTCAGTTTTAAAACTGTTATTACTGTAACATCAGTACACATCTCAAGCACACATTAGTAAGTCATGCACATCACAATGTATTCACTATGTGACCTTTGCACATGCTTGGTACTGACCCTTCATGACATATGCTCTATATGCCATGCAGAGGGCCTTGGTGTGACCGAACGAGCTGGTGCACTCCCCAGGTGGTCAAAATTATCCCAAGCCCTCCTTATAAGGCGTCCCTCATTGCCTGGGTTCCTTAAGAGTGGTAGAGTAGAAGCCGAATTTTTGGTCAAATGCCTTACTCGTTGTAAAGATGCGTAAGTTATCATCATCAAACTGTCTGAATATTTGCTTAGAAATCCCTTGAAAAAGTATAAGCAGTGTTTGCATTTATCCGAATCCTTTTCAGCGGAACATTCGGTATATCGAACTGCGCTTTGTGCCCCTCAGTGGGTGTGTCTCTTAATGATACTGCCATGAAAGCCGCGCATGGAGCTGGGTTATTGGCTAAGTGTGCTTGGGTACCTTCTGGCAGCGCTAATGCTGTGGAACCACGTGACGCGGGAACATAGTGTCTGCTTGAAAAGGGAAAGGTTTACGGTCTGGCATGCTTGGTTTCAACACGACACTGCTGTCATGCGAAGTAGGTGATGTTCGATACACTGGTTGTCGTGCAGTGATGCCAGCCTAACTGACGAAGGAATGCGGCGGATCTGGCGTGGTTTGCCTTGGGGCTGAAGGGATGAAGCACATGCTATTTTGCAATGACCAAAGGATTTACAATATATTCTACTTTCTCATCGGTTTCAGTTTTGAGTTTCAGTGGCCAAGCAATGACTATCGCGTCGAAATTGAGTATAGGTCATATGAGGGGCAAGAAAACTGCGCTATATTGGCTCCTCCACTTTATTAATTTATTACAATCCTAAATTCAGTCTGCTTTGCAATTAGTAAAGAAGCAGTGATCATATCGTAGTTTTTCATCTCCCATGTGATCTAATAGTTATTGAAACCAAAATAGATGAGAAAAAATTTCACTTATGAATTATTTAATGGGTATAGGCAAATGCCAGGCAGTGATTCACATTCAGTAATATCTTGTGTGTCATTTACAAATAGAAAACCTCAACCAAACTTTGAATCTGATGTCTATACTCTTTTATGCTCCAGAAACCAAACTGCACAACTAAAGCACTCAAAAAGTTAGCGAGACAGCAGTTGTATATTACTAACAATTGCTGTTGAATGAACATTTTTGTTAAAATTTATGAAGAGAGGGATAAAATCCATATGTGAGGGCCATTTACTGGCTGTCTGCTTGCCTTTTAGTGTTTTGAGCATATACATGCACCAGGCAGGCAGCACCTTGTAATCACAAATTTGTTTGCAGAATGGCCCAACAGCACTTGTATTGTAAATTCAGCTAGTCTGTGACAGGCATTGCTGGAATTCAGTTATCCTTGCTCAGATGGCAACAGAATTTTATGGTAATTGGGTGCTGGAGGAATTTGATAACTAGATACCTGGCATTACAATGATGAGTGGTTTTCATGGACTGCCTGTTGTATAAACACAACTTTCCTGTGCAGTGAATACATTATCATGACAGCATAGCACATCCATTGGGCAGAAATTAGGTGCAATGCTAGATAAACAGTGCAAGAGTAATGCTGCACGTCCACCATACTCTGCAGCAGTGCAGTGAAGCATTATCGTCTAAGCGCATTGTGTAGTCACTGGATTTGCTCTTTGAGGGTGGCGCAGTGGTTACGGCGCTCGACTACTGTTCCCAAGGACGTGGGATCGAATCCCGGCCTCAGCGGCCGCTTTTCGATGGAGCTGAAAAGCAAGGCGCCCGTGTGCTGTGCGATGTCAGTGCACGTTAAAGAACCGCAGGTGGTTTAAATTTCCGGAGTCCTCCACTACGGCGTCTCTCATAGTCTGAGTCGCTTTGGGACGTTAAACCCCACAAACCAAACCAAATCTTTATGAAGTTGATTAGATGGCTTAAATTCTTCACCAGCTGTACGCAGAGCCTTTGCCTGTAATGTGTTCCATTGTCAGATGCTTGAATGCCTCTTTCACTTTTCTTTCATGTAATAGATATGCACTATTACTGATCCTTAGAAGAGGATACTGTTAGAAAATAAAAAAAATAGCTTCCTTCTCTGCTAATGAAGCTTTTATGTTTCTTTGTTTACATATTTACTGGTATGAATGCATTTTATGTGCTTTTTTGTTGTTTGAAGCAGTGTCACAAAGCTATGCTACAGTGATGAAGGCAGCACTGTTCTTATTTACTTTTTAATTGCAGTCTTCAAGGACACAAATGATGACGACATTTACGATCACATCCTCCATGTAAGTATATGTAATTTATTTTTTGATAACTTTAAGTCTGGAGGTTGGGAATTATGACTTAGCAGCAAAGAAATTTCATGACCTGCATAGTTCAGTGAAACATGAAAATGGTAAAGTTTCAAATTTGAGGCAAAGCATAAATTTGGGATATTTCTGTAAAGAAATCACTACAAATATTTGCATGAGTCATCAGTAGTTATGGAAATATTTTGTTACTTTAAGGCAGTTATACATCTAGCTTTCAGCTTTGGCTTCATCTGATTGCACTGGCAGTTATGTGTGGAAAATCTTTTTGAAGTGAAGCTCCACTTCTTGCATGCAGAGCTGAAGGCACTAAGAAATGACCTCTATGGTGCAGTTCAGGTGTCCACTAAAAAGAAAGATACTGTACCTGCCTTCCTATAAACTGTATTTGAAGGTCAGGTGAGACTTGAAAATAACCTCTACATGGTGTTTAAGTGCCTACAGAGAAAGTGACAGGCACTGCACCTTTCATTCCTATAAATCTTTCCGTTACAGGTCATTTTCCACTTCTTGCATGCAGTGCTGAAGGCTAAATCAAGCATGGAAATGACCTCTATGGTTTGGTTCAAATGTCTACTGAGAAAGTGAGATACTGTGCTCTTCGGTCCTGCAAAATATTTTTTTAGAGGCCATTCCAAGCCTCATTTGACCTTCACTTCTGCACTTGGAAATGACTTCTAACAGAATGATTTATAGGAAATAAAGGCGCAGTATCTGTCACTTTCTACATGGGCTCTTGAACCGCGCTGTAAGGGAGGAAGATTGGAATGAAACCAGAAAGAAGTGGCATAGTAGAGGGCTGCAGAGTAATTTCGACTACCTGGCTGACATTGCACAGCACGCGGACGCCTCTATTTTCCACCTCCATTGAAACACATCCGCCAGTGGTCAGGTTCGAACCAGAGTATTCAGATTCAGTAGTCGAGCCTCTACTGAGCCACCGCGGCGGAGCATGTGGCGTACTGTCACACTTTTGGAGCGAAGCTTCACTTCTCGCATGCAGAGCTGAATGACCAGTCAGGCTTGCAAATGACCTCTAATGGGATTCACGCTGCCGCCACAGCGGTGGATTTGCAGTCTCCTCCGCCACAGTGCCAACTGTTGCTCCAACCACTTGCTATTGCCAGTTATCTCGTTGGTTACCTAGGGACTCATAGGGTACATGGTGTTCGCCACAAAGACGAGGAGGAGGGTAGCGGCATCCCAGCAGATTCGCGTGCCGCCGCGCAAAGCTGACAGAGTGGAGCGAGAAAGTGTCTGCCGGCATCGCGTGCTCAGGGAATGAAAGTAGGTTCTACATAGAGCGCTGGTGAACTTTGATGCGTTCAATGAAATGCTGGTTGAATTCAGTGTTACGCTCGGTTGTCCACAGCCAAAGCTTTTGCTCCACATTCAGTTCAGCAGCATTGAGCTTCTCTAATTCTTTTTTTTTTTTGCCTGCTAGTAGGGTGGTTGGTTTTGAATGGAGCGTTTACAGGAGCCGCAGTAGCGCTGCAGCTATGCTATTGAATGATACTTTAGCTTTTATGTGGTTATTGGATGAAATATTTATGATGTTTTGTATATTAACTGCAAGCAGCATTATCAGACTACCATTCAAATTGATGAACCTTTTGGTTCGCATATATACTAGAGAACTGACATGGACGTGACATACAGAAGTAAACCCAACACTAGACAGTGGGACTATTATTTATCCTGTCTGTGTCGTGTCTCCAGTTTTTAATTTGCTAGTGGTCATAAATATAAGAAGCCAGTATCAGCTATCCCAACAAAGGAGGTTATAATAGAATTGCTGGAGTGGAGGAGGCGCCCGGGAGCTGAAGCCGCATGCCGCCATCTTGCCATAGGCAGGAAATGCGCTGATTTCGCTTGGTGCGGTAGGTTCGTTCGCTTGATTTTACGCTCATGGATGCTTATTTGCAAGAATGATGGCGTTATGCATTGCATATGAATATACACATGGATCAAAGAAAGGTTGAGGGATTATATTCCAACTGTAACTACGCTAAAATGAATTTTAGTACTCAGTTCTTCTTGTAACAGACATTTTAACATTAGATGCGGCACCATTCATCGCCAGGTTCAGTAGCAGCTACAGTGTAAACAAAAGAAGATAGACACACCTATGCTGTCGTCATTATTATAACTTCAGCTATCAAAGAGCAGGTCAGTCAGTCAGTTATGAATTGACTAAAGGAAGTCCTTGCAGCAGGAATGCAGTGCAGAGAAGCTCTTTAGTCTTGCCATGAAGGGCACACGTGCGACTGCATATGTGAGCATCTGAGTGAGCATATTGGGAGTGCACGTTGAGCTCTCCAATCAGTGGAACATCCTATTATGAATTACTGCAGGTGTTGTGTCCACTAGTCTGAAGAATATAGCGAAAATTGTTTATTATGTTGCATTTCAGTACGAGCGACACATCTATCTGGTAAATGCAAAGAAAGTGCTCAACTGGTGCCGCTGACAAAAAAAGTAATTGTGACTAGAAAGCGAGATATAGCCAAGCCAAAACCAAAAAAATGACAAAAACAGAAGTGGTTTTGCTCTGGCGAGGACAAATAAATTGCTGCTTGCTATTCAACCAGTTTAAACTCCACTCGGAAACTCCTCGTTTGCTTTTCATTTATTTTTCGTCTGAGTAGCGACACAGACTTGTTACTCACAGCCGCTGTTACCCTTTGTCGAACAAGCATAAATTTCTGCTGGTGATGTTTTATAGTTTTGCCCGCTTCTAGCACCTTGGTGGTAAGCTGGTTACTGTTACGATTTTGCGGGACTTTTCTTAATTTGAATTCTTGCAGTGTTACCAGACACATAGCTTAGTTGCGAATCGCTAGTTGCGGAGCCATGTCACATCACAATCACACTTTGCAATTGCTGCAAGCATAGTTTGTCAACATATACAGCTTTGGCACATCAGCCATGAGGCTCTCGGCCTGATTTTCAAGCTGGGAAAGGCTGTGTTGAACAGCATCAGTGCAGCCATGAAGCGGACCAAGATTTACAACTATTTCAGCAGTAAATAAATGTGAGAAAGTTGCAAGGTGTTGTCAGTGTGGTGGTCCAACAAGCAAATGCAATATGTAAATGAAAGCTACAATAACGCTTTTGCGATGATGTACACCTTTTTGCGTATTTTAGCCTTAGGATGCCTGTGCCGAAATAAGGTCTGGTTAGAAAATGTAAACACTGTACCCTGTTTATAAGGGACCTCTCATATAACAGACAAAAACTGTTCCCCAGTGTATGTCCCTTGTAAAAGAGTTCAACTGTATTCATTATTCACACAACTGAAGGTGACGCTCACTAGCAGAGCTGAAATTTGTGAAAAGCTGAAATAAACTACATTTTCGCAAAATAGTTAAAGGCTTGTTGGCTTAGGCTAAAAACAATGGATAGACTCTGAAGTAAATACAGCGCTGTGTGCGCGTATTGCCCCTCTGTGCAAAACATTGCGTTGAAAAACCGCGAAAAACTCCTGCATATTGTCACGTAGTGGTGACGAAGTCGACGACACAAATGAAGGGTCGATGATTGCACTGAAGAAACTGTTGGGCTGACTTGCGCCCGCAAAAAAACTAAGCAACGCGGCGGCGGCGATAGCAACAAACGTGCTCGTCGATCGTTGAACAAAGAATGCTCGTCACACTCCTCAACGCTCAATTTAAAGGCTGCACAGAACAATCTAGATAACGTCGCAAACAGCTACCAGTACGGGCTGGAACATTGTGGAAAGACACACAAGTGGCCGGAATCTTCGAGATAGATCTCGGTGCATCTTGCGCTACAACGAAACTGATAAAGGTGTGACTCGCGACATCGAGCATTAACAAACAAAATTACGGAACTGATACGCGATCCAGAATCAGAGTGATAAGCCTGTATGCTGGCGGTTGTTAAAAAACAACAAATACAGTTTTGAAGGTTTCGCGGCAATATTTTCATAAAAAGTACCACAAAAAAGTACAAGTACAAAATGTACTAGTAGTACAAAGTAGTAAAAAGTACAAGCCACACCTGTATCCATCTCCTTCAAGAGTCATTCATAAATCCTCTCCTGATTCGAAAATAGCGCGAAAAGAGCCTATACGAATGCGCTAGATACCCTTTCTCGCCTATGGCAAGATGGCCGCTGCCCGCTGGACCAGGCTTCACTTCCGCGCGTGCGCCGGTAGAGACGGCCTCCACTCTAGCAGTTTTGTTATAACCTCGTTGATCCCAACTAAATTCTGACAGAGTAACAAATTTTAATATACAGTTTGTAGCTGCCATCTTCTGCCAATTTATATGAGTTCCTTAATCGCCTAGCAGTTGCATACTTATTTCCACGATGACAGGTGAAGATATTTCCTTTTACTTATCTTTGACAGTAGACTGGAGTACAGACACAAAATTGAGTCTAGCAAAGAATATAAAGTGTGTCCTCGATTAGCTTCAGTTGCAGGCACTGAATGAACATTGTGTGTGTGTGTGTGTGTGTGTGTGTGTGTGTGTGTGTGTGTGTGTGTGTGTGTGTGTGTGTGTGTGTGTGTGTGTGTGTGTGTGTGTGTGTGTGTGTGTGTGTGTGTGTGTGTGTGTGTGTGTGTGTGTGTGTGTGTGTGTGTGTGTGTGTGTGTGTGTGTGTGTGTGTGTGTGTGTGTGTGTGTGTGTGTGTGTGTGTGTGTGTGTGTGTGTGTGTGTGTGTGTGTGTGTGTGTGTGTGTGTGTGTGTGTGTGTGTGTGTGTGTGTGTGTGTGTGTGTGTGTGTGTGTGTGTGTGTGTGTGTGTGTGTGTGTGTGTGTGTGTGTGTGTGTGTGTGTGTGTGTGTGTGTGTGTGTGTGTGTGTGTGTGTGTGTGTGTGTGTGTGTGTGTGTGTGTGTGTGTGTGTGTGTGTGTGTGTGTGTGTGTGTGTGTGTGTGTGTGTGTGTGTGGCAGAAACACAGAAACTGTGCTTCTGCCACTTCCATAATTAACTGCTACCACATGCATGACTCTACTTAGTGTTGACAGAACTTTAACATGAATTCTAATCATGTTAACATAATTCTAATCTGCAGATTGCTAAATTTTTGCTGGTTACTTTCTTCTTTGCATGAATGAAGGCAGGTCTCCAACTTGTAATTTGAGAAGATCTTCATAATCTGTGTTAGATCGTGATTGCTTTAAGGTGTATCTTCTCTGAAAAGATGGATGCCTTCCATAACTTGGCTTTTGGACAGTACATACAACTTTACAATTTACTTTTTTCGTGAAATCTGGTGCCTTCTGGGGCGAGAGTAAAAATGCTTTTACTAAAACTGGTTGAAAACTATCGCACATGGGCTACGTCAGCATGTTCCAGTTCTATAAAGGCACCAACTTGCTGTGCCCGCACAGTGGCAAGTTTGTGCTTGGCAGCTGCCTCCATTTGCTGCTTGCTTCTCTTGCTAACATGGACTGCTTGTGCAGAAGCTTGCATTTTGTTCTCTACCACTGGAACTAGAGGAGGAGAGGTGTGCACATGCGCTGAGTGACTGTATGGAAAAGGCAGATATTTTTTTCTTAAATAGTGACTGACAAATTCAAGTATTTCAAATTTATATCATGTGCCACCAAGCAATTCTTTGCTTGAGATAAGCATCAGCTTCCTTCTATTCTTTACAGTTCATGCACATTTTACATGTTTGTGTGAATGTGAGTTGCTATGGCACTAGTGTAAAGAAATTAGCCTTTGGCTTACCCAGGTTTGCCCACGGTTTAGTGACCCTGCAGCTCATTTTTGGCATCACATTAATACATTTTTGTAGATCTGTAGTATGTTTTCTTGCTTTCGGCTAAGCCTATCACTGTGGCTCATTTATGAAAATTCTTTTTGCAAACAGTGACCAGATTGTTGCACACAGGGTGATTTTTTAACCGTTTACGAACTTGGTGTTTTGAGAACTATGAGAGATATACATTGGTATGGTCAGAGCAGGTGGGTTTCCCAGCAAGGTGGTCATCAAGTATGTGATAGAGCTGACTGACCAACATTTTCATTTTAACCCTTTGACTGTCGAATATTTAAAAAAAAAAAAAAAGCTCACCTCCAGTGCTGAATTTTTTGAAACGCTATGGATTTAATGCAGCACCTGTTCGGCAAAAACGCCGCGGGACGGAATGCGGCCGCAGTACCCGTACGGCAAAAACAGTATGGAATATAAAATATTGTATTGTAAACTTGGAGGCCATCAACATCAAAGATGAGCCCTAATCCTGTCTTTAAACCTTATTAATTGGCAGTGTTGATTGCAATACCTAATGCCAAAAGTGTCTATTTGAAAGCTGTTGGCTTTCCCACTTTGCATAATTATATGATGTTGTTGCTAAAGATGGTATTTGCTAAGACTGCGTTAACTTCTCTAGCATTGCCAAACACGCAAAAGGTCTGTATTTGAGACTTAAGACTTGCATTAGGTGCCATTTTATAATAGTTAATTGCCTGAGAGCCAGCTCTGAGATTTAAAATGCGCATTTTTGACCTTCTGTAATTCAAACCAAAACTTCCAATTAAGAAAGCATAAAAAAAGGATCCCACTTTTGTCGCTGATAGCCTTCTATCTCATTGTAATATTGACCTTTGAAATTAAAAAAAAATGCATAAAGTTAATTAATCTTAATCTTTTTATAATTAAGATCTACCATCTGGATAATTTCCACCTTACTGTAAAACCGACTTGCATAGACATGTACAGTGGTTTTCAAAAATACACGGCCCACGGCTTCAGTCTGCGGAGTGGCTGCCGGGCCGCACCGCGGCGCTGCTATCTCTGCCCGGCGCTCGGTGCGAGGGTGCCATATGTGACGACAGCTTTCTCCCTCCCTCTCGCACTGTAAAGTAACACGCCTTCGGTACTGTATGTGCGGCGTTCGTCCGTTTCGCCTTTATTCCTCTATGGTTTCGCCGCTGCCACTCGCTACGAAAGAGGGTGCCTGGACTCTGGATATTTGCATCACCGGCCTCGGCGCGCGTTTGCAAATACTGGCGGCCTGCTACCTTCCTCCAACATACCTTCATCGCCGTACGTGCCTCGAGACGCGAAAAACGAGTGTCGTGCCTCTCTTTCGCCGCGCTGTTATCGGACCTATGTTCACGGAGCGTTCAGATGCCGCGCTTTGCAGTGGCGAGACCTTGCTACTTAGTCCGCTTCTCTTGTGCAGTTGTGGCGAAACTAAGTATGACTTTTTTAGAAAAGTAGGCTCTCCTCAATGCAAATTCTTCGAAAGAAGAAATATCAAGTTTATAGCGAACAAATGTTCTAACATTGGCCATTTTGTCTGGTACAGTTGCACTTGGCAAATCGGAGACCATAAAAGTCTACTGTGAATTATGTCAGTGAGAATAAATTTGAACATTATGCTACATTTAATGATATATCACTGGATAGCCTGTCAAGTATGATAACACTGTACTAATTGTGGGTATTAATGAGTTGTCACTACTTTGTAATTTGCGATTAAATATTTCGCTATACCTTCAAGTCATAAATTGTTCGATAGCTATGCAGAGCATAATTGCGCTGGATTAGCTAATTGTACTTTTCAGTTAATCATCGCTCTTTTGTTAATGAAGTCATGCATGGTTGGAAATCTTGTATGAAGTATTATAGCAAATAATGATTGGTAGGTGCTAAACTATTATTGCTAATTTGTTAATGGCAATTAAATATATATGTTGCACTACTACCTCAAGTTAGCTATCATTAAATAGCTTATATCGAGTATTATTGCACAGAACTAATAATAGGCGTTAATTATTTAGTGCTAATTTGGTAATTGCGAATAAACATGTTACACTAAAACCTCAAAATACGTATCATTGGGTAGCTTATGTCGAGTATTATTGCACAGAACTAACAATATGAGTAATTATTTATCACTAGTTTGTTAATTGCGATTAAATATATAATACACTACAACTCAAGCTTATATATCACTTGATAGCACATGTTGAGTATCATTGCACAGATGTACTAGTAGGGGTTAATTAATTATTGCTTATTTGTTAATTCCAAATAAATATATATGTTACGCTACAACCTGAATTTGTATATCATTAGATAGCTTATGCAGAGTATTATTGCACAGAACGAATAATGGGTGTTACTTAATTATCGCTAAATTGTGAATTGCAATTAAACATTGAGTGCAATGCTAAATGTTCGAGTTATATATCTTTAAATAGCTTATGTTGTGTATAATTGTACCCCACTATCAAGAAAGATCAGTAAAGATTACAGTATCTTGCTCTTAATTAGACTAAATCTGGTGTATTGTGGCGAACTGTGTCTATGACGATAACAGATTAGCGATAAATGATTAACCCATATTATTATTTTTGCGCAATAATACTCGACATAAGCTATCCAGTGATATATAACTTGAGGCTGTAGTGTAATATATATATATTTAATCGCAATTAACAAATTAGTTATAATTAATTAACGCCTCCCATTATTTACCTGACATAATACTTTAATTAAGTTTTCCAACCATGCATATTGCATATTTAGTTACAATTAAAAAGAGGGCAATAATTATTTAAAAAGTACTATTAGCTAGTCCAGCGCAATTACTATCCAACAATTTATGACTTGAAGGTGTAGCAAAATACTTATTCGCAATTTACAAATCAGTGACAACTCATTAGTACCCACAGTTATTACAGTGTAATCCTACTTGACATAAGCTATCCAGTGATATATCATTAAATGTAGCATAACGTTCAAATTTATTCACACTGAGATAATTCCCAGTAGATGTTTAAGATCTCCGATTTGTCCAGTGCAAGTATACTAATGGTGGAACACTTGTTCCCATTAAACTTGCTATTCCTTCTTTCGAAAAGTTTGCATTGAGGAGAGAAATCTTTTCTAGAAAAGTCATACTGAGTTTCGCCACAACTGCACAAGAGAAGCGGACTGAGAAGCAAGATCTCGCCACTGCAGAGCGCGGCATCTCAAAGCTTCGTGGACATAGGTCCACATAACGGCGCGGCGAGAGAGCCACGGAACTCGTTTTTCGCGTCTCGATGCACGACCGCCTATGAATGTATGTTGGAGCAAGGTAGTAGAGCACCAGTATTTGCAAACGCACGCCAATCGCCCACGTGGTGAGCGCCGAGACCGGCGATGCGAACACCTTCAGTGAGTGAGTGAGTGAAAAACTTTATTGAGTAGAGATAAGGGAGGGGGGTGCGTAGGTGGGAGTCCCTAGTCCAGGACTCCAGCGGCTGCCGCTGCTATCCGCGCCCGTGTCACGCGGGATAATTGGGCCTCTAGTCCAGAGCTGGATAGGGCAGCCTTCCACCCCTCAATTGTTGGCACTGTATTTGTGTCATCTGGAGGCCCCAAATGCATATATTGCGGGAAGAAGGCAGACCTGCACCACATGGTGTGGACCTGCCCACACAATCCTCCAAATGACCCGAACATCCTACGAACATCCAGTGTCCAGACGCCCTCTTTCGTAGCGAGCGGCAGCGGCGAAACAAATGGTCGAACGCCGCACATAGTGTTTAGAAGGCGTGTTACTTCACAGCGCGAGAGGGAGGGAGAAAGCTGTCGTCACATATGGCACCCTCGCGCCGAGCGCCGAGCAATGATAGCAGCGCCGCGATGCGGCCCGGCAGCCGCTCCGCGTACTGAAGCCGTGGGCCGTGTATTTTTGAAAACCACTGTACCTCTCATATTTTGTGAAACAGAAGTTTTTTAATAGCTAAAAAAATTGCCCTGTATGGGACATATGACCGACATATGTGACATATTTCTGGGGCATATCTGTGTTTTTTGAGGAAGAAAACTGACTGCAGTAGTTCTGTGGCATTGTCATTGTTCTCTTTGCTTATTGTAATTCTACTGGACATCTGATTTGCAGGATAACATGAGCAAAAGGTTGAAAAAAAAGCCAGTACAGTTTACAAGAATTACTGCAGCAGTATTACTAGTCTGAATTAGCCTGAAACACGGTTTACTTACTGACTCAAGTCCCATGACTTCAGAAGCAATAATAGTGTTGCAGAGCATACAAACTTGAATAGTTAATTTCTCAAATGATAGCATTTGTTTTGTTTTTTTAGCTTTAAAATAACTGTTTTTCAAAGACACATCAGATACTATTCTCTGGCTACTCTAGTTTTGATGTGCTATGGCAGTGGTGAGTAGCAAGAGCACTGCCTGGTGTCGAATATTCAGAATGGGCACTTACAGGGTCTGTCCTGAAAGTAATGAGATTAGTTGTGGTATTGCGAGCTTATCAGCGTGATTAGGAAACAGATTTTGGGGTGTGGCGAGTTCATCTGGGTTTGAACAGGCGAAGCAAGTGGATGGGCTTGAGCGTGTACCTGTTTCGCAGCTGCGTCAAGGAAACTGAAGCGAACTTCAGAATAACAATACACAGTGGAATTTTGCAATAAACTGGAGAAGTCACTTACCAGGGTGCTCATCCCAATCAAGGCAATGATTCGATGGGCTGATTGAGGCTGTTCTAATGTCACAAAGCATTTACAGACAACGGTGAAGACATCCAGCCTAGCAACAACCCAGGCGCTCGTCAATGACGGCTACGGGCGGTGGTAATGATTGTGTGCATGTTTTAGTGAAAAATGATCTTAGTATAAGTGTTGTCATGACTGTAGAATCTTAAACTATTCTGCAATCATACAGACACTTATACGCAGATTGAGTTTCAATAAAACACGTGCACTATCGTTACCGGCGTCCGTAGCCATCGCTGACGGGTGCCCGGACCGTTGCTGGGCTGGACGGCTTAACAGCCACAGCCGTCTGTAAATGCTTTGTGCCATTTTAACAGTCAGTCAGAACATCGCATCATCGCCTTGATCAGGACGAGTGCCCCAGTAGGTGAGTTCCAAACTTCATTGTGTATCGCTGTTCTGAAGTTCGCTTCAGTTCCCTCGACAGAGCTACAGAATGGGTACGCGCTCAAGCCCATCCACTCACTTCGCTTGTTTGAAACCAGCTGAACTGGTCATAAAGTACTTGCACATCTCCCAGAACCGCACCACTCTCCCTGTCCTTAACTTCAGCTTTTCAACTCAAGTTCTGCCTGAGGGAATTTCATTAGCTGCGCTGTCCCCGATGACTGATTGTGCCATTTCAGCTCTGTCTACAGATCATACAACTGCCGTCCCTGCCAACAACTCCTCGTCGTCCACATCGCGCCCTGATCTGCTTAACAGCGTGATTGCAGCTGATCTGCAACCTGAATTCGCCGCTGAGTTACACAAGCTTTTGTTTACCTACAGTGACCTTTTTGACTTCGGTACCCGCCTATTGGGTCAAACGACAGTTGTCACCCACCGCATTGACACCGGTGACTCCAGTCCTATTCACAGGCGGCCCTATCATGTTTCGCTTGCCGAGCGACGTGTCATTCAAACGGAGGTCGAAAAGATGTTAGCGAACGACATAATCGAGCCTTCCAGTAGCCCCTGGGCATCTCCTGTCGTGTTGGTCAAGAAGAAGGATAACAGTTGGAGATTCTGCGTTGACTACAGTCATTTGAATAAGATAACCAAAAAAGATGTATATCCTCCTCGCATCGACGACGCGCTTGATAGTTTGCACGGAGCCAGCTACTTTTCATCCATCGACCTTCGTTCCGGCTACTGGCAGATTTCTGTCGACGAGAGAGACTGGCGTTCATCACCCCTGACGGCCTCTATCAATTTAAAGTCATGCCTTTTGGCCTATGTAACGCCTCTGCAACTTTCGAATGGATGATGGACTCGTTGCTGCGCGGCTTCAAGTGGACAACTTGTCTTTGTTACTTAGACGACGTCATTGTTTTCTTGTCCACTTTTGACAGCCACCTCTCTCGCCTTTCTACCATTCTCGAGCTATTCCGCCGCGCCGGCCTTCAACTCAACTCAAAGAAATGCAGTTTCGGCCATCGAGAAATCAAAGTCCTTGGTCACTTGATTAATGCTTCCGGCGTTCAGCCTGACCCTGACAAGATATGTGCCGTCAGAGATTTTCCCACTCCGCGTTCATCCAGCGATGTCCGAAGCTTTATTGGCCTATGTTCCTATTTCCGACGATTCGTCCTGAACTTCGCAGTCCTTGCTCGTCTGCTCACCCAACTCCTCAAGAAAGACGTTTCATTCTATTGGGGGCCTGAACAAGTTGCAGCTTTCTCAGAGCTTATTGCTGCTCTAACTACTCCACCAGTCTTGGCCCACTTCAACCCTTCCGCCAATACTGAACTCCATACCGACGCAAGGGGCCATGGAATAAGAGCTATACTTGCTCAGCGACACCACGGCCATACAAGGGTGATTGCGTATGCCAGCCGCCTCCTCTCAACACCCGAACAAAATTATTCTATCACAGAGCGAGAGTGCCTGGCGCTTGTCTGGGCTATTACGAAATTCCGCCCTTATTTGTTTGGCCGCCCTTTTACTGTCATAAAGACCATCATGCCTTGTGCTGGCTTTCTTCTCTCAAAGATCCTACTGGCCGTTTGGGGCGCTGGGCACTACGATTACAAGAATACACCTTTTCCGTCGTCTACAAGCCCGTCCGACTTCACCAAGATGCAGACTGTTTGTCACGTCATCCCGTCGACTCGCCTAGTCCTGCAGACTCTGACGATGATGCATGTGTCTTGTCTGTCTCGGCCTTTGCTAACATTGCCAAGGAACAACACTTAGATCCTTCTCTGCATTCCATTATCCTCCGTCTTACCTCCGACCGCCCTGACCCATCTCTCGCCTTATTTGTGCTCCACGAGAACACCCTATACCGACGTAATATGCGACCAGATGGCACAGACCTTTTGCTTGTCGTTCCCCAACACCTGCGTTCCACTATCCTTGAACAGTTCCATGATGCTCCCACGTCTGGCCACCTGGGTGTCTCTCGCACATACGACAGCCTGCGCCGACGTTTCTACTGGCCGGGGCTCTACCGCTCTGTCCAGCAGTGCATTGCCGCATGTGAACTGTGTCAGCGTCGGAAGAAGCCCGCAATTTTGCCTTCAGGTCATATGCAGCCGATACCTATACTGACTGACCCATTTTCCCGTATAGGCGTTGACCTCCTTGGCCCCTTTCCAGTTTCCGCCTCGGGGAACAAATGGATCGCCGTCTCCACCGATTACGCTACTAGGTACGCTATTACCCGAGCCATCCCGACCAGCTGCGCCACAGACGTCGCTGACTTCCTTCTAGAAAATATGCTTCTTCATCATGCTGCTCCTCGTGAACTACTGACTGACCGTGGCTGCTGTTTCCTGTCGCAAGTGGTTGACGAAATTCTCCATTCGTACTCTGTCCGCCACAAATTCACCACCGCCTATCACCCCCAGACCAACGGCCTCACGGAACGTCTAAACCGTACCCTCACAGACATGCTGGCCATGTATGTGTCTGACGACCGTCGAGATTGGGACGTTCATCTCCCTTTTGTGACATTCGCCTACAATTCATCTGTCCATTCTACCGCTGGATACTCCCCATTTTATTTATTATTTGGCCGACACCCGTTACTACCCTTCGATACCTCCCTACCCGCGGCAGGTGCTACCAGTACTTGCTCCAGTAATGCCGTCGCCCGCGCTCATGATGCCCGCCGGATAGCTCATGCCAGGCTCTCTGCATCCCAAGACTCCCAAAAGTTCCGGTACGACAGCCGCCACCGTGATGTCCACTGCATTCCTGGATCTCTCGTTTTGCTGTGGCTCCCGTGCCGTCGAGTGGGCTTGTGTGAAAAACTTTTGCCCCGTTACACTGGCCCTTACCGTGTTTCACGCCCCGTGACCGGTGTCACCTACGAAGTTGAATCTGTGTTTCTGAAGTCTCCGTCCACAGCACCAACCTCCGAAATAGTCCATGTGACCCGTCTAAAGCCCTATTATCAACATTCTATTTCGCTAACATAGACCACACTAGGACTGTGCTTTTCCCGCGGGGGGGTAGTGTTACTTAGCTGTATTCGCTGTTCGTGATGAGGATGAAGAAGTGAAAAAGACTCCGAGAGGACGACGACGCTCATTGTTGTGAAATTAGTGCCCTCATCAACGTTAGTTGTGCAGACAGCTTTTGGACTGTAAATCTTCCACGTAACAATATTGTGAAGTTTGAAGGGTTCCCCCCCTCCTCCAAAACTGGCTTCTCAATTGCGCTGATAGGCACGCAAAGTCATGACTAGTCTCGTTACTTTCAGGTCAGACCCTGTATACTGTGGAATTTATTTCATATCTGTGCTGGCCAAGGAAAGGCATGCACAGTGAAGCTGTCATTTTATACACTGTAGCTAGAATCCAGCTTCTTGGTCTGCACTAGTTTTCGCAAGTCTCCAGCAGGTCGTTAGTTTCAGCAGTTAGTGAGAATTTACTTTATTGGGTGACTAGATATTCGAGAAGCATGTGCTAGGTGACTACCAGCAGTACTGCTTTAATTTTGTCACACAGCATGGGCCAGCTTAATAAACCGAAGGGCTGACTTCGCAAACTGTTTAGTGCTGAGCTGTACCCGACTCGTGGCAAAAATTTCTTCCCAAAATTTTTCGTCTGTCTTTTACATCAATGCAACTTACATGTGAGAAAAAAATTATGTGCCACCACATTTCAGCTGTTTCTGAGCCAACTGTGTTTGAAAAAGAAAAAATGTATATAATAAAAGAAAAAAAAATGAGTTTATTTTTAAAACATTACCTTATAGGTAGAATCTCATTATCTCGTCATAGCTGGACTCCAGTCCAGCCATATTTTTAGAAATTTCTATTTTATTTCAGTGTCTGTTCTATCAGCGTCACAGCTGTCTGGCTTTGCACACGAGGTGTGTTATTGTCACCATAACATTGCCTGTAAGGCAGAAGAGCTACGATGCTCCATGCAGGAACCATTCAACAGGAGACAGTTCAGTGATAGTTCAAAAATGACCTTGAACTTCCGGGAAAGCACAAAGCAAAAGCGGTCCATGTCCACACTGCCATGTGTCACTCCACTAAGCAGTGAACGAAGTCACATATTTGATGTTTTATTATATTGAGCAAGCCAGAAGCATCAAAATTCTTGAGCTTATAATTTCTCCTGGTGGTTAGCTTTTCGTTTAGGTAACACGAAAAGCTTTAACGGAGGACTCATTTTTTTTTGTCACAGATGAATTCTGTGCAGTGGTCACTGCAGACTTTAGATGTACTGAACTGCTATGAAAAGGGCACGGTCACTTCGAAAGAATTAAGCATGCTATAGTGCTCGAGGATCGTTAGTACACTGCAGTTGTTACAAGAGTGTATTTTCATTCCACACTGTAGCGAAGCTGTATCCTTAGCACTTTTTTGTAGCACTCGCTCAATGCATAAGTGCTTTTTGTGCACTTTTGCGACGTGTGTGATTTTTTTGCGAGAAAAGTAATGTTTGTAAGAGAGTGTTACTTACAAAGTGGTGTGAAAATATAGTGTAGTATTTTAACACTGCTATTGATGTACTCTATTACAATAACCATATCCATACTACTTGTATCATTCCAGTCTTCAGAAGCTGATATGGATGGCTCACAGAACATTGAAAAAGCCTTCTGCATTGATGAATCTAGTTTTTCCTCAACTGGCACCAGAATGGAAATGGAGTCTACACATAGCTATCCGGACCCCGACACTTTTCTTAATAACGTAAGTTTGCTACTTATTGTGGGCATGTGTTTGATGCTGCTTAATATGGATCACCTGATATTGCAGAGATGCATTAACCCATGCTATTTTGCCAGAATTTTATTATTGCAGGAGCTTAGTTGAAAAGACTGTATCTGGGGCAGAAGCACTTCTTAAAACGTTTTTTTTTTTTTTCATATGGTTTTTCTTTCTTTAAGAATGTGCTATAACAATAGATTTCTTTCTTTACATTTGTAGCTTGAAAGCTGACTTTTTAAAGCCTTCGTTAAGTCTTGTGAACTGGTTAGCGAAATATTCATTATGAGTGGAGTTACGATGCCTGTGGGGATATTGCCTGCATGTGGCTGTGTATGTTGAGGTGGACCTGTGCACCAAGCACATCATCATCCGGCTAGCTGGTCCCAACATTAGAAGAGAGCACAGATTGATTAGACCCAGATAAGAGATTGAGTTGCGCTTATTAGCCCAAGGTAGGCCAGAGGGGTTGCAGTGCACTGCCTTGTGTAATTCAGCTAAAAAAAAAAAAACAATTTGGCCAGTGGTTGCACCCACCACTCCATCAGTGAAATAAAAGGTCTAGGTTCATGCCAGAAGTGCTGTTGTCTTCTTGTTTGCTATTTTCCAAGAATGTGTGGTTATGAAGCATGAATCAGTACAGACCAGATCACCAGCCAATTTGGTTATAGCTTATTGCTGCCGTAATGCAACCACAGGATTAATCTTGAATAGTCCAAGCTGAAAATTACCAAAAGACAATTTGAAAGGAAATGAGATGAGGGATTCATAATGAAAAAAGCTGGGGTTGTTAACCAAGCAAAATGTCCATTTGGCCGCTCCACACAATGGGAGGGAGAAAAGAGAGGGAGAAAACCCTCCCTAATAGATTGACGATTAAGTGCATGCTCTAAATCTCCTGGACATGTAGCACCAGACAGCGCTGGTCAGCCAGTTGGTCCGACACCAGCCAGATACTCCAGGTAGGATGGAGAGAGGCGGGAAAAATGCTGCGACATTGGCCTTGTTCAAGAAGAGACCTTTAGTTTACCGCTGCCGCTGAACCGCGGCCATCTACTGCTACTGCGTCCCGTCAGCACAGCACGCTCTGATCAGTCCCTGTACGCGGAGTCCGCCGAAATTTGACAGAAATGTCTGTCGTCCTCAGGGTGATCTGCGCATGCGTACTGACGCTCGCGGGGTAGCAGTAAACGGTAGCAGTACTGCAGTGCTTCCATTTGTCGCCATTTACGGGAAACTGTTATGGTGGTGCTCAGTGATAGAAGTGCTGCGCTGTTTGCGCTGGTATTCAGTTTTAGCAAAGAATTGTGCCGCGAATGTGCCGAATTGAGTGGAGCTATTGTGGTGAAACTACAACCGCTGAATCATCATGGTCATTATCAAAGAAAAAATGAAGTCAAGCATTCGAGTCATGCATGAGTTGTACACGAGTTGTCAAGTCTGAGTCTGGCAGTCGGGCATGGTGGCGTCGCGTGTTGACGAACGTTTGTGGGTAAGCGATCATAAATATCGGCAATAACATTAATCTGCAAGAGGAACGGAGCTCTCTGGTGCCTGACAGATGCAGAGCACTTCGGGCAGTGCAGGTGGAAGCGGCGGCGTTCGATTGCTCGCTCCCTTTAACAGAGTAGAGTAGGCAAGTTAGATAGTGTAGATGCGGAGAAATCATTTAATGCAACTATAATACAACTGTCTAGAGGTGTGTTCTATGCGGTCATTTCCACTTGGGCTTCGGGTGGGTGTTTGCTTTCCTGCCTAGGGTAGATTTGCTGACCCTTACGTCAGGAGCAGATCTTGGCATGCTTACTCTTTTGGACATTTAAAATTACGGCTTAGGCTGCCGCATTCTGCAGCGTGTAGCGGCAGAATCTTTTAGTTTGTTTCAGTGAAACTTTCGTTGCCGGTGTTACTTTCTCGCCTTCGTTGTGCGGGATCGCCGACACAGCGGCAGCAGATTCAAGTCCTTCAGACATTGGTTAGATTGGGCAATAATAAAAAATAAATGCCCTGCCCGCACAGTCATTCGACACAACGGGCTAGTCCATCAGACAGTGCGAAGCGACATTTCGAGCCATTTCAGCGCGGCGCAGACCGTTGCCCAACGCTTTTTCCGGCCGAGTCTTCCAGCATGTCTATCGCCACGTGGCCACATGTCTTCGTGTGTGCGCGTGTGTTTGTGCAAAGGCTTGCAATCGCGGAGCTTGATGGAGAGAGTTATCACCAGTGGCTAGTGAGACGTCGCATTGCCGGCGAATGACTCATCTATTTTGTTCTGGACTAGAAATGCATGGGCCGACGCGTGTTCTTCTTTGGGTCCATCCAGACACCTGTTGTGTGAATGTGTCAGCTTTATTTCTGGGGCTGTGCTTATCTGGCTGTTTACGTGAGTCAACGTTAAAGGTAATTCCTGCGATGCCTCATATTTGTCGAGACTGACTGACTGGTGCTTTCCGCGGTAACCTGAGCTTCTAGGCCAACACTACTCATGGGGCTTGCATGCAAAATACTTTGCAACGATTGGCATCACTGCCTTCATTGAGAAGAATTTGAGACCTCTCCACTTTGGGAGGAACCTTCCTTTCTGGGGGAAAGTAGTACACCGCAAAGAAGGTAGCATAGTTTTTATACCGCGGCAAATGGTCTTCGTTAGGCTAGCGCTACTCGTGGGGCTTGCAAGCAAAATGCCTTAATGGTCATCAGTGCCTTCATTGAGAAGAATTTGAGACCTCCCCACTTTGGCCTTTTTCTGGGAAAGTACTACACCGCAAAGAAGGTAGCATAGTTTTTATACCGTGGCAAATGATTTTCGTTAGCTTCATAAGTGATGTGTAAGAACGTAAACTATCACGCTGTTCCTTCGGCCACTAGTCGCTGAAGTGTTTAGCGCCGACTCCATATACAGGATGGTGTGCAATTACATGCGTGTCATAGAATGCGTCTTTCAGGTAAACCGCTGAATCCTTGTAGCACAAATTTTGCACAGGAATGACATTTGATCATTAGTTATTTTTTTTTATATTAAACTTGCTTGGGGATACTTGCCTCCAGTAGCGTAGGCTGGAATTCTTGAGTGGGGGGGAGGCACTGACGTTACTGCGTGGTCAGTCTCCTCCGTATCGAGCTACCTGCCCCTAGCTACCTAGCTGTCGCCAATGGGCCACTTCTCAACTGCGCCATAAATGCTGCTTGCTGGGATGCAAGGACTGCATGGAAGAATAATAGCACCCAGGGCTTTCACTCCATCTAGTATCATCCCACACATGTATTTTTACAAACGAAAATTGTTTAATTTAGCTAATGTAGAACTGAAAGTGCACCACAGCCAGTTTCCCAGACATGCAAATAATGTTAGTTTGAATATAGTCTTCCTGATGGACCCGTAGTTGAAAAGGTTACCTGCAGTTCTATCCAGATGCCTATAATACTGATTATAATGTTGCATTTGCATACTGAGCAACTGGGGTCTTACAAATACAGTCGTGCCCCGTTAATATGACCCCCGTTAATATGGACGACCCGAATTATGGACAGTTTTTCTGGGGACGAAACCTTTTCAATGTATTTATGCCTCGTTAATATGGAAACTCTGTCTGGACAATGGACAGGGGAAGAATGCATACGGCCCACTTGGGCCCATGTATTTTTGTCTCGTTAATATGGACAGTGCTTGAAAAAAAGCACAGGAGTGCAAAAGCAAGTTAAAGAAGGGCGCGCCGCCTGCAAACCTACGCGACAGCCGATACGGCGGGATGCCTGAACGAGTCACGTGGGGTTGGAACGAACCGAAGCGGGCATGTTGACGTTTTAGGAAGGGGGGGGGCAAGAGCGGAGAGGAACGTACACATCAAACCGAGGGTCAGCGTAAGAACGACCCCGAAAGGGGGGAACCAGGAGATTTCTGGGTGCAGCGGAAGTGCCGCCTCAGTCGGGAAAACGGCAACATGTGGTTGCAATAAATTCTGCTGAACGTGTACAGAGAGGCCGGTAAAAGCGTAAGAAAGAAATGACAGGAAGAAAGACAAGTGCCTACAGTGGTGATGGGAACTGAAGTTTTCTTTCCCAAAGCACAATGTGTGTTCCATGAAGCCGTTAACGCTTTTCGGTGAGAGTTAAGACACTCGCAAAATAGAGCGACAAAAGAAAGGCGACATACGAACATGCAACCGGGATCGGGCGTCCCTTCCTGGACACGCTTCCCTCTCATGCTCCTGGTTTTCGTCCCTGTTGCACTGCCGAACTGCCACAGTTTGCACAACAGGCGGTCTGCATGTCGGCTTCGCTTTGAGTCAACGTTGCGGCATTGACTAAGTTTGAGCTCTTCGTAGTCGGCTAGCCGTCGTTCTAAACTGTACTTCAGCTTGCAGTGTTTGTTTTATAGGAACACATAGAAACGGCGCCAAGAAGATGGGATGTTCGATAGCCCTCTGCATAGCAGCATGCCAACTTGACTTCCTTGCTTCCTTACGGAAACAGTACAAGGCAAAAAAAAAAAAAAAGAATCAGAAGAACGGAAAGGCCGAAAGGTTAACTAGGCAAAAAAGTGCAAAGCATCAGGAGCCTGTAACTTTCAACTTGAGTCTGGCTTTTGGCATGACGGGAGTTAAACGCAAAAGAACAGAGCTTAACGTAGGCGCGAAGAAATCTGTGAATACAAGCGGCAAATGCCATCTCAGTCAATCCAAGCCGTGAGGGACTAGTATCGACAGCTCAGCTGTTTCCTCGCCTCAGGAGAATCTCAAGCAGCTACTTAGCGGCTACTTTGCTCAGTGACGAGACAATTTTGGAAGTGGCGGTGAGTAGAGAATCGGACGCCGATTCATCGGCCAGTGAGGAGTTTGTGCTCGAAAGTTCGACCAACAGAAAGTCCACCATCACGCGTGTCTTGGTAAGCGAGTCGCTTCAGACTGCACTACAGTTTTTCGAAGACAACAATGACAAGGATAATGCACTCAAAATTGCCGTTGTTCTGTGAAATCTTGAGTCTAGTGAACACCGTTATGTACAAAAGCAGTCAATAATTTCAATTCTTTTTTCTCAATAAAATCCTTTTTGTTTTTATTCATGACTCGTTATTATGGATGACTCGCTTTATGGACAGTTTTGGTTGGAAACCAAAGTGTCCATATTAGCGAGGCACGACTGTAGACGCATCCTTTCAACAGGCCACTTTGACAGGCTTTCCTCTGGAGCATTCACGTTCTCGTTAAACAATATTCAGTGCTAACAAGGGCCCTGAGAGAAGGCAGCGGCATCAGAGAAGACTGGCTTGCAGCCACTGCACATGTGGCATCACGCTCCCTCCTAGTTTTTTTTTCCTCCATGCATCAGACCTCACTGTGTGCTTTGTCAGCTTATATGATAGTGTTGCGTGTCCCTTTTTTTATGGTCTGATGTAGAACTTAAAACATACTGCACCTTTCACGTTTTTATTTGCACCTCAGTTGTCATTTTGAGTGTGAAAAAAACATTGTAGACAGTCCATATTGATTTCGAGTGCCGGTGGTTGCTTTGGTGTGCCGTGTGTGACAGTACAAAAAATTTTTTGGGAGGGCTGAAGCCTCATAAACCCTCTCCCTGCTATGCCCCTGCTTGCCTCATTTGATCGGAAGAAGTCTGGTGTTTGCATTGTGTACATGTGGCGGCTGCGAAGCAAAACAAGCCACTGCCCAAGCAATAGCAGCGCTGGCTCCACCTTGTTGCAATGCGAGCTTAAATAGATTTATTATGATACACAAACAAAACTCTTCAAATTTATGGCAGTTTTAACCAAACTAAGTTGCATTCAATTTGGGTTGGAAAAAGTCTTTCGAACACCCCTTATTTAACATGCTCGGGCACGGCCAGGGGCTCTTTAAGGCCGTTTTAGTTACTTATACCCAATATTAAGGGAAGGTGCAAAGATGGCTTTAACTACCATATCTGCAAAGTGTGCATGTTTACTTAAAATGGGGTACTTCAGATATACTTATAACCATTGGAGTTGTGTGCTAAAATCTGAGAGAAAAGGTGCAAAGCATTTTCTAAACACAGATCTTGCTAGCATGTTTGATGTGGTTAAATCTTGGGCACAAAGCTCACATTTAGTTTGTGTACATTTACTTTATTGCTTGCATTGTATTTGCATGCAACAACAAAGGCAGGACATATTACAGTATTGGGCACCTTGGTAATCTTTCCTTCATAGTTCTGCGTAGGCTGTGCTATGCTCCTTTTTTTTATTTTATTTTTTTTACATTGCTCACCTTGGATAACCAAACGTTTCAATTCTGGCTTCTTCAGGTTCCAACATCTGAATCGAACATTGTATGGGGTTCACCCAACACCAGCACAGTGCCGGAGACACCGCCCGACACGCCACCTACCCAGAGCGGCTCAAGCACCCCTCCACATTTGCATGATTTCCCATATACGGCAGGTGTAGTAGCTTCATCGCCCAGTACCTCGGAGCCTGACCATGTACAAGTTTCACTGGCACAGCCTCGACTAGCAGTGCCATTGGTGAAGGTGACTTCACCCACGACTGCAGCGGAAACAGGTAAAGGTCACTGAAGCATGAATGGAAAGGGTGCTTCAAGAAATCAGCTGACATCAGAGCTGAAGGGCAGAAATTGATATGTGTGGTTCTTTAACACAGAAGATATTCCGAAATGGCACATATTTGAAAGAGATAAGCAATAAGAGCTATTAAACCAGGCCCCTAGTTCAAAGATTTGAAAAATTCAGTGCAGGATAAGAGCAGCATTACGTTGTGTTTGTAACCATGAGGCTGCAACTTTGCTGGGATGGTGTTGTAAATAAATGTTGGTATCATGTCACATTCTTTAATAACGAATTTTTGTAAGCAAAGCTTTTTTCTTAACTCCTTACTTTCTTCAAGGTTCTGAAAGGCAACTTTTGACCTTCTCTCTTCACTGGTGACTTTTCAGAGCGTTTAGAATACACGCACAAAAAAAAAAACAAAAGGAATTACTTGCAAGCATGTTTGAACCAACAGTGTGGCAATTTTCACTATGGCCTGAACTTGTTATAAACTTTGTTTTTATTAATTGAGATGCTGCAGTTATATTGCAGTAGAACCCCTTTACAGTAAAGTCACTCTGATCTGCAAAAAACTTTACTATATCAGGGTCTTTACTATATGAAGTGTAGGTGATAACAGTTCGCCCTGAAGATGCTGTCAGGAAATGGCTACTTACTAAACATGCTTTGTTGATTTATAAAACAAACTCTAAAAACCTTCAGTGTCTTTATTATTGCCTCTTTCTGCAATACTTCTTTTTAATTATGATTTTTTGTTTACATCTCTTGAAAGTACCTTTTTAGCATGAATGGAACATGGCTACAAATACAACTGATTGTGATTTTATGTGAAAACTAAAACCTTGCAGGAACGTGGCATTGTCTTCTGCTGTTTCTGTCTTTTAAGAGGCAATAGATAAGAAATGCATGCGACAGTCAAGCACTGCAAATCTGCACATGCCACGCTTTCACTTCTACTGCTGCCTCGTGCTTTCACTGCACAGTAGTGTGAACATTCGGTTCTTTTTTCCTGTCCCTTCTTTTGGCATCACTTTTACTTTCTGAGCGGACCATGCTGCCATCTTTTCATGTTCATAGCTAGCTTTAGATGTTTTTTTTTTACCTACGTGCCGCATGCTTTCCCTCACGGCTCCAAGGTAAAGTTGGTGTCTCCTTAGGGTTCCTTAGGGTTGGTGAGTCTGGCGGTAAAGCCATTCAGAAAAAATAACATTCAGTGCTGTTTTCTTTTTTTTTTTTCTTAGAGAAAAATTTTTTCTAGCGATCCTAGGTAGCGCGCGTGTGGCTGTCATTTCATAGAAAGTTTACTGTAGCGGGTTCTGCGGTAGCGCGCGTGTGGCTGTCATTTCATGGAAAGTTTACTGTAGCGGGTTCTGCTGTATTGAAACTTCAGTAGCCCAATTCTCTTTTGTCTTTGTTAGGCTGATACTTAAAGGACTATAGACACCAAAATTTTGGTGGCATTTTTCTTCTTGTTAATGATGTGTAAGCCATTACTGTATATCGATCCGGACGCAGTTTTCGCTTACAACCGCTAAATAATTTATAATTGAATTTTCTTTTCTCACCAGTTTCGGGTTCGATATTCGAGAGATGGCTGTGACGTCACAATCATGTCTTGATGCTCGGCATGAAAAAACAGTGATATAATCGCTCATTCTTCACTTGTAATGATTCCTGTCCTTGAAGCAGGCTGGCTTTATCATTGTAGTGAATTCAAATGACACAGCAATGATTATATCACTGTATCTTCATCCCTCGCATGACCTAGACTTGACTGTGACGTCGCAGTTATAGCTCGGCTGTTGAAACTGAAACCAAAACAGGTGAGAAACGAAATTTGATTATAAATTTTTAAGCCGTCATAGGCGAATGTGACGTGGTGATCTGTGTAGTAATGTTCTAGGCATCATTACAAATGATAAAACACGAACACAAAAATTGGGTGTCTGTAGTCCTTTGGCTGATATTGTCTTTTTGTTTTAAATTTTCTGTGAATTATTGCTCCATGCAGTGCTTGGCATCTAAGCGACATGGTACATCTGAGTGCCATTGTGTGCCACTCAGTAGTAGGGCACACAGGTGGGGCAGTGCTGTAAAGGAATGTTGCTCTGCAGATGACATCACCGAGTATAAAGCTTCCGCGTAAACATTATGATGATAATTAGGCGTAGTTAATTAAAAAATCAAAGCGGCAAATCTTTCTTCAAATGCACCATGTGCTGCCTAAATGTTTCCAGAACAGTCTTTCCTATTATGTTGCTAAATGTGCACTGTTATTGTAAGAATTCCTGTGATTGTCCCAGTTTGTTGTATGCCAGGCACATATTTTGAAAGCACCGCAGGGGCACCTGTGCATATGTAGATGATCAATTGTGATGCCATGATTTCCTGAGCACAAGTAGGCTCAGCCCATTCATGTCTAGCTATGCGTGGCATTTGGCTGTGTCCAGGATAAAGAGGATCCTAGATATTGGAAGTAATAGCAGGGAGGGTAGCTTTTTGGTGAAATTTCATATATTCCATTGCGTTTTCATACGGCTGATACAACTCTATTTCTAGATGGGTTTGGAAAGTACAATCGCGAAAATGTACGAAAAACTTTCGTGGTTTGAAATTTTTCTCCGAGAGGCAGCGAAGTCCTAGCTGGAGGCATGGCCGTCTCCAGCGTAATTCCGTCTCCTCACTGGTAGGGTTCCGCAACTTCTTTCTGTCACTGGTTGCCTCTCAGCGGGTTAAGTGGCGATTGTTACCGAGAGGTGTGTCTGAACGCAACCTAAAGGTAACATACTCACTAAAGGCAGGAAATGATTACATTGAAAATAAATAAATAGTGTTAGCGTTGTCATGCTATTGTCTCATGGCTGTGTTCACGGTTGGTTTTGTGGCTATTAAGAAATAAAAACATCACATAATGCAACCTAAAGGGGAATACTCCGCAGGAAAGATATTGGTAGCTTATTTTAATGTTGCAATTTAAAAAACAAATTCAGAATAAAAGTTACGAACACAGGATTCGAACATATATTTTATTCGCTAGGTGCTCAGGTATGTAATGTTAATCCATTGCGCCACTGAGGCAACAAGAATGGCAGGCTTTCAATGCGCTCTTATTCATTTTTACAATTTTTCCGCTATCTGTCGCCAGGTGGCGCTGCTCAGGGGACCAAACCGTTGAGAGAACAGAATCACTCCTGTCTCCAGCTAGGACTTTGCTGCCTCTCGGTAACGTTCATAGCGGTAACGCTCATGGCTGATTACGTGCCAAGATGCTATGCGCAGATAGCACCTGTGTGTGTTTTTTTTTTTATGAGATCTCTTGAGCGGTTGACCCCTCTGAAGGTTTTATGTGACCTTCAAGGCTTTGCCATGGGCGTGGATCTAAGCGATAGAACTACAACTAGCTCCTTTCCACAAGTTTCAGGAAAGCTTGCTTCTGGATATTGAGAAATAGGCTCCTAGCGCCCAGTGATGGAATACTTAAAAGTGCTATATAAAAGTAAGTTCTGTGCCAAGTGTGTTCATTCACGACCTTCTTGGATATTTTGGATAATACGATTTTTGGATATCTCTCGATTTTCATTGCCCGTGAGAATCATACTGAGATCCCACTGTGCAGCATGCACATAATAATCGCATTCAGACAGCAGTTGCACCAAGCCACCAACCAGATGAAATGAAAAGAACTGCTCAAATCTATATGTCCTTCACAGCTCCTAAGCTGTATGTAAGAACAAAAAGGTCTGAAATGGCATTTTCAGGCAGTACAATTTTGCACTGAGCAGAAATTCTAAATTTCCTTCTTTTCTGGTGGTTGAAGACTCTGTTTTCATGTTCAGCAATTTTTTTTTTTTTTCAAGGAAAACGAAGGCCAACAAAAGCGAGCAGTAAAAAACCAAGCTGACCATGCCTTGCACAGCTGCTGTGTTTTCGCTGCATGCCCGCATAACTGACCTCATTCTGAGGCGTATTGTGCCACAGTAGTCTGCATCGCATAGGAGACCCCACCGCTGATGTGAAACAGCAGCCTAGCAAGTATTTCTAGAAACTGTAGTGGTAACTGAGCTGGCATAAACGTTGGGCACTGAGAAGGGTGAGCAAAATGTGCACGCAATCTTTTTATCAAAACCTTTCAGTTTTTATTGCTCAAATATATGGGCTCTCCTGTTGATGCAGGCTATTAGCAGAGATGTGCAGTAAGAGTTCAGTTTGCTGAAATTCCTGTACTTGATAGTGGTGTTTCTGTTTACCATGGCTTTTACAGCTCAACAGACATTGATGCTGACCCAGGCTGAATATAATCAGCTGACAACAGAGGGAGTTCTCACCATTGAGAGACCCACAGCAAGCAGCGAGTGCAACATCAATACAGCAGCTGTGGCACCCAAGGTTGTATCACCCGAGCTCGTATCAACAAAGCTTGTAACACCCAAGGTTTTAACACCCAAGGTTTTAACACCCAAGGTTTTAACACCCAAGGTTTTAACAGCCAAGGTTGTTCTGCCACCCAAGGTTGTATCAACCAAGATTGTTGTACCACCCAAGATTGTATCAACCAAGGTTGTTGTACCACCCAAGATTGTATCACCACAATCACTGGTCACAAATGTGGCCAAAGTCCCACTCAAGATCACTGTGCCTGCCGTCATACCTGCAGCCAACTTCAGTGTTACAGCTGCATCTATGCCCATCGCCAAGACTGGAGTTCTGACTAGTTGCAATCCTCTCATCTCTGAAAGGACGAATGCACTCTTGCAGCAATTCAGTGATGTACGTATTTTCACTAATTCATGCTCTGGTACCCACTTGTGAGTTATGAGAGCATCTGTGGTGTCAGGCATGCTGCTGCGATGGCCACATTGCTGCGTAATTTATTCTTTTGGTCATCTGCACTTACGATGAAACTTGTAGCAGTTGAAGCAGTGGTGCAAACTTTCTAATGACTTATTGGACCACATCCAGGGTTTTTTCTACTGTGGGAGCATGAAAACAAACAAGACTATACCATCAACTTATCACTCAGCATATGCAGGCAAAATGATTGTAGTCTTAAGCGGAAATAAAAAGTGACTTGCCTGTGAGATAATGGAAGCCTCAAGCATAAAAAATGATTGTTTACCATAACTATTTTTCAGCATCACTCCTGAATAAAAAAATGGCTTTTCCAGGTACCATGAACGGGAGTTAAATTGTAAGGTGGATGGCAACTTGTTTATTTGCTGCTGGAACTGTGTTGTTTTAGAGTTCGCACAAGAGAAAAAGCCTGATTATGCTATATAATCAGCTGAAAATTGGTACATGTACAGGGCACTTGATTCCATCAGTTTTTCTCGCACTACGTTTCATCATGAGCAAGCATCTTGCCAAAATAGCTACCTTGATCTGTGCATGTTTGCAAAAATAGGTGACAATCGAGCAAAGGCACACGAAAGCATTTTTTTTCTCTCAATTCATCTAGGCGCCTTTTTATTCAGAGTCTCTTGCTTCATTCAAGTAATCCCGGTTGTCTCGCTAGTAATATGTTTGGATGTTTGTTTTCCCATTAATTTCCTGCGAATTTAAGCTCTACTTATTACTATGCTGTTTGCTTCTTACCGATGCATTTGTTATGATACTAGGTGCGAATTTGTGTATTCCGACGTGTGCTCACTTGACCCCTCTATATCATAGCGAGTTAAAATTTTACAATCAAATTTTCATTTTTTTGTTGTTGATTGCATTCATAATATAATTGTCTTATGGCAAAGTAAGCTTCATGAAATTTTCTGATGAACTCCATGCTTATTTATACCTCTCAGTAATGCAGAATCATTAAATGTAATCCTAACTTATCTTTTGTTCGAGATTTGATGATCCACTTATTTTGTGTTTCTTACCTGGAATAACGTTTTTTCATATGTGCTGAATTTTTGACGGTGTGCATTTTCTATGATTTCAAGATTTTAATTGTACAGTGAAAGCTTGTTAATCCGGAAAATTGGAATAGTTCAACCTTTGCGCCTGGTCCCCATAATTATGTATAGGAGTCTATGGGACGAAACTCTCATTAATTCGGACGGATTTGACCGCACATCGGATAATTCGGATAACTTCGGGCAGCTATCGAGGCTCGAAAATGAAAATAAGGCGAACGCGGCGCAATAGCGTTATCCGTGATACCCAAACTCAGCATCGCCATAGACATCAATGAATCAACTTGGCTCGACTTGTGGCTGGATGGGGCGCCTTTCTTTGTTTTTTCATGTGTCTGTGTTATCAGCGGTGCCATTTTGTGGTTTTGCTGCTGTCTGGGCGCTACATCCTTGCACGCTGTTGTATCAAAGACTGTTGGCTTTAGTGTGGCTCATTCATAGGTCTCTGGTGTTAGCGCCCTCGCCGCCTATGGCAACGGCGGCGAAACGGCCGAAGAGCTGTGAGGCCAAGGACTTGGCTGCTAAAGTGGAAATTATCGGGCCCTTAAGAACGAGCTCACCCGATAAGAAGCCACGAAAAAATACAATGTTAAAGGGAGCATTCTGAGCACATGTGCAAAAAAATGAAGACCAGATTTTTTAGGCGTTCGAAAGCGAGAAGTTCCGAGCATCAAGAAAGCATCTGCGAACAGCAGCTCATCCGGAATTGGAAGAAGCCTTGCTTTGGTGGGTGGTCAACTCGCGTGATGCAAACCTGCCATTGAGGGAACCCCTCATCATGGCGCAGGCAAAAAGGTTTGCAGTGATGATGCACATCGAGGGATTTAAAGCATCAGAAGGGTGGTGTGCGCACTTCAGAGATAGACATGGTCTCATTTTCAAGACTATGTGTGGGGAAAGAAGTGCTGTCAACGAAAATGTTGGCAGCAACTTTAGCACATCGAGGGATTTAAAGTATCAGAAGGGTGGTGTGCGCACTTCAGAGATAGACATGGTCTCATTTTCAAAACTATGTGCGGCAAAAGAAGTGCTGTCAACGAAAATGTTGGCAGCAACTGGAGCACATCGAGGGATTTAAAGCATCAGAAGGGTGGTGTGTGCACTTCAGAGATAAACATGGTCTCATTTTCAAGACTGTGCGGCGAAAGAAGTGCTGAAACGCTCAGCTGCTCGAAGACATCGCTGTCTATGATCCAAATGACATTTTTAATGCTGATGAAACAGCACTTTTCTTTAAGGCATTGCCAGACAAGACTGTGATGATGAAAGATCCGTGCATCGGAGGGAAAAGGAGCAAGGAACGAGTGACCGTTCTTTTAGCCGCATACATGACAGAGACAGAGCACTTGCCGCTTGTCGTCATTGGAAAGGCACAAAAGCCACGGTGCTTTAAGAATGTGCCTGCTCTTCCGGTGGAGTACTGGGCTAATAAAAAGGCCTGGATGAAATCTGAAATTTTTTGCGGCTGGATGCAAAAGTTAGTTTTCCGCGAAGAATCGGAAGGTACTAATCTTGCTAGACAACTGCAGTGCACATAACAATGTCACCAGACTGAACAACATTGAAGTTGTTTTTTTGCCGCCCAACACTACATCGGCCCTCCAACTGATGGAACAAGGCATAATTCAGTATGTCAAGACTAAATACCGCAGGCACGTGCTGGAACATATGTTTCTGTGCAATGGAGTCGACAAACAGTACAACGTGAATCTTTTGAGCGCATTCAGCATTCTTGCATACGTCTGGAAAAACACGCCTGCACACGTCATCGCTGACTGTTTTAGACAGTGGCTTCGTTGTGCCTGAGCCCTGCAATAACACAGTGGCCGAAGTGTCTCTAGACGACAATGGAGATGTGACTGCTCAGATTTCGGAGGTATTCTGCCGGATGCGGTGACACTCTCCGATTACATTGGCATTGATGACGGCTTTGCTGCAGCCGGCTCTCTAACTGAGGAAGAAATTGTAAGGGATGTACTACTGCACGGCGAAGATTCGGAGGAGGAAGAGGGGCCACGAGAGGGGCAGCCTCGGCCCCTTCACACTGTGAAGGAAGCAGCGGAGGCTGTCGTGCTAGAGGAATTTTGTTGATACACTGTAGACAGCATGCGAGCTGCTGAGCACCTGGAAGTACTTCGAAAAATAGTATCTGCACGGGTTTCTGCGGGAAAGCAGACAAGTATTCGCGATTATTTTGTGTAATAAAGGTATGTTGATGAAAATTGGGCCTTTTTTTTTTCTCTCTCGATAATTCGGACATACTCTATGGTCCCTAGAAACCCGAATTAACAATCTTTTACTGTACCATAATATTGTTGCTTCGCGAAATTTAAAATATATTTACCTTTGTTACAGAACAAGGCATTAAAAAGGCAGCAAAGGATGATCAAGAACAGGGAATCTGCTTGCCAGTCACGGAAAAAGAGGAAAGAGGTGAGTTTAGAGATGAACACTTATCACAGTTTCTTGGTGGTGTGAACTGTTCACTATCAGTTGGAACCAAGATGTTACCTCATTTTAGTGCATCTGTACTCAGCTATAGCTTACCGAAAGCTTGGTGTGGACCAGTTGAAGAAGCAAACAAGGTTAGATGCATCATGTTAATAAAGGAGGCAACAAATCTTAGTTGCTTTGCTTATGTAGCTCCATCTCCAAGGAAAACGAAAAGTATATTCTGCACAAGCTTGGTGTGGCTTGATTATTATAATAGTGAGAACCCTATGATCTGCGGTTATAGCCCTAAAGCATTCGCTGTTGCTGCATAGTTTAGCTTAGTTTTAGGAGCAGGGATCTACTGATTTACAACAGCGCAACATCTGGCACACACGTTTGATCACTGTCTAGAACGCACTACCTGCGGTGTGCTCCTTTTATGGTAAAAGCTTAATTTGCTGAATGGAACCCTGAATGAGCTGAACAGGTTGCATACCATTGTTTGGCATATCTAATGCACAGTGAAAACTAAGTAGCAGTGAACATGACCCATGGAAATTACGCAGCTTAGTTAATATGGACTATCTCTTGTGCTATAATATGTTTACTACCTAGATGTCCTTCTTACCTGATGAAGTAAGGGTGAATAGTAGGCTGCTTTAAATGTAGTAAATAAGCACATTTTTGTGATTAAGCATGGAGTTGGGAACGTCAGATTTCTGGGTAGTGTTCAGAAAACTTAGATATCCTGTGCAACAGAGGAAGAGGAGCTATCATTGCAGAAAGAACTGGAACGTACAACTTAATGTCGGAGATCTGTGGTCAAAAATTTTTTTTCCGCAAGTGCTATATTAATGTTATTAAACATATTTTTTTTTCCGCAAGTGCTATAATAATGTTATTTCTTCACTAATGGTGCTTATTAGCTCTTCCACATTTATTTTTGGCAGTTCTGTTTACTTGAACTTCTATAGGCGTCTAATACGGTGGTGTTGCTTTTAGAATGGTTTTGAGGGATGTCTGTTTCAAACTGTCTGGCGTTAATATACTAGTTCTGAAGCCTCTTTGTGACATCAGGCCTAGTAGCCCTTTTCTTTTGAACTCTGCGTTGTACTATGTGCTATATACAGTAAAATCTAGTTAATTTGGCCTCCGTTAATTCAGAAATTTATATAATTCGACTGGGAGCGTGGTCCCGGCTGGCACTCATGCAAGTGTATCATTTCAGATGCTCGTTAATTTGGACGTGGGTGGGCCTCACTGCGGTTAATTTGAACAGTCGATCATGTTGAGGTACAACGCGTGCAGCCAGTGATCACAGAAATAGACCTCCCCGATCCTCAGTTGCACGGAACAGTAGTGCCTGCGGACCTCGTGCGTGCTGTGGGAGCTATGTTCGATGATTCAAAATGCACTTTTCTGAACTTACAACATCATGCGGCTGCAATTGGGTGCATGCATCGACCAGTCGCACAGTTTCGAATGCTGCTTGGCGCGTCACGATTCTTTTACTTTTTATTTTGAAATGGTGTCGCGCTGTACTAATGTTTACGTATATATCTCTCTCATGCATCCACTTGCTGCTCCTGCTACGCTGAAGCTGCATGCTCGACATGCGCAGTTGCACCGCATTGTGTACTTCACCGCGTAGTTTGTGTGGTGAAACACCCTCAAAACACAATGGGGCTATTTTGTGAAGAGGGACCACTGCTGCTGCGCTGCACTGTGGAAAGGGTAGCGGAGGCCTTTACAATTTTAGAGCGCTCTTTTGATGTTCCCGAAAGTCAGTAAAATGAAGCACTTGACAAAACTGGGCACAGTCATCGTTCTCATTAGGGATTCATCTCAAATGCAGCCAACCATCATACAGGTGTTAGATAAAATTGCTGTGAGTCAAACTGTTTTTGGTAGTTTTTTTTTTATGCCCAATCGATAATGCGAACTTTTGGTTCATTTGAACATATGTCATAAATCCTTGAAAGTCGAATTAATGAGAGTTTGCTGTATATATACAGTTTATAATTTCAAAAATAAGATTACGATAAATTTCACATCATCTGCTGGTTTATGTCTCGTGTTCAAAGTGCTTTCATGATCATAAAATAAATATTTTGCTCCACCATGGTGTATCAGTGGCTAAGGGGTGGATGAGGGTCTTAAACTTTTTTTATTTATGGCTAGAACCTCGCGAAACTTCGCACACAGATGTGTTTTTCTCTCCCAATTCCAAAATTGTAGTCTTAATTGAACTGGTGGTTTTAGATCAAAAGTTATTGTACGAAGTATTAAGTGTAAGAAGGTAATTTATTTTTCAGCTTTAATGAACTTTCTCATTGCATTTTGTTGCTTTTAATTACATGGATTAATAGCCACGAAGTTCTCATACCCAATTACATTCTTCATTTTCCTCTAAAGGCATGTCATTCTGACAATGTTGAGGGTAAAAGGTTGCAGTATTTGTCACTGGAACTCGTTAACCTAATTGAAAATTAATACTTATGCATTGCCTAAAAAAAAAAATGTCATTGCATACCTCATTTCTCTCCAAAGAAAAGGTGCCAAGGCTATTTATGAACCTGGCACAGGGCAGATGCAGCTGCGTTCTTGCAGAAGCTGATCATGGTAATGAATCGTGCTGTGAGAAATTCTCTAATAACTCCATATTCTTTTTGTCTTTCACACATTCATTTCTTATTTAAATGTAGTTACTGTGAACAGCAGAGGATGGTGCCCAGCGGCACATCATATTTAGCTGCGCATAAGCTCGCATACGAAAAATCTAGAAGGAAACGGCAACTTATACATTGGAAATATGGCATGTATGCACCAAAAGGCACTTTTGGGTGCTCCAAAATCTGCTTTAAAGAAACTTAAAAGAACCTCATCACTGCTCTAGCGACACACTTTCATAGTTGTTCGCTCACCTTGCAGAAATGTTTCACTACAGTGGACACATGCACTGTTGATTCTAGTTCCAGTCCATACTGATATGCATAACTGTTTATTTATTTACTTATTTATTTGTGATACCCTCAGGGCTCGGGTCAGGCATTACAGAGGGGAGTGGTATATAAGGCAAAATTTGATGAGTAAGAGAGAAGCACAGGAAAATATGTAAGGGTACAAATCGAAAAATAATAAACAGTGAAAAATGAATCAATGGGGAACATCATAATGTGCAGTAAGAGCATTTTTGAACAGTTTTATATTGGTTATAAGTACTAGCACCACAGGAAGGTGGTTTCAATCGTTAATTGAACATGGGAGGAATGAACTGTAGAAAGTGTTTGTTCAATATGTTGAGGATCCAATTTTATGACTGGTTCATACGAGGGGATATGCAAGAGTGACACTGAAGGAAATGACCGTGAAGTGTACTATGATGGTATATTTTATGTAGCAGACATAGCTGGAGTGTCTGACATCTTAGTGAGAGAGCAGGGAAGTGTAAGGTGTTTTTATTATTAATTGTGCTGGTGGTTTGACTGTAATTACTGAGTATGTAACGAACAGATTGATCCTGAATGGCTTTGACTGGGGTTATTAGAAAATCAAGGCCGGGATCCCATACAGAGGCTGCATATTCAAGTTTTGGATGGATAAATGTTTTGTAAAGTTGAAGTTTAAGGGATGAAGGAATGTTTGGAAAATTATGTTTCAAATAGCCTAACAAGCTATTAGCATTGTTATGTAGTTGACGTGCTGTTCCCATGATAGGTTAGAGGAGATAGATACCCAAATATTTGTAGGCTGTTACCTGATCCAGCGGGGAATCCTGTAGGTAATAAGATGAGAGCTGAGAATTAGTACATGACACACATGCATTACTTTACATTTTTCAGAGTTAAGATTCATTAACCAGTCTTGACACTATGCAGTTATTGAGTTAAGGTCCGATTGAAAGATTTCTTTATCTTCAGAATTGGTAATTTCGCAATAAATTACACAGTTGTCTGCAAAAAGGCTAATGTGGGATTGAAGTCTGTTGGGTAAGTCATTTATATAGATTAGAAATAGTAAAAGAGTGAGAACGGAGCCTTGTGGCACACCAGAATGAACAGGGATGCGATTTGAGTAGTTTTTGTTAACCATTACATATTGGTAACGATTAGTAAGAAAACTTCTCAACCATTAAATAACATTAGGATTTCGGTTTAGTTTATTTAATTTGTAGTGCAGTACACTGTGAGATACCTTGTCAAAAGCCTTGAGAAATCTAAAAAAATCCTGTCGACATTACCACCTCAGTCTGTGACACTGTGAAGAAAATGGGTGAATGATGCCAGCTGCGTTTCACATGAGTAGTGCTTTCTGAAGCCATGTTTGAAACTGTGGAAGAACGAATGGTAATTGAGGGAGGGAGCAATTTGGAACAATATAATATGTTCAAGAATTTTGCAAGTGATGCTGGTTAATGAAATTGGGCGATAGTTGTTAACATGTTTGTCACTTTTTTATGTATGGGAACCACCTTGGCCAGCTCCAGTTGTCAGGCGCCACACCCATGGATAAGGACTGCTCGAAACGTTTTGTTAAAATAATGGAAGAGAAGCATTTAGTGTTTTTAAGAAATTTTGAGTTGATCCCATCAGGACTGGAGGCAGTAGAAAATTTAAAGTTATCAATAAGTTTTCCACACCAGATGGATTGATAGTAACAGGAGGCATTGGTGAAGACAGATAAGCGCAAAAATAGGGCTTTGGGACGTCTGCATGACTAGAGAATGACTCTACGAAGAAAATCATTGAATACAAAGGCACACTGTTCATCAGCCAACGGCACTTCATCGCTAGAGTTTATAATCACACCATCACTGTCAGGGCCTTTTACAGTTCGCGAGAATTGTCTAGGATTAGAGCATAGCAGATTGGGGAGGGTGTGTTTGAAGAATAAGCGTTTTTATTCACATAAGGCCCGAGCATAAGTAATATTTGCGAGGCGATAGGCATGCCAACTTTCTGACAAGTTAGGCATTTTAGCTATTCAGTACAAAGGCTCCTTTTAATTGGCAAGTCTTGCAAGGGCTTTGTTAAAGCATGGTGGCTTAGCTGTTTTAATTACCCATATGGAAGTGTATTTTTTAACAAGTTCGGCTGCTTTGTTTTTGAATGTGTGCCAGTTTACCTGCAGACTGCAATTCTCAAAATTGTGCAGAAACACATCACAAAATAAACATAGTTCATAGTTAATTGGTTCGTGATTTCCCCAGTCATAATTTCTGAGGATCTTTACTTTTTTGCGAACATTTGGGACTGAAAAACCTAGTGTAAATTCAAATAGTGAATGGCCGCTAAAGCCAGGAATAATACTTATATCTAAAACTGATTGAGGACACGTTAAGATAAGGTCAAGTATGTTTCCAAAATAACTAGTACATTTTGTAGGTTGTGTGATCAGTTGAGAGAAATGGAAAGTTGAGTCGGATACAGGTCAAGAAAAAAAGCGGCAAACAGCCATCAAAGCACCCCCCCCTCCAGCCAGTGGCACCGCTTCAAATGTGTGACGTCGCAGGACACACGGGAAAAGAAAAAACTAACAAGAACGTGTTCTTCTGCGCTCATGTTCTCGCGGACTTTTACCAAAATGGCCGCCTCTGGTTGTCACGTCCGTTCGTCGGTGTCGCCAGCAGTGTCACCTCGTAGGGCTCCATGTTGGAAAAGAGATGCAGTGAATCACAGAATAATGAAGCGGTTTCATGAAAACTCGACAGTGCTGAAATTTACCATTAAAATTGGTCGTTTTACCTATTGTACTTTGATGAGCAAACGACTATCGATCGAATTGAGTAAAGGTATGTAATTTTGTTGAAACTCTCGAATTATTTGCCAGCATGGACTCAGTCGAAGAAACCACGTTCCAAGTACTACTCATAGGTGCAAGGCGGTCGGCCATGACGTCATAGTATAGGGAACCTGCGCTGGAGTTTTTCTTGTACCGCCAGCCCCGCCTAGGAGCCGTCGCGCCACTATCTTGGTAGGACGGGGGAGACTGCCGCGGCTGGAGGCTCTGAAGAACGTCTAATTTATCACAAAACTAAAGGCATGCTGCTGCGCTTAGAAGTGCTCGGTTATGATAAAAAAGATTGCTATGTACTCCATTCCACCGCAGCTGTACAAAACACAGTGGCGGTAGAACTCAGCTGGATTCGGGAGACGGGATAAGTAGGTCGGATTGTTGAGCTTGTGGTTTGAGTGCTGCACATTGCACTTCATAACGTGGCTTCGCCTGCCGTACCGTACACGTAAAGTTCTGTTTATTCGTTTTTATCATTTGCGCAACCTGAAGAGAACGTGTCGTGAAGGGCGCCTTTTAGAACTGGACGCGAGTGGGGGCCATTGCAAGATGGACGACAAGTCGGACAACAAAGGGTGAACGTGTCATCTTGATGTGCATATTGCGATCATCTAGATGACAAACCGAGAGAGTTAACAACCTATCCGAATATGCAGTATTTTTGCAAAGAGTGGAGTAATGCCCTAACCAGCATGATTTCAAACGTTTTCTGCATTAAGCTATCGCAACTCACGTAGTGACCGTTCAACTAATTTTGAAGGGGGTCAGTAAGTGAGCTGTGATTGAAAAAATCTCCATAGTAAGAGAATTAATTCGTTCGTTGTTTTCTTCGAGTAAAAGATTTGTTGTTTTTAAGTTGGATGTCTTAGTTTGGTGGCTGAATTACAGCTGAAAACATTTGTGCAATATTTGTTTTAGCACAAGTACAAACTAATAGGTATATATTCTTCATGTTCAAACCAGAACTTACCTATTGTAAATACCGTTGAATGATTGTTGTAAGGCACGCATGCTGCTAACTGTCCATGATTGCTTCAGTCTTTTATTTGGGCACTAAATAGTATAGATACACCGATCTCTAATCGCAGTCTGTGCACGGGGCGGGTGGAAGGGTGTGGGGGATACGTCAACGTAAAACCACATACATCACACCGTTAAATGGTGCCTGCTGCAATTTTCATTCTGTGCAAGGAACAAAGCTTAGCAACTTTGTTGTTTTAAGTTCGCACTGATTTGTTTTGTATTAACCATCACAGATACTAATCTCATCATTCGATGCAGTTGATTCTTGGCTCTTAAGCACACCGTTAAATGGTGCCTGCTGCAATTTTCATTCTGTGCAAGGAACAAAGCTTAGCAACTTTGTTGTTTTAAGTTCGCACTGATTTGTTTTGTATTAACCATCACAGATACTAATCTCATCATTCGATGCAGTTGATTCTTGGCTCTTAAGCTACAGAGTGCGGATTTAGACCAAGGATATTTAATTTGACAACTCTCCCCCACGATTTCACATTGTAGGGCACCGATAATTTCCACCCAACATTTATCAACAGGACAATTTCAGCCACTTCACTTTTTACAGTACTAGCAGGGTGAGCATTTTACATGCATGCTTCACAGTGGATCTCTGTGTTATTCGCTTCGAAGAATAAACAAAAGACATATAAACCCATCAGCTGCTTGTTTTTCGCTGTCGTAAATAGCCAAGTAAGTGCCGAAACGAGACTACAGGCTTTTGTTTCTCTACAGATGCTTTTAACGGCATCGCCCTAAAAACAGTGCATTATATTTCGCGACACACGAGGCACCATGTTAGTCAGCAAATTTTCTCATCATGAACCTAGTTGAATCATTACTGTTCCTCAAATGGGCTGTAGGTAAGCACTGCACGCGTTCAAGGCGCTTAGCGCGCGCAGTATTGCCAAATCCTACTGAATGTTAATATAGCAGGGAGGTTGCTTCATTTTGCTGTGATATATTTACCCTCCACTAGCGATGCTTCATTGCAGGGGAATCTTACTTGCTAGAAAGTGTGCCCATAATTCACCGTGCAGAGACGCTGTACTTTGCAAGCACCCCATAGCAAGAAAAAAAAAAGGAAATACTGAACTCACGACAACCGTTTGAACTACGCATAGCGACGTTATAGCTTCCATAATGCAGCAGCGGCGTGGCTGGTAGCCAAGTTTGCATGCAGCTGAGGAGGTCAGGTTGCTCTTTTAAGCAATCAAAAAGGAAGCTCCAACTTCTTTCGTGCATAAAAGCATTATGCACGAAATGGAAAGCTCAGAATCTGCCGATGGGTGCAGCCATGGTATGGCGAGTGGCTTGCTCCGTCCTACTATGCGCTTGCTCATTTTGAAACCAGTCGGCGCTGGGTGTCTGATTTTAAGCGCGCCCCCTGGGCAGCGCAGGTTCCCTATAAGCTCAGCAACTATTGGTTGGAGCGGGGTCCTATGATAGCTGGATGCCGCTTTTTTCTTGACCTGTATCTGACTATAGATTCTGAATCGGTAGGCTGGGACTGTCAACCTCCCAAGAAATATTTGGCTATTTAAAACCACCTAGTAGAAAAATATAATCAGGAAACCGTACATGAATAAGATTAACTATGTCGTGGAGATTATTTACAAAATCTGGATCTCTCGTCGGTGGTCGATAAAATGCACCAATTATGAGCTTTCTACCTTTCTATGCTTAATAAAACCCATACAGTTTCTAGATTGCTTGTCACAGGGATTGAGCACGAGGCTCTGCCACCTGATCTGTAATCTCTATTGTTGCGGTAAAATTTGTAGCATTTGTTACATTCCAAAATTTCATGGTCTTGTATTTTACTCGAAAGCCGTGTTTTTGTTAGTACTACTGTGTGGGCTGCATATGAATCAAGAAAAATGCTTATCTGTTTGCGCTTCTTCAGGATACTGCATATATTAGTGTACACAACAGACAGCTTATTACAAGTTCCACGACCCCTCTGTGACCACTAAGGTGAGGGGGCAGAGGGCTGGTTGATGTTACCGGTAGCCTTGCTGGATGATAGCGTACGATCAGTGACATGCTTTGTAGTGAATGGAGGCTTACTTGCAGATGATTCAGTAAGTTTTAGAGGCAGGGTCGTAGAAGTAACACTTGCCATTCATGTGTAGCTACTTGTATGCTGATATGATCGACCGCGAGGTTTTGGCAAAGTCCAGGAGAGCTTTCCTGGCAAGCCTTGTAGCGGGGCAGAAGTCTTCTCTGACTGAAATCTTAATATTTTTTTAGCATGGCCCTATTGGACAGAATTAAATCTTCAGTTTTGGAGGAAACAAATTTAACGATAACTGGCCTGCACGAATTCTCAGTGGCTCGACCAAAACGATGCTCGCGATCAATGACAGCAGAGTTTAGGGAAGAAAAAATAGGTATTTTAGACAGCAAGGAGATCAATTTTTGCTCAACATCAGTTGGTGCTTCTTGGGTTCATTCAGGTATGTCTTAAAAGATCAGATCATTACGCCTCAATCTATCTTGGTGTCATCTAGGCACGCATGTAAGCTAGTGCATTCCTGCTGGAGGGTTTCAGTGCACATTTGTGCCGCTAGCAAATCTGTTTGCATTGGGTCGATAGAAGACACCTTTTCTTCCAGGCATGTTAGTAGGTTGACAACTTCTGACAGATGCTTGAAGTTGAACAGCGACTGTTTTAGTGTTTAAGTCGCGAAGAAGCTTTAATGTTTAGTTTAGATCCATGGCTTGTGTACTAGCCCTTGTATCAAGGCCAGAATTTTGTTCAGTGTCGCCTGCAATTAACAGCAACCTTCTAATGACATTAATGCACTCAGAGATCATGAAAAAGAGCACTTCCTGACATGGAAGCAGCAACAGGCAACGGTCTCCAGTTTTCTTGCTGTACTAAGATGGGTAGCAACTAACCTGCACAAGACCTTGCCGGGGTGGCGCAGTGGTTACGGCTCTCGACTACTGTTCCCAAGGACGTGTGCTATGCGATGTCAGCGCATGTTAAAGAACCCCAGGAGGTCTAAATTTCCGGAGTCCTCCACTACGGCGTCTCTCATAGCCCGAGTCGCTTTGGGACGTTAAACCCTACAAAACCAACCAACTAACCTGCACAAGGAATTAACGGTAGACATTAGCCATCCGCATCGCTCTGCTGTCTCCATGCCCACTGAAGCCCGGTTTATATCGGCTGGTACTAATGATGTCACTGTAGACAGTGGTGTGAAGGCGTTTGGCGGTATCTTGAAATATGCTTCGTTGCTGATTACACCATCTTGTTCCGCGCTGTGGCACGTTCCGTGATGAATCCAAGGCTGGTGACAAAGTGCATAGAAAACGTTGCTCTTATTGTTAGCGCACCCAGCAGAGGCCAGGGGTGTGAAAATATACATAGTGAAGTAATGTTAGCCATTAGCTATCCGCATTGCTGTGCTGTCTCCGTGCCCACTCCCCACTCTAGACGCGTCTGCAAAAAATTGAGCCCAGCTGCCAGCCATTGTAGAGCATATACCATTATGCTCGGGCATGTCATGTGGCATAATGATATCACACACTCCGTCAAACAGTTGAATTAATTTTGTGACATGCACAGAGTTATGGGGAATAATTGTCTTCATCAGCTTTCATCCCACTACCGCACTCAGCTATGTCATATGGTCACATCTTATCCACCAATCATCACTAGGCTATACCACATGGTCACATGACGTCAAGTACCCCATCTGCCAATCAGCTCAATCAGCTAATTTTACAAGACAGTGCCATATCTGCCAGGTTTTTCCTCCAATGACGGTTTAATGCCGATGCAATAAAAATCATGGCTGAGCCACATCTTTTTTTTTTTTTTTTTTTTTTTTTTTTTGTAGAGCTAGCTCCGTATTTGAGGTTCTTTTTTGTCATATTTCTCTAACTGTTGATTTGCAGTATCTTCAGAAGTTGGAGGCTGATGTACGGGATCTTACTGCTGAGAATTGCAGGTTGAAAGAAGAGAATGCTGAACTTCGTCGAAGGATAGCTCAGCTGGATGCTGACGTAAGTGTCTGCTTTTAAAATTGTCGATGATTGTTTTGGGATTGGCTTTTTTTAAACACAAAGTATTGGCTCATTTCATATTTTTTGAATCTAGCATCCCTTCTCCCCCTCACTCACTTTGGGCACCGCACTCGAGAAACAAAGGGGTTGCCTAGAATGAGTAACTGCGGTATTTTTAAAAATCATCTTAATCAACTACTCTTTCAATAAAATTTATGTAGCTGAGTTAATGTCATCCTCATTATTGCCACCATATGCCCCCAAGGTGATGCTCCTGTCATTGCATCACCGTGCAGACTTCATTTTGTGTCCCTGATGTCGGGAGGTTTTCAGATGCAGTGAGAAAGCGAGACTACCGTATGAAAAAAGATCAGGTTTTAAACTGTTGTATTATGTTTCTGAATAGCACAGCTGAATATTTATTTTGGAACGGAGCTTTTGATTGCTGCTGAAAAATTTATAGATAAAAGTTGGTAGACTGTTGCTGTAACTAAAACTGGAAATGATCATGGGCATGACTGAAGTGTTGCCAGAGTACAAAGCATTTGTAAAAAAAATTACAAGACTACATCTAAGTCTGCCGAAGAGTGGAAATGGCGTAAGCTACTTTACAGGACTCTTTTTGCTGTGTCATTTTTATCCCTACATTATATCACTATAGTGCTGCTATTTACTAACCTCGATGTCATTATTGTTGCTACTATCGTTATTGTCATTATCACTAACTTCATTGTCGTCCTTATCGCTACTACACCCTCATGACACAAAGGAGAAAGTCGAGCATGGAGTAGTGGTTAGCATGCTCGGCTGGGAATTGGAGGGATAAAGTTTTGATTCCTGGTGGAGGCAGACTTTTCTGTACTTTCATGCGGCGGGTACACTCATGCGACACATCCAGCGGACGGACACAAATGTCTCCATGAGCTTAGGCATTTGCCTTAAAATCGGCCATTGTGCTTCTTTTCATAAGAGTCTGCTTGTTGTTGAGGAAGTTCATGCTTGCACTGGCAGTAAGTTTGAAGAGCTCAAGAAAGAAACTAAATGGGACCTATATCAGCTCTACTGGTGTTACATACAGTAGTACCTCAATGATATGAGTCTCAAAGGGTGATCAGAAACAATCCTAATCATCTGAAATCTGCATAGATGATAAGGATAAGGATAAGAATAAGGAAATAGATCTGCATAAGCACAGGAAGTGCATTTATGTAGATCTATTTTCAGCTGATGGGATATTTTTATGGCTGCACGCTGCTGCTAACTCTCGACTCCACCAATAGGGGGGCCACACATTGCTGCTCGTTGCTCATGGTGTGTGCCATACAGTTGGCGATCCCAACATCTGCAATGTGCAGGCATGTTTTGATGGTGCAGTTGCAGCTTGCATGTTCGCATCATCTGCAGTGGTGTGTGTGAATATCTGCGGCAAAATCACATTCCTGCACTTCGTATATAATGCACCCTGGCCAGGGAATTTTAGTATGTCGCATTAACCTGAATCTTGTCAAGATTCTACTGCCTTAATGGTTTTTGCCTAACTGTTTCTAAGAGAGATTGCTGGTCACTTTTCGGCAGTAATTTACACTTCTATTCGACAGAAGTCCTCTCAGTCTAGGACTCCTTCATAGGCAAGTCAAGCTTGACTCTAATTATAGTGGTGATATGGTCACATAAATACTTGTGTTCTGCACAGCCCAGTTGTTTACTCAAATGTGCCTCCTAACACAGCTGTCGCCTAGTCTACTGTTTCCATTCTTGAAGATTTAAAAGCTTGTTTCTGAAAGATGTAGTGATGGCCATAATATTATGAGGTACACTTTGGCAGTCACTCTTGTTGCAGCTTAAGCAGCGAAAATTGAGAAATACTTTATGCATAGCAAAAGAACTGTAAGTTGAGCTAGTTGGTGCATCATTTTTTTAAAATACACAGCGCAACAAACATAGGACAAGCGAGTAGACGGGAACGTTATGCATATGTTAGCACATGCCTCTGGCGTACCCCCATATGGATCCAAGAAACTGTTACATGTCCTTTACAGAACATAGGAAAAAATGTCAAATGTCTAAGCATGCTCGGTGATATTTTGGCCGAATCTGTACAGTGAATAAGCAGCCGAATCATTTTAAGGCTGTTTACGGCGAACTTGTGGAACTGAGTCAAATAATATTTTTGGTTCTAGAAGGGGAAAAAAACAAACTACTGGGTATGCTGAGTATAAATTCAATGTGTGCTGAGTATAAATTCAATGATATTATTTTCAGGTAAAAAGAAAGATGGTGTCCCCTAAAATCGGGAAGACCACAGCAGTTATGGCTATTATGTTTATGCTGACTGTGAACATTGCTCCTTTTGGGTAAGCATTCTGTGTATTGTCTTCACTTGACTGCTGGGGCACTATGCAGGCACTGCCATGTTTGCATGATTTGTGCCACTTATGTAACCATGTCATGTGTGAATGAATTCTATATCATTGAGCTCGAAAAATTGGAAAGACCACAGCAGAAGTTGTACATTTTAAATTTGTATTTGTTCACCAGTTGTGAAAAACTTAAGCCAAACTAATGAGGCTATTAGCTATTATTGCATGGTGCCAAACTATATTACTCTGATAGGTAAGTGAAATATTTAATAGGTGAATTGATAGTCCTCTTAAATGTAGTTACTGAGATTTTTCGGACGCCTGATTTTCCGAGCCTGCCTGATTATTCGAACTCTGCCATGGCACTGCCACATGCTTCGTAGAGTTAACGTAACACCGACCGAAATTTTGAACGTTTGAAACCTTTCTCGCTTCGTTTCTCTGGTCTATTTTTCTCGATCGCAGGTCAAAAGTTATGAAAAATTGCCACAACATCGCTGCCATTTTGTTATTCTGCAACCTCGAACCTGCGTTGCATGCGTCCACATACCTGCTATAATCTCGATAGCGTGCAGCGGCACTGCGGTGACATGCGCTGCTGACTCTCTCACTCGAGGCGCGGCCAGACTTGAGCGGTGGCGTGCGCCGCTGCGCAGCGCTAGTCTGGCCATGCTCACAGCTTCACGGAAGCCATGATATATAGTGATGTTATAGAAGCATGCTCGCGCTGACTAGCCCTGTTCTCTGTGGGGCGCACCTCCTTCGCCACCCTACCTCCATCAAATGCTGCCAGCTGACAACAGACCTGGTTTCACTTTTTTTTGCAATATGCCGGGTGTCCCAACTAAACATTATTTCCGAGACAGTTTTTCTTTTCAACTCCAAACTGTTGCTGTAGCTTGTGAGACAGCGTTACTTTTTGAAGTGAAAGCTTCACCACGCCAGTTTTTTGAGCCGTCAGCGTCACTGAGGTTTTCACCTCCAAGTGACATTGCAGCCACTGCGCCTTTCCTTTTTATAAACCAATTTACAAAGGAAGCGGAAGCCTGGCAGATTCTGCACCTTTCCGTCCTTATAAACCAATGTAAAATATACGAGAAAAAATATCAAAACATGATCTTGACCTGATGAGATGTAGGTAAAGTGGGCTAGAATTGGGTAATGGGCTCACTCCTCAGCCAGCGCCATACATTGTGATGTCAACAGATTATAGTTCTGTGTGCCTTCGCGAGGGGTCGCCACCGCCACCTTTAATGTATCAGTGCGTATTGGAGAGGCTGTATCTTGCTGCAGTTTGCCTTTGCGTGCCTTCGCCCCTTTGCTGTGCGATATTAATTTCTGTGTGTGTATTCTCAGCATTGTGAAGACTTTGTTTTGCGGTGGGCGATGTGACCCAACAAACTGTGGCTTCTACTGCGAAAATGCTGCACCGATGAAAAAACCATTTCACCAGGCTGCCGTACAGGCTATACGTACTTAAAGGCAGTCAATGTTAAAGATGCGGCTTTCGGAAAATAATGAGAGCAGATATATATCCTCCCTAATGGATATAAATTCATGGCCTCCAAAACCAGTCAGGACCCCTTAAAAAACGTATTTCTTGTTATCCGACAATCACCATGGCAACAACCTAGTTTTTGAGTTGTCTTTCATTCTGTGGCCTTGTGGTAACAATAAGCCAAGGAAAGTGCAAGCAGGACCAGCTAGCCTCATTGCAGACATGCTGTCACAGGAAGCACAAAAGCAGACACGAGTGTAAACACGGAGGATCAGCCAGTTACTGCACTGGCATCTGTTGATCACACTCAGCATATAGCTGAAGTGATTCTAGGCTGATATTTTAGATTCTGGATATGCTGCTAAAAAGAGTCCAATGAAAATGTATTGCGGAGCTTGTACGTATACAAACAAGTCTGCCAACCATGGCGTCGCCTGGAGAAAACTTTCAGCTTGCTCGGTACAACCTTCAGAGACAGACTGGTTGCTCTACTCGTCAGCTCAGCTGTAGAGCTTCTTGAGCAAGCTCAAAAATATTTTCACGAAGTGTTTTTCGTGCCGCGAACTGCATTCGGGAAGCAAATTAATTGATGGACTTTGAATAGTAAAAGATAAGCTCTCGCAAGTAATCGAGTGCTCACAACATGCCTCGTGTCCCTCAGTTAATGGTAGATTAATGGTACAATAATAATGGTAAGAGTTAATCAAGACAGCCCATCAATACAGACATTAAGGCTCAAGAGTTAATAAACGTTTTCACCACCACCTTAATGTTACAATGGTAGAAGTGGCGAGATGTTCAAAGAGGCGGTGGACACTGGCAAATCAGTTTGGACAGAGTGCCGTGAAAAAAAAAAAAAGAAAGAAAAGCTACAGTTGCTGTCTTCGTGGGAGCAGTGAAATCGTCTGGTGTGCGCATTAGTTTAAAAAAAAAGAAATTGGAGGGGTTTAAGCATTGCTTGAACCTAGTGATGGAGTGAAAGCTGTGAATGTTAGTTTTTCAAGCTGCTTGGTAAGTAAAGTGTTTTTAGTGTGAATTTGTTTTTTCAGACCGCCTGGTTTTCGGGACGCTTTTTTTACCCCTTGAGGGTTCGAAAAATCGGTCGGCGACTGTAGTTACACCATTATAACTGGTCACAATCCTTTAAATCTGTGTTGGTGGACCAGAAACATGTTAACTGTTAACCGATTATTATTATAATGGGTGGTCTCTGCAGAACTCGACTGAGTATGAAACTGGTTTCACCAACATTCAGTTATTTCTTTTGTGTGGAAATGAAATTGCAAAATGCATAGCAAATTCATTTTGTTTAGCTGTAATGTGTATTTGTAGGCCTTTCGGTGGCCCCATTTAGTTGCAGGCGAAACGCAAGGCAGCTCTGTCTGGTGTGATGAGAACCCCAGGCAGTTTTTATCCGTTGAAATTATCTGGATCCTTGCACTATATACCATCCTTCATAGCCTGAGTCGCTTCGAGGTGTTACACCCTATAAAAATAAACATGAATGGAATAGTTGAAGCAGGGCTTAGCTAATCTGCTGGTGGAGAACATCTTTGCAGAAATTAGACTGATGCTTATGATATGTGCCGCTGAATGTTCTATTCTCATCCACTGATGCTGGAATGCAATATCCACGTAAGCGCCCTTTCCAGCATCCACGCTGCTGGCTTCGTCTTTCGAGTTTCATGTGTGGTTGTGTTTCTTGGCCTTTAATGTTCTCATGGCTGCTATAATGCCAGTAGTATTCCATTTGTGTTTCGAGAGCTGAACTCTGAAGATTGGCTTTCTTCTAGAACTCGTGTCTTGAGTTCTGCTGAAACGTTTGGGAACTCTAAATTATAACTGTCATTTTGGATGTCTTGCTTGGTGGTTTGTGGTGTTATCTTCATGAGAAGCTTAGCAAGTGCTCTGTGTGCTCAATGCAGGGTCATGCCCCACTTTCAGCTTATATGATTGCATGCTTAGGTTACTATGACTGGAATTTAACTCCGTACTAGCAGCTAATTTAATTGATAAAAGAAACCTTTTATTTGGTCAGAGTAGTTTCATTTACAGGTTGTGGTACCATTGATACATCATAGGTTTCTTTCATAAGGATGTAGTTTGTACTCGCATGAAGCTTGTTTATTACTTACACTCTGAAGTGTCACTCTGAATCTAAAATGTTCAGCTTTCAGTGTGCATGAGCATGAATTACACTTTTTGTAATTTTGTTTTCCAGATCAAGCAGGGGCCTATTAGGTGTAGGGGGTGTAAATGACCAAAGGAGGCTTAGGCTGGTGTAGCATATTGTTTTGTTTTTCACTTTTATGATTAGTGTTTTCACTCTCTGTGCGTGTCAAGAGAGTTCACACCCTACATATCTTCTGCACCATTGACTGCAGCCTAGCAATGTAGTTTGTGGCATTAGGGTGAGTCTTGAATAAGTAGAACCTGTATTATTTAAAGCCTGTATATATATATTTGATGATGGCACTTCCTTGACAAGTGACAGGGTTAATCTAGCTTAAAGCTTTTCTACAGATGTTTTTTGGCATTTGTGTAATGTTTTTAAATTGGTGTTTGGCTAGTTGCGCAGTGCAAACTGTAAAACACTGCAATTATCAGTGAAAAAAGTTCTCAAAACACACAAGATTATAGAACCAAAAAGGCGCAAATTTTATTGATGAAGTAATGTTATCTACAGTTGGTTGTAAAAGGTACAAGCATTTAGACAGACTGTAATCAGCCATGTCAGTGTGCTCCTTTATGTTGACAACATGCAGTTTTAAGAATGCTTACTCAGCATTAGCGCTTAACACAGGAAAACCTAAAATGTCCAAAGGCACCTGGGCTAGTACTGGGCATGCATGCAGTTTCCAAAACAAACGAGGGTTGACAACAGCGGTCACAGTGTACTGGTGATAAGTGCGGAACCTAGACTTGAGCTTCTTTTTGCACTCTTCCCACACTACGAGTCTGCAGATCTGTTTATGGGGACTTATGTTGAATTCCAATGGCAGATTGCGAGTGCTTGGTCGGATCACAAATGGAGTGCATCGCTCCGATGTAGACCCCTTTCTCCACATTTGCTATTGGAATGCGTTTGTTCCCGTAAGAGCATGCCCCCTGGTGGATGTAAGCCAATCAACGTGCTGAACTAGTTCTCATGGCTCAGCCTTCTGCAATGGTCTCCTTCGGTTCCCTTCACTCTGTTGCGAGCACATTTTTGCAGCTGTTGTCAAAACGAGCATACCTAACTGCATGAATGTTTGCATTTGTGGTAAAGCATTATTAAATTTTGGATTGAAACTAATACGTTTTTGAAGCGGCAGAGGTTCAGTTTGAAAAACTGCCTACTCTGAGTGCAACGCGACGGCATTTTGAAAGAAATGAATGAAAGTTTTTCTTCCTTGCAATAATTCAGAGGCTCATTCGGTATAATGCAAATAACGTAAAGAACACTTGGGAACACTGTTCTGACGTCGGCTAAGATGCGGAACTGTTTACGAGATTCGCTGCTGCACGGAGTGATCCGATATCCACACCTGATTCCATTCTGCCATTAGAATATGACTGTCCTAGATAGAGCAGAAAAATTTGATCTGGATCTGCCATTGGAATTCAAGATTACTTCATCCAGCAGCTCTCCTAGTAGGTCTTCTACTACTACTTCCACATAGAATGCGGAAGTGTCATCTGGGAACAAACTGTTATTATGGTTGGAAAACAAGCCTTGGGGAGAAGCTGACTTGAAGAGTTGCACAAATATCCATTCCTGTATACAGCAACAGAAATGCTAGCGGGCATAATTTGGCAGCCAACGTTGCAGAGCCTAGAGCTTAGCTTTCCCCCACCCCCTCTCACCCTTGAACTTTTTGTGCCTGCTGGCTTGTTTCTGTACTCTCAGGGGAAGGAAGAAATAGGAATTTTTCTGTTGAGAATGTGTCGTAGGCTAGCATGAACATACCAAAAACCTGCATTTTTTCAGTTTTAACCTATATTGTAATTTTTTTGCCAGTGGATGTTTGAATGTTTTTTGGTCAAAACAAGAAAGTATGCTGCCCAGTTTCAAGTTATTGGGTACCTGTGGCCATTTGTCAGTATTCAAGGAGAATTGCTGCATAAAAAGTGAGGTTTTGGGTCTTTCAAATTTAGACAATTGAATTCACACCTATAGCTTGTAAAGCAGGCCATTCTTGACTGTGGTGTTCAGTCCATGCCCTTCTCATCTACTTGCCTATCTAAAATAAAGCAGTCAGTTGTATCTTGTCACTAACTTCTACATTGAGGGAAGTTGCTTCCTACAAAAAGAACTGCACGAAAACTAGCAGAGGAAAATGTACTGTGTGGCTGTGGGACACTGATCTTCCGAAAGCGTGTTATGTTGAAGCTGCCTCTTCCCCTCTAGGGGTTTTCATTTTATTTTTCTGGTGTCGTCATGCTGGCCACAGAGACAGATGATTGGGTGGGCAAGCCTTCTGGCACAGCACATAAAGCACTGCTCTTGCCTGGTCAATTATATCGCCACTGCACATTGTCTTTATTTTCAGCACCTGGTATTGTGTCTCAGTAGTTGTGGTCAGCTGCCAAGCCCAAATCTGCAGTATCAGATCTTTCTCATGGCAGTCACTTTTCAGTGAAAGCACAGTACAAAAATACAAAATGCTTGTGTGCTCTGCAGCAGTGTCGAGGCACTTAAAAAAAATAACCTCACATGATTCTTGAAAT